>NC_068549.1:23331307-23661724 GCF_026212275.2 Microplitis demolitor | reverse complement strand
CACACAATCATGTCATAGAAGCACCGAGATAGGGAATATCCTTAAGTACACTCGTAACTCGCGAGGTTAATCCGATGTAAATGTACATAAGTGATCTTTCTATCTCTCTCTTTTATTATTATACTTTTTATTTTACTTTGTCTACTTATACTTCTGTTCCTGCTTCTTTCATTCTATATACTCTATTATCTCAGTTATATATGTAAATATCACTTATAAAACAGGCGAAAGATTGCGTCCCAGAATTATTGTAATTTTGAATAAATGTTAAGTAAAATTAAAATAAAAAATAAAAAAAAAAAACAATGGTAATATTCCAACTTGATTTTCCTTAAACTCTTCAGTCACGAGAGTGGCCGTAGGAAAAAAATAAAAAAAGAATCTTGATGGCTATGTCGAATATTTCCTACCATCTATACACGCTTGTGGGGTTTTGCCATCTAGAATATAATATCATGTGATAGTATATTACCGGTTATTCTCAGCTATATTGTTTTTAATTTTACTCCTAAAACTATACTCGACTACTCTTCGACCCTTCTATACCTGTCTGTAGTATTACTTCTGTTGGATTCTTCTCCGCGTGATCACATTGTTTAATCTAGCCACAAGCCCTATTGTTATGGACTAAACAACTACAGTCCTGGTGGTAATTCAATAAAATACATCGATTTCTCGTCGTCTAGTACCTTTTTTCCACCTTATTATTATTATTATTATTATTATTATTATTATTATTATTATTTTTTTTTTTTTTTGTGACTTTTTATCCTGATATTCTTGAGGTAACCATTAATCTTTATGTCGAATGGTCCTTCTCCCTTGCCATACAAGTCATAGAATCTATAAACAATGTTTCTTAACCTTAACGATCGTGCAACCAGTAGTTTTACTTGGACAGGAGCGCCAAACAGCGAGTAAAACTATGCTTGTTTACTCAATACCATTGTCATGATGATTATGATGATGATAATTTTTGTTTATAAAATAGAGGAGCTTTTCGACAACTAAATTTATTTTTTTTTCTTATGATTTCTTAATATTGTCTATTAAGATCTACGAGTAAACGTTTTAATAAAATTTTTTTCTTTTTCATTAAAAGTTTATAAATAAAATTTGAAAAATAATTTATTACCTATGGATTTTAATATTATTAATTGTCTGCAATAAATAAAATATAAATTTACGATTAACGACTTTATGTACTCACCATGTAATTTGTGAATATATTCCGTAATCAAACTACTAAGATAGAGATCATCGGCATCTTCTGGATTATTATTGGCCGTACAGTTATTACATATAATCGGCAACTATATACATGTTATCTTTATAATAAGATAATAAAATTTAAACAAAAATTAACAAATAACGATTGATTTATATAATATATATAGATGTTATTTGACGATGGGGAAAAGTTGTTGAGTAAAAAGATTAAAATAAGAAATATGAAGCATAAGAAGCATAAGAAGAATGGTTAATATATTCGTCCTTACATATACTAAAGTTTAAAACTCTCTATTTCTCGGTGCTGGACGATGCGTTGATTTATAGAATAGCCCCGGGGGCTATTTCCCCGATAGTCCCATCACCGGACTACCTTGTTATCGGGGTCTTGTTCTTCTTCGCAACTTTATTAACCGGGCTTGCAAGTTGCCTTGCCCATCTATGAAACCTTATTGATGGGGAGCACTTCCTACACACAACACACACCATATTCTTAATATATATACATATATACCATGGCATCCCAGAAAGGCGCGAAAATGCGTCATGGCGTCTGCCAACAACTTTATGTATAATGGCGGGGATGACTTATATATATATATATATATATATATATATATTATATATACATATATACATGAAGCGAGAAGTCAACAAGTGGCATTAGCGTGCTAAGCAGCTGAATCCATTTGCAGATGAAACAAATGGATTTGGTTGGTGACCGCCGTAAATTCACAGTATCGTTGACACAATCTGAGCGCCCTCGCACGAACCCACCACGACCTTCTGTGCCACGTAGGCCAAATCTTCACGTTCAATCGTCTTTTTCTTTTTCTTTTTTTTTTTTTTTTTTTTTTTTCTTGTTCTTCTTCTACTTGTACTTGTGATTTATATTTTTTTATTCTTATTTTAAAACAGTCGCTGTCATGTGTACATTAAATATCATCAATTTCTTGAGTCTATAATTCCACATAAACAAAGTGTTTTAGTGTCATGTATATCCTATAAAAATGATTCTTACTTTATACAGCACTATACTTAATAGCTAAATTCTATATAATATAGCATGTACGTATATAAAAGTATAAATAAATATATTTATGCGGATAGTAGACATAATAATTGAAATGCTTTAGATTTTGCCGACACGCTATATCCTTGATACAGTTTCAGGGTATATATATATATATATATATATATATATATATATACTGAACACCATCACCTACTGGGCTTGAGCAAAAGAGGACGCTGCACCTTGTACATGCTTTAAATAACTTTAATTTTTTTAGCCGTAATTATAATTATAAACCAAGTACACACACGAAGAACGAAAAACGAAGGAGTTTACTTAACAAATTCGCCATTCGTTCATTAAACTCTCTTACATACTCACTATATGTTTTATTATATTGTAGTCTTACATCAAGAATACTAGTTGCGATACATTTAAGTACTTTGAGAGCTACAGCAGAAGGATAACAGAAAAAACATATGAAGCATGTCCACCAGAAACCGCGCCCTTTTTCTTATATATCCGACAAACTCTAGTCTGGCCTATACGTGTTAGCAATTAATAGTAAGTAAGTAATGCTCCTTTGGCATGCAAACAAATATATACAACTATATAATGTACCTTTATTTTACCTACACCAGACTCACTTGGATCTCTATCAAGATTATAATTTATAAAATTATAAAAATCCTCATCTCAAACATTTTTTTTATAAAATTAATAAGCAATTATTATTTATTTAAATCACGCGTCTTTCAGACGTCTGAAAAATAAATTATTTTAATAATTATTCAATGGAAATATTTTTTTGATCGCTATGTAGGCGACGTACTCGAGTCTTGCTACTGAGTATTTTTCTACAGAATAATTATTATATTGATTCTGCAACTCGGAAGCTTTATTTAAAAATTATTTTTATATTTAAATTAAACTTTGTTTTCTTAAAATATAATTATAATAATAATAATAAAAAGGGAGAGATAAAGCTTTACTGAGCTCGCGCAGGTGGCCAACGTCATGGCTGGTTCATTGTGACATAAATCTCTCACACGTTAATCCACATGGGGTCCAAATGTGTACATGTATTTTTTATATACATATATTTAGTGTGTATATGTGTGTGTGTGTGTGTGTATCTATCTGGTTGTCTTATCCCTTTAGTAGAGTATATATATATAGTTAGCTCGGTGATGGTTATTGTATTTGTATCTAGCACCGTGGGCATCATCGCTGTCAGAGTTTTAGTGTGGGCTTGTCGGATCGTACTACCGCGTAATACCAGCTCTCTAACTCTCTTTCTCTCTGAACCAGCAACGCTTATAACAACAGTCTTATTATTTATTTATTATTATTATTATTATTATTGGTATAATAGTTTATTTGTGATGTTGTGATGTAACTTGTGTATTACAAGGTATTATGATAAAATGAAAATTTATTTTGTTCAATGTAATACTGACAGATTGTTGTATAGTGTAATAACCCGTCGTTAAATTGATTTTACTGTAGTGTACAGGAACTACAGAGTTTGCAGGAGAATTGTTTAATATATACCGTAGAACATCAGCGAGAGAGTGAGTTGAGAGACTGACGGTATAATTTGCATAATACTATATACCTTCTGGTTTGAATGCGACATCGTTCAATCGATGTCGAATTATCACCTTGCTCTTGTTACTTTTCTCCAGCCTGCACGGCAATCCCTCGAGGAATTACTTTGTTTAAATAATTTATCATCAGATTTTTAAACTTTTTTTCGTTTTTTGTTCTTAGTTTTATGTGTAAATGTATGTAAGTGTATCTGTATATTTCGAAATTCTCCTTTTCTTGGTTATTTTATTTAAGTTGTTAATCTATCACTGTAAACATATATATATATATATATATATATATATATATTTATAGTATAATGTGGCTGATGCAGTTTCTCGGTTGGTTACCAGTAAAAGAGTACTACTCGGAAGAGATCACTATCAAAACTCGCGTGCGTATAGCTCTCTCACCATCTCACCAGTCATTGGGTTCTCTCTTCTTTCAAAGACTCTTTAAAGATTCCAAAGAGCAGTTGAGTGTCCCTAACGACAATCTGAGAGGTACAGGCGAGAAATAACCAACCAACCAACCAACCAACCAACCAACCAACCACTATTTTATTCTCCAATGTGCTGGTTGCTGTATATCTGCTCCTGTCTTGTTACAATTTTATTATTATTATTATTTTCTGCTCAGCAGTGTCAGAAATCAGAACGACAGCGAAATGCGGTATCAGTGATGTATACATATATTGAATATGTATACCTCTAAAGTAGTATGTTTAATATAAGATTAAAATGATTGAGAAACATGAGTGACGTGTATAGAAGACTAGGAGGGTAGAGGAACTCTATTAATTTATCGGTGTCGATCGTCAGAGTGAACGGAGGTAGAGAATCTCGAGGAGACACGAATCACAGAGCTGTCGTATTTTTTGTCATATGCACTATACTATCTGTACTGATGAGAATGTCTGATCGTTATTTTATCCTTAGATAAATGCGTAGGAGGTATGCAACAAATCAATCGTTAAGATGTGTACCGATAAAATTTATCTCATCTGCCTATTACCTTTTTTTTATAGATTTATAAAATAATACATATCTAGTTCGAGAAGGCTAGGACATGAGCCTCCCCCCCCCCCCCAACCCTCGACCCTAGGCCGCTTTTTTTTTTAAACTTTTGGCGAGAACCATTGCGCCTCAGTCTTCCCTACATAGGGGGTACCAATGTCAATTGATAAATGTGTTTTATTACTTAAACGAGCATCATCATTATTATCATTATCATCATCAGAAAGTAAGTATATTATAACACGGAGAAGCTTAAATTTAAAATCTCAATAAGTCTCAATTGCACATCATCACGAACTTAATCCAAGAAGAAAACTTGATATCGAGTTGACGAGATTGTTGTTTTTTATCCCTGGCAACGATCTTCTCGACTTCCAGTCGAGCATCCGACGCCTTCTAGAATTTCACGCTGCTGTCTGCCGTTAAACTTACGGCCAAAACTCTTTAGTGTATTAAACTAAGAGAGATAGTTTTTAAATTGGCATCAACTTGGGATTATCGCTCTCTTGACCTCTCTGATCCTCTATAATAATAATAATAATAATAATAATAATAATAATAATAATAATAATAATAATAATAATAATAATAATAGTTTAGTCTAGTAGCAGTGGTAGTAGCACAGATGAAAGAGTCAACCTGCAACAAAAGTTATTAATATATATGTATATATATATAATATTTTAAAGAAGCGTGTATATGAGAGTAAGACTCACGTTTGGAGTCTGGCTGAACTCAAGCAATAATCCAGGTGTAACCGCCAGTAAAATGTAACATAGAATTAATTAAACGGCAGGTTTATAACCAGCTCGGCACGGCTATGGTGTGCAACAGGAATTGGAATAGCCGGTACGCCGACCAGGGCTCTCGACGCGCCCGCCCACGTATAGATATATATATATATATATATATATATATATATATATAGTTGTAAGAAAAAGAGTGAAAAACATGATGAGAAGGAGAGAGAATCGAGAGTAGTATATAACTACGCCTATATTTCTTTCGTCATGTGAAAATAGATTAGGTATTTTTTATTATTATATTGTAGAGTAAGTTGCTGTGGTATATAGAAGAGTATATAGAATATACTGTTATTTTTCAATCGATTGCAGCAGTTGATATGTCGATAGGCAAGATGATGATCGTGAAAGAGTGATGCTGAGGAGTAGGTTATAGTAATCATTAAGTTAAGTGATGAGGCACATTCCAAACTCTCTTTCTTTCCCTCTCTTTATCGGAATTTTTTTTTATTATTCTAAAGAGCTAACTTAATAGATCAAGAAAAAAAAAAGAGACCAGCCGAGATTAAGAGTGTGACAAGTGACGATATAAAAATCTATCATGAAAAAATAAAAAATAACTAATACATATACACGAGTTATTCCGTGTGTCGGATAATTTATATCGTTAATTAATTTTAAAAAAAAAATCAAGGAATGTTATACTTATCAATTGATGATTGATATATTTGATCACCTAGAGTTTTAAACCTGAATGTGGAAGAGAGAGTGATCGAGTTAATGAGTGACGGGTGATTTAAAAAAAAAAACGTATTTTTATATTTAATGATTTATTTTTCTCAATGAAAAGTTAAAAGATAAAAAATATTTTAGACAAAAATACATATTATAGATAAAGGTATGTTTAGTTAAGCTAGCCATTTGCCGGTCAGCTTACACTCTTGGCTTTCTGCATAGTATATATATATATTGTATATATACACTATGCAGACCTAACAGCAGGCTAACTGATACGAGATCTCCGCTCTGGTGGAATGTTCCGTTTGCCATCGAGCATCGCATCTCCCATTAGCATTCGAGTTTGCCAGAGAGTCGAGCGAGAAATAAGAGGGATATGACTCTTGGGACTCTTCGGACTCTTCTGAGGCAGAGTGTACCAACGCCACCATCGCGTAGCAGCGGTAACATCTGCAGAAACTCTTATATACTTAACCAAAGAGTCCAGAGTATTTTCTCGTCTCTCGTCTCTCGCCTAGCTCTTAATGCTGCCACCGCTACGACATACACACACACTTTAAATAAAATAATAAATCTAGGGCTGTATATAACTACTCAGGATGAGAACTTTCAAGAATTTTAATTTTTCGTACACTGTCTTTAAATTACTTTAAATAGATAGATATTGCTTATATATAATGTTAACTGCAGATGATTCTTGTCAGAGTACATATGGACAATTGATCAAAAGTATACCGGAGGATATTAAGTTTACTGTGAGGAACACAGGTTGCTGCTGGCATGTATATATGGTATTTATATTTAAAAGAGCTAGAGAAAGAGAAAAGAAGGCGTGGCAGATGCATTGGATACTCGAGTACGTATTTACTGAAGTTATAGCAGTGAATAAACGGGCGCAGGAAACCCCGCCATAGCAACATATTATATTTTACGCTTCTTTTTCTCTCTCTCTCTCTCTCGCTCTTTCTATATATATATATACAAACTACTAAAATAGCAATTAATATAAAAGTAGGATTTTTAAAAGTTTATAAATTGATCAATTTGATGATGATATGCCAAATCGGTGTATAAAGTACAATGTATATGAAGAAACTATAAAGAAAGATAAAGGTTTTACAAGGATCAGTATATATAAGAGTTGTTGGTATTGATGGGATTCTATCCTTGTCTTGTGTTGTTTTGTTGAGATTCCTGGGCCAGCCCACCCTCTGTTGTAACTCCGTTAGCTGGATGCTGCTGGCTGCTGCTTCCATCTTACGTATACTTATACACTCTCACAAAGTTTTTTTTTTTTTTTCTGCTCATCAGATTCCTCCTCTTGTTTTATTGAGGTTGTCCTTCCTCGGTTGGCTTCCAATGTGCCGTATCGAAGAGCAAGTCGATGGGTCTTCCGGCCAAGCGTGACGATACCAAGCCGCGAGACATACGTATATACTTGCGATGAGTGAGTCCACCGCACGGGTTTGGTCAAAAATCCACAAGAGTAAGAGAGACACAAAGAGGGAAGCGAATCGATCGATCACCCGGATTAGCCTCGAGCTGCTGCTGTTGCTGCTGCTGTTGCTGCTGCTGCTGCTGCTGGCTTGCATCGTCACTGCTATTTCTTTTTATTTTATTTTTTACCTATCAACTGTATACCAGGTTAGCTATAAGCAAGCGAGTATCTCGATGTTAAATTTATTGGATTCTCGAAGGATTGAGGATTGAGGATTGAGGATTGAGGATGACGATGAGGAGGAGCTGTTGGATACCAGGTAAATTCTCACGTTAATAAATTATTATCTTATACCAGCAGGCTACTATGGAACCAATAAATAGTAGAATAAGAGATTGATATTTATACAAGCTCGGATTGACATAACTATTTGTAGTATTGCGCTTCTGAATTTGTATATACATACATAAACTATTTCTTTAAATTTATCGACAATATAATAATTAAAAAATTTAATATTATTTAGATTTTTTAATTTTTTCTCCAGGTGATTTAGATTTATCTCTAACTTTTACAACTTGGTATTTTTCAGCCATTGATTGTAACCAAACAGACGAATATAATAAAGAATTTATTTGTTCCAAAGCTTCTTTGGTACTGTCTTCAAACTCAATCTGAATATCATTATCAGAACTTAATTCTGTGCGAATGCCATTGAGTGCTCTAACCATAATGCTTGCTGTTGAATTGTCTTTTAAAATGGTAGTACCAAAGTTGGATAGAATCACTTCCATTATTCCAAGATCTAAATTTATCTTAAATAAATAGAAAAATAAAATTAATAATAATAATTATAATAATTAAAAAATAAAAATAATAAATTTACTTTTTTACTGATGCTGTCATTAAAATTATTTAGCCTTTTATGGATTTTTAAAGTGACAAGAAGTTTTGAATAAGCTTGAACTCTGCCAAAATCACCATAAATAGTGACAAAATAATTATCATAATCAAAGTCAGCAGTAATTTGATTGTTGGTTAATTCAAAACGAAACCAATTTTGTGGCTCGCGCTTTCTTCTTCGATCAAGATCACTACGGATTACTCTTAATCCGGGGAACATGCCAGGTGTATTGTAGATCATGAGTCTTATGACATTTTTAAATCGTTTGTGAATAGAACCGACTTTGCTGTCAACTTGAAATGGATTGAACCCAGACTGGCACATTTTTTGTCTAACGCTGCGTACCTGATAAATTTAATTGTAATGATTAATGATCTAATGATTGTAAATAAGATAAACCGAGAAGCTCAAGTATCATTAAGGATTTAAATTATAATATACTTGATAGTGAAGTCTCTTAGGTTGCATAGATTGGATTCCATTGTTATCTAGAGTCTCAATGGTTTTTTGATCGAGATTAGTTTCATTTTTTACTGAATTACGTGCCGCACAGTGATACGTCTTTTTTGTGGTATCTTGAACTTCAGTTATCTCAAATGAATCATAATCATCCGAGACGTCGGTTTGTATACTGGCGGAAGTCTTAGACGAGTCATTGTAATCTTCAGCTTCATTCTCCGTGCTAAATCCTAAAGTAATTTACATTCAAATCAATATAAATATATCTATATTATTATTATTATTATTATATATAATAATAAATGTTGGTACAGTGATTTTTGTTCAGGTCTTTCGAGTCATGATTACCATTGGACAAACACAAACACGACTACCATTGTCTTGTCGCTCGCAAGTGTACAGTCAATTCAAAGCTACGCAAGAATACGATAACAACAACTATTACAATGACGAAGAATAAGAATAAAAAAAAAAAGTTAAATTCAATGTCTGTAACAAAGACAACGGCAATGAGGAATAGAAGAAAGAGGATCAAGTCCAACTGTTGGGCTAGCTGGAGATGATGCAGAAACGCAAATTGTTAGGTCTTTAACAAGCAGCGCGTAGAAAAGTAGCTATTAAACCCCTCGTAAAGTCTTGGGATCTTTGCCGCAAATGTCCCTCGGGATCAGGATAACGTTGATTTGGTTGGATAATAAGACAGTTTTATCAATGCCAATGTACATTAATGCTGCATCGTTGGATGCCAGAGCTCCTCGAAGGCTCAATTCAGAATAAACAATCACGATTTAAATTCTTTAACTTGCTGTTGCTGGTCATAAAATATTTGTTCTTCATATGTCATCCATTTAAGATAAATCTTCAATAAATTATACATCATTATACCTACATAGTTACAACTACTGAATATAATAAATATTATTAATAAGTATAGCTATCTGTATATTTATATTTAAACTTGTACAATAAATCTTACGTATAATATTAATTAAAATTATTTTTATTTTTCATAATAAATTCCTTATTTCAGCTTAAACAACTACTTTGAATAAATATATATATATATATATATATATATATAAAGAGAGAGAGAGAGAGAGAGAGAAAGAAAAGAAAAAAAATATGACAAGAACGCGTAGTTCGTGCCGGAATGTAACTCTCCATGGAGATACATCCGTCAGGGAAGAAACACGAGGCGCGTGTATGCTGGAGGATTTTGCATTGGGATCGAGAATACGATCGGATAACTCGAACATTGCACTCGAGTACAAGTACTCTCCTCCCTGCTAGTGATGGCTGCTGCCACGCGAGACCATATATATTTATATATGTTCGTGCATATCACCACCGGATGAACTTCCTATTTTCATCTTCCTTGTAATAGTAGGGTTAAAAAATTAAATAAATATTAACCAACAATATAAATTTGCTTGTTTTATTGTTTGTTTTTACTTTTAATAATAGTATACAAGTTATAATAATAATAATAATATTATTAAATACTAGCAAAAGGATCCCAAAATCCTCGAGCTTTTACTGCTTCTAAATCATCATTGTCTTTATAAGCCTCATCATTTATCAATAGCTCAATATCAGTTGTATTTTTCAAATCATCGGGATCATCAAGTTGATCCTCAGCCAAACTATCCAATAATTTACCATCAACTTGAATTGCTGGATCCAATGCAATACGATATTGTGAAATAATTCTACCTCTTCCACGTTTTTTTTTCTTTAGCGATTGATCAATTGAATATATTAAGTTCATTTTGAAGGGATCACCTAAATAAAGATACTCCAAACTTATTCCATCTTTGTTTAATTTATTTTCTACTGCAGCGTTTTGCTGAATGTAATTAGACCAGCAGTTATTTTTTCTCGTACCGGGTACTTTTTTACAGGAAGTACTTGATGACATACTGTAACTGGATGAACGAACGGCATTTTCCAATTTAGCATATTTATTTGGTATCGTTGATTTTTGATAATTATTTATAAGATTATTTGCCCATGGATATCGTGATATATCATTTGAAATACCTTGTTCAACAATATTGTCAATTGTCGGTTGAAGTGGTTTCATTCTTCTGTACGAATGCATCACTGATTTTATTAATTTTTTTTCAGCATGAGTAACATCTTGTTGTTTATCAGCATGAATTGTTTTCAATATTATTTTTTTAGCTGACTCTCCAGCAGACTCTGTTTTATTAACAAAACTATCAAGACATTGTTGTAAATGTTTTTCATGCAACAATTTTGATATTTTTCCTGTTTTTTCTTTGTCATATTTTTCACGCAATTCATCCATACACTTAACATTTACAGCTTTTATTTCTTGAAGTTTTACGGCAGTTTCGTAAGGTGATTTTCTTATTTTTTTAAATTTAGATGATAAAAATTTACGCGATGGAACTTGTTGACGTCCGAGTACACTTTTAGTGATATGTAACAAATGAACAAGTAATAATTCATCATTATCCATAAATTCTGTTTCCAAAGTTACTCCTTGTTGTTGTAAAAAATGTTCTAAAATCAAAATATTTCCCATTATTTGCCGTAAGCAATTGTTGGCTTTAAAATCTGTTGGTCGATCTAACCATTCTTTAGTAAGTGTACATATTTGTATAAGACTTGGAGGATCTTTAAGTATTTTATGCAATCTCTCATTTTTATCTTTTATATCCGAAGAATTCCAAGCATTTATTTTCATTTTAGCATATGAAAATAGTTTAAATTTTTTCCATCGTTGAAAAATTCCTTGCTCTAAATATTTTTCAATAATTTCCCGAGCTGGATTTAATTTTTTGTAGCCTATAATAATTTGCTCAATATATTTAATTACCAAATTAAATTTTTTAAGCCAAAAAAGTTTTAAATTATTATTAGGAAATATTGCTAAATTTTTAAGGCATTCTGGAGGACTTTCAATCCCAGCCAAATCATAAGCTTCGAAAACCCACTTGAAACATGACATAAATTTGGGTTTCATTATTTCTAAACAATTATCAAAAATTTCAGATGAATTTTCATCATTTTCATCAGAATTTGATAAACTAACAGTTTTAATAATTCGATCTCTTGTTTGTGGATCAAAATGTTTGCAAAGTAAATAAAATGTATCACCAATGAGTATTTCGATTTTAGTTTTTGGTGGCCTTGAACATCCTTGCGTATTTTCTGCAAAACCAAATATACGTTCACCGAGTTCTGTACCAAATTCTTCTATTTTTTCTACCGAATTGTCAATTAATTCGGCTGACGTTGAGTAAACTAACAAGTAAATTTATTTATATACTTTTATAAAGTAAAAAATAAAAATAAAAAAAAAGAAGAAAAAGAAAAACTCACCAATGATGAATACAAAAAGTAAACGCATCTCAACGCAATCGTTGGCACATTCAAATTACAAGTTTAGTATCAAGTTAATCAAACCACCTGTAGTTATCTTTATAACTCCCGATTCGATGTGCAATTAAATAAATATTAATCATTGTGGATTAAAAACCGTTACATTTAAATAACACTGAGTAGACGATTGGATTTATTGGATTTATTACAAATTACAACTAACGAGAAATTTATAAATAAAATATGAATTAATCTTACCATTGGTGATAAGCCCCAATCCACAAAACAACAAGGCCAGTTTCATAATTCTGAAACAAGTTGTATAAATTATATTACTTTAAATAAAATATATATGTATATATACTATATACTATCGTGTTTGTAAAAGGTCGAGCCTCGGAAATTAGTTGGACCTCGCGGCCGCTGAACTAAGAATCAAAATTCACGGGTAGTAACATCGTCAAGGAGGTCTTTTATATTTTATTCAAATAAATCTGTTTTATCGTACGAGTTAATCCATCAGAAGAAATTGTATCTGTATAATAAACGGGTGCGCGTGTTTCACAAGATCAAAAGTTGTGGCGGTAGTTGTCGGGTCGGTCTAGTAACTCCATTTATCGGCCTCAGTTGATATTCAATTTTTATTTATTTTATTAAAAATTTAAAAATAACATAGAAAATTCAAAAATATCGTTAAAATTTTTCTAACAACTAAGTCTGATTGGCTGCAAGTAATAAAGTTAGTTTTTTTTTTTTTTTTTTTTTTTTTTTTTTTAAATGTCCATAAAATATCTTGTAATTTTTTAAGTTAATATTTTTTGTAAAATAATTATTACAAGTATCGGTTATAGATCGTTACGTGTCTTCGGCGGCAACTTCCATTAACGGATTCCAAACGAATCAGTACAAGTCCCCCGAGACTCTAACTCCACGGAAACGATATAATTAGTCGCCAATCAACCGTTTCTATACGTTTCAGATAAATATAAATAATGATAGATGGTTATTTTTTATTTTATATTAATTTACTGCGATGAAAATGGTGATAAAACTCTTGTGACTTGTCATTTTCCCACAGTCGTAACACAAACTATTTTCCTAAAAGGTTATTATTACAACTAATAATCCAGTTTACTATTATCAATTATAATTTATGTATTTATCTTTCTCTTACAGAGTTTTTATTGTTAAATTTATTTAATAATTATTTTGATAAAGCAGAATCTGTAAATAAAAGTGATAAAATATTTAATTAATTGAATTATAAATGAAGAAAGGAAGGATGGATCGTTAACGAGAGCATGAGAGGCAACAACAACAACAACAACAACAACAACTGCAGATATAATACTACTACTATTACTACTATCAATAATAATAATAAAAGTTCTCTCAACTTATGTTGGTTATTAATGTTATTATTCTTTAGAGATATTCTTGACTGTCTGGTTTCGACAGACAAGCCCGAGACACTTGGCTCGCTTCTCAGATTACTCAACCGCAACAGCGCTGAGGGATAATATCCTGACGCAAACCCACCTAACAATCTTTTCTTCTTATATTCTCTCGCCTCTTCTGTATACTCTGTACCACATATATATATACATTTACATATTTATCAGAATGCCATGGAGTGTACATTTAAAATAAGGATCCCTGGATAAGTATACAGTAGAAAAGACTCATTTTATAATATTTGCATAGAGCTATTACAATTGAAAACCATCAGCATCAGTATATAGTAAACTAAATTATTGCTCAGAAACATACAACAATATTTTTTATTATAAATAAAATATATGTATAATGCAATATGGAAGTTGAGGAGCCTGTGCTACAAATGGTGAACCACAGTTAACTTTTCTGCAGTGAAATAGATCGGAGAAAGTTTCTCTTTTCGATTGCGGGTGTACGATTACACGCATCATGACTTTTATAAAGGTTATTATAATAATAAATCCTAACAAAATACCTCTATTATTAATTACTGTTATTATTATTATTTTTTTTTTTTTCATTTTATATTAATTATTGACGGTTGTTAAAAAATATATAATGAAATTCTCATAAATATACCAAGTTGATGATGATGACGACGGCGACGACGATGATGATGATGATGATGTATAAAAGAGCTCCTGGGAAGTAGGAGAAAAAAGAGTTCACGCGTGATAGATATCGAATAAGAGAACACGCGGAATGTATAATATAACATGTAGTTGCTGCAGCTAACGCTACCTATGCTACCTACGCTACTCTTTGTTCTCCAATGATGACTGAAAAACACCAAGGTGATTTCTCAATTGTTAAATATACAATATAATAATAGTAATGGGATCGATATCGTTGAGATTATTTTGCATGCGAATAACAAATGTTTATTTTTATTTTTTCATTCGATTAAATGTACAAGATAAAATGCCTGATATGCGGCACACAACACGCTCCTAGAAAATTTAATTATTTTATTTATTTATTCGAAGCAGATGGAAAAAAAATATTTGTTTATGAATATTCAGAATTTTAAAAAAATAATAATAAGAAAAAGGAGTAACAGAAGCGCATGGTTGATTGCAACGTCGTGCTTTAAAACCGCGTGTTTGGCATACCAATCACACTAATACCGTTATTTCTTGGTGACTTTGGAAATATGAGGGCGGCGTTAAACAATAATAAATCTTAAAATTTACCTTCTCCTGGCAACTTTATATATAATCGATAATCACTAAAGTAAATCACAATCTGACCCTCGATTTTTAAAAAAAAGTCTTTAAAGAAAGTCCTTTATGCTTCGCGATACTTTTAAATTTTAATATCTTATCGAATTATCACCGTTCCGACATTCTCTTGTTAAGTGTTGCATTTATTATAACCTTATAATAATAATAGTTTATTTATTATATGCTTTCAACAGTATAAATATATATGTATATAAAAATTATTAGCAAAATGAATGAAACGTAAAGCAGATGAAAGATCTGAGATGGTGAAAGAGGGGCGCGGGATTTTTTTTAAAGCGGTCTTTAAACTATAAACATTATAAACGATTAAAAAAGTTATAGGCGGTAGATATAACGGTCTACTCGAAAGTCTTTATAGATAACTATAGATCAGGAGAATATAACACGTATTCTAAAAATATCCTGTCGTCTAACTTGACTTTTCATTACCAGCGATCCTCAACTATGATGATAATGATGACGATAGCAATGGTGTCTATTTGATTATGCAAATTATAAATCTTCAACAATCTCTACAATTTTTAACACTCCTATAAAGGCGAGTAAAGTTGTTATTCGAAAGCTTTAATTATAATATGTGTTTTCCAATAGGGTATAAAAAGGCGGGCTGGATGAACTTTTCGCCGACATAATTATCTATCCTATTGTGATGAGAAGCTTATGAAAACATCATTAAAGTTAAAACGTAAAAAATACTATGTATACGACTAACATCGATAACTACCTTCAACTATCGACATTAATCAAAATTTATATTTTCTTTATATTAATTCACAGAATACTAACTAATACAAATTTTATTTAAAATGAATATAATTTTTTAAATGATCAGATAATATTTATTCGCTGTTTACTTTTAAAATCCATCTATTTTCCTATAATGAGATTATCTATCCTTCCGAGTATATAAATATATATGTCATACAAAATCAGCAATAAAATAAATATTTTAAAATTCAATAAAAAATGACTGATTTTATTAGTGCCATTGTGTATAAAATTTATTTAAATAAATAATTATTATATAATTTGCTATTATAAAGATAATTAAATATCGAACTGGCAAATGCTAAGAAAAACATCATCAGTCTTATCATCAAACAAAATGTCATCGTTCATCATTTATAAATTACATTATTTATTAGACGAGTTTATCATCAATCATCATTCATTATATAAAAACTGATAATGATAACGCACTATTATAATTGTAAAACAAAGATATTATTCGCATTTGAATATTTAACTATATACACCTATATTAATCAATAGCATAATAAAATAATAAACATGATCATTATTATTTTAATAGTCTTATCGATAAATTGACAACAAATATATATATTTAGCATATGACGTAAAACGTAAATTAATAGACAATTAGTCCTCAGATTAGATAAAAATTTTGACGTCAAAAGATATGTTAAATTAAAAATTTTTTTTTTACATTTCTCTACGTCACCGGCTAACAAAATATTTGTCTTTAAAAAAATAAAAAAAAAATAAACAATAACAATAATAGTAAATATATGATAAAATCGGGGATTTCCTCTTTTTTATGAAAGAATAACACGGCATAGTAAAATTTAATGATCCAATATTTGATTGCATAATAAAAAATAACAAAACTGAGCTCTAATTTATCGTCTGAAAAGAATTTTTATGTATATTAATATCTTTTCTATTGATAATTATTTATTAACTTTAATAATTTTTCCTTGATTTTTTTATTTTGTTTATTATAAACAGATATGTATGATATATTAAATATTATTTTATTAATGTATATAATATGAATAAGAGCAAGCACGACTGCGTCGTGGGAGTTATGCAATCTTTTTCTTGACGATATATAAACGACAAATACAAACCGAACTAGGCGGAGAGACCAAGACGTCCAGAAAATATATATATTTAATATTTAATATATAATACAGCTGGTTTATTAACCATTTGGTTTAACTCGACTCGGGCATTCAAGAGAACATTATTTCACGCTTTACGAGTTTACCAATAATTTAAAACGTATATCTGTTATGTTTTGTCATATACTTTTCTATTGTTATTATATGTACAGTATTCATTATTTTTTTTTATATTATAATAAATTTTATTTTTATTCATTTTTATGTCATGTGATGACATTTGTCTTTACTCTATAATTTATATATGTTAAACTTTAATGAATTAATGAATGAGTAAATAAAATATACACATCAATTGTAAATGTGTATTTAATCTAAAACGTAAATAATAGGATCGTCAATAGTGTAATATGAGTACAATGAGTTTAAAAATAGAGCTCAAGTGTATAAACGATGATAAATTTTGTATATAAGAAATATAAATAAAATAAACAAGAGCGTGTTTTCGCACTTAAACCAAGTGCTAGCCCCCATCTGAGTGAGATAAAATAATAGCTTCCGACCATTCTCCGCTTTCACATTTTATCCAGGCCATCGAGAAATAAATATATATATATATATATATATATATATATATATATATATATATATATATTGATAGACGATCTAACGAGGCATTTCCCTTTAGGAAATGCCGCCACAAGCATTATACATACTACTGCTTCTGCTTTTGCTCTCCAAGGGAGAAATTAATGATATAATATCGTATATATATATATACATATAACTAGACAAAAGATAAACTTTTACTCGTTTTATTTTTATTTATTTCCTGTAAAAGCTTATATTATAATATTATATATACCTTGAGTATGTTATCTCCCATGTCCTAGAATAAAAGACAGTGACAAGATGACAGCATTGAAAGATGTAAATCGTGTGAGTTGATTTCACGCAGTGGCATTTAGGAAATGCAAATTTACTGTACTGTGTGACATTTAGAAAATATTATAGAAAAAAAACACCAACTCATCAACGGGATCATCTTATTAATCTTGTGAATCTTGTGATCAGTGCAATATAATATAATCTTAAAGAACAATCAGCTGTCATCTGTCAGTTAACTTTTTTTTTATTTTTTTTATTAGCCTTTAAACCCGATAACGATTTGGTGAGATAAAAAATAAGAATATCAATAATCCAGTAACTAAACGAATTAAATAACGTGATAAATCTTGGATAACTGGTTGGGTGCATAACTCTTATGTGCATTTTTATTTATTAACGAAAAAATTTAACATTAAGTGGGCAACACTTGATTATTTACAGCTACTGTATTTTTTATTTATTTTTCTTTTCTTCATTCCGTATCTGTAATTTAATACGCAATCCGTTCATTTCATTTTTAAAGTTATAAATTTTTTTTTACTTATTTACGTGACAATATTAAGGCGTGGTGACAAATAACTGTTGTACGCTCACGTTATCACCTAGTTTATGATATGTTATCATAGGTAGACATAAAAATATAAAAACGTTTAAAATAAATTGTAATATATATGCCCTCAAGACATTAATTAATTTTGTTCAATTTAAAAAAAAAAAAATAATCTTATAAATTAATGGAGGATATAAAATATTTCTCCAAAGTGTACGTTTAATGTATAGTAAATTAATTACGTATTGTATAGAAAGTAATATTTATAGTAATTTCCATGTATAATAAAATACAAGATTAGACATAAACCTGTAATGAATTTGAACATTAATCAAGACACTATTGAATAATAGGAATATCGATTATGCATTTAAATTAATTGAACATTCGTCTCGCGACCTTCGTAAGAATCTAGGTATGTAGGCGATAGAAATTTTATTCTATTCTCATGAATTCGATGACTCACTGACGCACAACTAATAAATACCATTTCTTAATACAGATTACAATTAACGAATATTTAAAATAAAAGTTATTGTGTTAAACCAATAGAAAATAGTTAATAATTAGAGTAAACAAAATATATAAGAAAATCATCATCAGACACTATATTCACATATTCAAATTTTACTTTTACTATTCACTTTCTCTTTGAAAAATATAACTTGACTTTTATTGTATAAACTATCGTGTACTTCTCTATTGTATCGAGTCATCATGACAACAAAATACAATTGATAAGCTATATAATAATTGCATTGTTTTTTTTTTTTTTTTTTTTTTTTTCTCCTATTAAACTCGTATACTTACAAAAGATAATTGTCATGTAGTGAATAGTATCATAAGGAAAATCTCGAGTAACAAAACATTAAATTATTAAAGCTTGTGTATGTTAATATTTTTATTATTATGTAAACTTTATATTAGTGGTTGTTTAACCGATAATTAATCCATTTCAAAGTCAAGGGGCCATCATATTACTTGGAGTTCTTGTCGTAGATACGATAAAACTACAGAAAAAAAAAATAAAAAATAAATACACATAATTATATATAATTGTCAAGCTATTTTGTTTTGCGAAAAATTACTTTTAATTTTTTTTTTTTTTTTTTGTTATTATTTTAATTAATTTATTATGTACTGAAAAAGTAAGTTTTTTTTTTTATTTTAATTTGTATACTGGGAGGTATCAATTTTTTAGTCTTTAACAAACTTCGAAATCACACCAGTTTTATTGAACTAAGTCGGCAATAATATCGCTCGCGAATACGATAAACTTTTATACATGCCATATATCATTTATACATATATATATAAAGCAAAACATGATGGATACATATTTTAGCTGATAGTAAATAATTTAAGTTTTAAATATTTGGTTATAAACGAGTATAAATTTAACAAAAATTGATCGATCGAGATTTAGATCTGGTTAATCGGCTATATAATTGAGATAAGATAAAAAAATATGTGTATATATTGCTGTATGTATGATTAGAGTAGATCAGAGAGTAATTGATAGAGGGCTAAAATTATGGTTTAGCTTTAACTCTTGATCACGATACAACTGCAACGTTTCTCTTTAAAAATACTTTTCCCAGTGAATGATATGTTACCTAACACTGGTCAACACACAATTTTTTTATAAGTTTATAGGCCACGTGTTTGGTTTACCGCTTGTGCTATTATTATATTACACCGAATACACTATTATATCATAGAACATTAGTTGTCATGTACTTATATTTATTAATAAGTAAATAAATGTATAGACTATAAAAGACCTTATATCATATATATGACACCTGCGTCAATAATTATAACTTATAACTAATATTCCCATAAGCATCAGTTGAGTTTATTTGCACCATTACCACATATATATATATGTATATATATATAAGTATTGTTTATATTTAAATATTAATTTAAATTGTAAAAATACTATAATAAATATAAATTTACGAATTTGCAGACATATTTAAAGAAATAAAAAAAATTGAAAACAAAGTGTGTGCACAGGTGATTAAAAAAAAAATATACAGACGAAAAAAATATATAATTATATTCAATAAATACTTGCGTATTTAATTAAAAACCACTTGACAACTGAATAATATGTTGAGATTATAAAATCACTTATATATACATACATATATGGATTAATTAATTATATTTCTTTACACAAAATCTGCAAATTTTTAAAAATAAACGAGACAATAAAACCAATTGTATAAATATTCCGGCATATAATAAAATATAATTTGATATTTATGCAACATTTACTCAATGACTTGAGTATTCAAAAGTTTCAATGCGACTTTTTTTTTTTTTTTCTTATTTTTATTCTTAAAAATATTCTCTATAATAGATGAAGCTTTTTAAAAAATTAAAATTAATACACAAAAGGAAATAATTTTTAGACACAATGCAATAATAGTTTAAGAAAATTATTACGATCATAATCAGTGTATTATGGGTAAGACCCGGATATATTCTGAACGTATAACTCCGTATTGTCAGAGTCGAGTTTCACCGTTAATGACGGTTGCTATGAAGAGTAGTATTATATATTTATATCCTAGATGCATATGTAGACTATAAGCTATTCATCCTTTTGATGGTGAAACTGAAAAATCATTAGTTATAGAGTCCAAGTCTTTGGTCCTTACAGACTCTATCAAATAAGAGATTATTTAAAATATATTAAAATTAACAAGTGCCACCATTACTTACTAACTTACTATTTACATTATCATATATTTTATACATAGATAAGTATGTAGTATTCACGCATTATACTATATACATTCTTTATCTCAAGATCAAGACCAAGAGTCGAAATATATATAAATTTATAAGACAATTAACAGGTTTATAATCTAGTCTCCACTTTAAATAACTACCAAGTGAGCTGAGAGAAATTTTAAGTACATTTGCTAGCAGTAGTTTTCACGGTATCTCATTTATTTATTTATTTATTTATTTATTTATTCATTTATTCATTTATTTGTAATATATGTTTCCTCGTAACGCACTTTCTAGCTTTACACTATTTTATTCGCTAGTTATACTTACAAGTATTTTTGCATGACAATGTTGATGTTTGTGTGTCTGTGTGTGTGTGTGCGAGTGTGTATTGAACATTGAGCAAACGAGAGACAACTGAGCAAGGTCGTGATCACTCGGAAAAAGATTCTCGTCATCTATCACACGACATCTCCTCCATAGAATTCTACGAGTTGTTGTTGTTGTTGTTGCTGTTGTCGTTGCAGCTCAACTCGTTTTCTTCGATTGGGTTAGATTCTCTGGGAACTTTAAATTATCCGGTTTTATTGATGTTGATTGGAATACATATATCTTACCGATAAATTACAATACTCAGTTTATTAATTTATTTAGTAAAACATACTTTTAGTAATTAAATGATGCACATATATAATACATATAATTTTAAGTGATTGTGAGATATTTTTATTTTTATTTTTCGCGTGCTACTATACCTTAAATCCTACTAATTCGTATTGAATTAAAAATTGCTAAAAATTTTTTTAACGACAGTACATTGACCTGAAGTGATACGATGTTTAACCGAGCATAAATTCACTCGTGAATAAATTTAAAATCTTAACGTACTGTCGCCTCGAGTGATGCAGATAACAATAAAAAAAATGTTAACTTTAAATTAATTAGATAAATGTCTCTTTTATGTTACATTTAATATAATTTTTTTTTTTTTTTTTTTTTGTCTGCTCAGTAAATTTGCTGAGAATTCCGGAAACGATGCGCTTTCGCCCAGAGGGAAAGTCAAGTCCGTGCTGCAATTTTTAACGAGCTCTTTGTAGAAAAAAAAAATAAAAAAAAAAAAATAAAGAAAATACAGTTTAAATGAATAAAAAAAAAAAAAAAAAAAAAAAAAGAAAAAGAAAAAAAAACAATTCAATCGAAATTGGAATCTAGAACGAGCGATTGCTCTTGGGTATTTCTCACAGCACCGAGTTCATTATAATATAGATATAGATATAAATATATTAAGTATTTGAATGGTTGTGTGTGCATGAGCTTGTAGTATTTAATGGGAAAAGCAATTTAGATGAAAGCGCTCGATGAAGGATGAAGGATGAAAATAAAAGTGCTTCCGCGTTCAGGAAGCGTGAAACGACAGCAGCAGTATGGAGTATATCTATATATCTAAATCAGTTTTATACATCAAGCTAAATCTGAGCTACTTTCTCCGCTTTTGTCTTTTTATTTTAAAAATTTTGTTTGATTTCTTTGCACTCGTGAACTTGTAACTCTCTTCGGAATTTGTAAACTCTCTCTTGTTTTATGTTATTTTTATTTTAATTTGGTCGTCGGCCACAAAACCAACATGCTGTACATACATTTATATAAACGTTCTCTTATCCATCAGGAATCGTATTAAAAAAATAATCTAAAAGATTTATCGTTTCTTTTATTATTGACATTAAAGGTGAAATCGTTTTTTGACATAGTAATATAGCTAATTTTATGTGTCACTTTTTAAAATTCTTCGTTTATTCAACACACATACACAAGATATAATAATTAATTTTATTTTTTAATTGATAAAAAAATATATACAAAACGTCCATTAAGGTACAACAACCAAGTATAAATCATAAAAATGTGATTTAAAATTTCTAATGAGCATTATGGTTCAAGTTAATTGATAATTAATGACTGTGATAAAATGATTAAATTAAAAAAATAAAATAGATAATGAAAACAACAAGAGCGGACGATAAACTATAGTAATATTAAATTGACAGGTACGAGAGGGTGAAGACTGGAACTAAATTACGCAAGGCCGAGTAGTCACCTTGGCAAGTCCGTGGTTTCTCCCTCTCTGTTTTCTTTCTCTCTTTTACAGCACACTGGGTCTTTATAAAATACGTGGTTGCCTGGTACTGAGATATAGCGGAACTGTTGTTTTACAGTTATGGCTGGTTGATCAAGATATAGAGCTATCTTGCTATCTTGCTCTTGATTGCATACTACTCTGGTATTGCAGCTGATGTTGCTGATGCTGGCGATGCTGCCGAGGATGTCGATATTAAAACTCCAAGAGACTGACTACTTAATAATACTTGGATCGGTTCATCTTCGTGTTCCAGATATAAACTTTATGCCATAGACTATGACTACCATCACCAGCAACTTATAAGACACTTTCAAGCTTAATCACCACTCAATATACATATATACATATATACATATATACATATAAAATAGTGATGAAATACTTGTACTTGTATGTCTGAGTGTGAATACTTTTTCTAAGCTATTTGAGCTATTTATTCTCTCTCGACTCAGTGTATAGACTATCGATTTTTGCACGCGCCTTTCGACTTATAATCTCTACACTACATATATATATATATATATATTAAATTTAACCCGTTACTTTCAGCTACAACACACAAGACGTGATAGTGGGTTAATTAAAGTCACTATCGGTGCATACGGAAGAGAATAACTAATAACGATCAAAATAATATACTACTTGCTGGTAGCATAGCTGCAACTCCAACTACAACTGCAACTGCAATAACTCCTAACTAATACCTGATACCTGATAAATGATAACTGATAACTGATAACTAATACTACTAGCACTACTCGGTGTTTAATATAATAGTATAGTTACTATATATCAATTCTCTTATCGTGTCACTATTTGTCCGATCCCAGCGATTAATATTTTTATCTTTATATATATATATATATATATATATATATATATATGTAACCCATTTGAAAGAGTGATTGCATTACTTATAGAAAATAAATTTAAATCCTATGTAATACTTGCTTTTTAAATAAACTTCCATTTATTAATATAAAAATAATAATTAAATACCAGTACAAAAGTAAATATATAGGCTGTAGTCGGTGGCATATAGAATTTAAATATATAATAATAATGTACAAATTCACAGCGGGAATTTCATTTTTAGTCAGACGTCAATACTTGATTACTATTATTATTGTTATTTTGTAATCTCTGGATGTGATTGTTTATAGCCGGTTGTTATTCCTATTTAAATTTACAAGGGATGAGAAATCACACAATCCATAAATTTGAATATTACATTTCTTTTTTTTTTTTTTTTTTTTTTTAAACGTGACAATGAGTCTCGATGATTTGATACTATTTTAACAGCCCAAGGTGATTGGGTCAATAAAACTTTTTACTATCGTTAATAAATTTTTAATAGCTTTTATGATATTGTTAATTAAATGGTTTAATTTTTTCAATGGTTATTTTGATTTATTTTTTACAGATTCAAGGTTTGAAAAACGATTCAGCGGAAGTTGTGTTCTAAAGCCAGATTGAAAAAGGTCAAGCCAAATAACGGCTTGGCTTTTAGTTTTTTTTTTCTTTTTTATATATATATATATATATATAATAAACATCTATTTGATGTTGAGAAAAGAAATGCAGAGGCATCCGGTGGTTAACTCAACGGAATTTCGAGCCGACTGAGAAATTAAAAAATTAAAAAAAAAACCCCAGCAAAGTGAAGACTGTGCACAGCGGTATACATATTTTATCGAATTCGATAAGACAACTGGATCCGTTGGTTGCTATAAATCCAACAACAACAGCAACAAACAACTCTTAGGAGTGTTATTTCGAAAGAGTAAAACCGTGAGAGCAGTATACTTAGAGTTTGCCCCACGTTTGAGGGCGAGAGAAAGAGTTAAAATAAGTAAAGGCATTAGGTATAAATGAGTGAATAAGTGACTGAGTGAGTGAGTGAATAACAAATAGAGATAGATAGATAGAGAAAGAAAAAGATATAAAAGTAACCTTACTGCGCGAGAGTACTCCGTTATTTCGCTTTTACCCACTTGCGATCGTTTGTCCGACGTGCAAGTTGAGGCCGTGACGCATGAGCTCTGTACACTAATATAAAATATAATAATACGTATACACACAACTATCCATCGAAATTCAATTACAAAACCTTTTTTCTCGATCAACAGCAACACAGGCCAAGAGACCGAAGAGAGACCGAAGAGATACCGGAGAGAGCCCGCGATACCGATTAAAATAAAAAAACCTTTTACCTGTCAGTAATTGAATGAGAATGACATTGGAGAAAGCATTTCAATTTTTTTATTTTTTTTTTTTTTTCTGTTTTTTTAGTACTCATATAAATGTTGAATTACAATTTTAGATAGTAAAAAAAAAAACTATAAATAAATAAATAATGATAATGTAAATAAAATAAATTGGGCGAGATGATGGTTAGTATAATGTAATGCAAATTTCATCGAATCTTAATGACCTCAATACATATTTGGTGATTTTATAGACTTAATTTTGTATATGCCCTCGCTCCATTAATTCGATCAAGGATTGGCAACTTAAATTAATATATTGGATATAGTTGTAGTAGTATTAGTGGTAGTAATGATGGAAAAAAGAGAAAAAGTATCATCAGGTGCACGTCACGATCACCATCAAATATAATCACTTCAATATTGTTATGTGTTTTTCGTGTGGTTGTACAATATAATAATGTAACAAATAATGTGTGTATGCATACATGTAAGAATAAGGGAGAGAGGAATAAAATAACAAGAAATTAACCGATTTTTTCATTTTTAACCCATTAATATATTTATACTATCTTACAATGATGATACTTTCTGCCGTTTTATTTATATATGTGCGTGAAGAATACCCGGTGGGATATATAGTCTTTATTCTTGTCTACCCATCTAAGCATCAGCATTTCCACATGAGTCACCGCTAGTATATTATCTAGCGGTAGTAAACTGGCTGACTCTGGTTAACAACGTAAACACACCGGTGCTTACTGGGATTAATGCAAAAAAAAAAAAAAAAAAAAAAAAAAAAAAAAAAAATCACCGAAATTTAAAGTAGTTTTTTTTGTTTTTTATTTCAATCAATAACGAGTGTAATGGTTGGACTTTAATCGATGAGAAAGAATTGAAAAAATGATGAGGAAAATAAAGAACAAAGTAGACCTGCCCCTGCCTTGGGCACAATTTCACTTTGATCCGAATTCAGGTCGAATAAAAGGAAAATAAAAGTATTATATATGTTGTAGTGTACTTAACAGTGGGCAAACAAGAACCATAAGAATGTTAATGCTATCACGATCACCCAAATATATATATGTATATATAGAAAATACGAAATACGATATCAATTGAATAAATTCCATTTATCGGTCATTATTATTATTATTATTGCGTCAAACGACTTTTTAAATTTTTTTCTATGAAATTTTTCCACATTGTAATATCACAAGTTATAATAAGAGCAGATATATATTTTAAAACTGGACATTGATTTAAAGCTCTAATTTTATTTTCTCATTTTTCGATAGTTGTATTAACTGACATATTGACATTTGACATTTCCATGGCATTTCATTATTATAATATGTATAAATAAATATATATCCCTGCAAGCGATTCAGTCATTTGTAGATTCTATCCATATTCATCTTTACTTAGTGAGTAGTTGTAGTGCCACTAAAGTTTTATCTTTAACTTAAAGACAAGAGCAAGACTCAAGAGACATACTAATGACCGATTAGCGCAATGACAAAACAACGATAAAATATAAATGTTACTTTGAATGTTGTTAATTATAAATTAATATATAATTTATTAATTTTTAGGTTTATATTAAGAGTAACATAAATTATTAAGACAAGGAAAATTACTGTCAAGATATGCACACACTTGTTGGATTAAATTCAAACTGGAGTGATATCCGGAGTGAGAGGAAGAACCAGGCTACGAAAGACAAAAAAGATAAGAAAGACAAGAAAGACAAGAAAATAACCTGTTATAAAAGTTGTAATATTCATAAGCTCAACGAAGCGTGGGGTCTATTGCTCTTTTTTTAGACCAATAATAATTATTATAATTTCAGTCACTATTTTCTAATTATAAAAAATAAATAATGGATAATATAAACAGATTTAATGGTAAATAATAATTTTTTACTACACTCATTAACATATCAAATGTGAGACAGATTGTGTTTAATTAAAATAACTAAAATTATAGAGCATAAAGTGTATAATGTGCCGATAAGAGTATATGGTAACAAAAAAAAATATCTATATATATATATATATATATGTATAAATGTGTAATGACATATTTCAAGATTAACCACCAGAGAAACGATCTGATTAAATGATTATACGGTAATATTAATAAATTAGTTGATTTATTAAACTACCACAAAGTAGATTAACACATGGAGGCAATATTTTCCGTCGTTTGTGAAACCGGTTGAATCACTTCAGGTGATACCAACTTATATATGTATAAAATAATGTACTGACAGTGGAATATGTAAAAATTGTATTTAGCTTACATTATATGCCCGAGGTGTACTTATCGCTGCACCGTTAGCACCGCTCCAATACCTCCATATACCCTGTTTCCGTTTATAAAAAACAAAAGTATTATATGCACACATGTATCAACCTGATCAACCTGATCAACCTGATCAACCTCTCTCTCTCTCTGCTATAAACCTGCTTACTAATTTTTTATATTTTATTTTTATCGATATCAAATTTCCATTTAAATATTATAATATTTAATAAAGATTAATTGCAATAAGTATTATTGCGTATTAAATTTCACTAGGGCGATTGCAATAGCGGCAATACCGGCAATAATACCAACAGTAAGTCGTCGGGGTCACTTTGCTTGGATCTTTTAATCGTACAGAGCGAATGGTTCCACTATTATATTATACCATACCACACTCTCAGTTAAGTTGTTAAGTAGTAACTACATATATAAAAGTATACATACTAATACTATAATAATAGTACAAGTAATGCCGGAACATGAACGGCCTTGCCGAGGAAACCTGAGAGTAGTACTAGTTTCACCACACCCTGATCTCAACATTCTTCCTCTTCTATTCACTATATATATATATATTCAGATACTATTGTCTTATTATTATTATTATTACTACTTATGTCCACTTTTAATAATAATAATTTTAATAATCAAAGAATTTAAAAAAGTGTTTAAAAATGGATGGTCTGGTGGTGAGTACGGACAATAAAGCGAACCAGACACGCGAACAAAACTTTCGAAAATATTTTAAGTCTTGAATATGAAAAGGAACATTGCCCGATATTATTTGCATAATTCATGCATTATATACATAAATAACCGAGTAGACGTGGCGACGATAATTATCCGTTGTCGCCTACACTCTCGTCGTCAACTGTCGAGTAATACACACATCAATTATTATTATAGACTATATAATATAATATTATATTATATTTACCATGCAACAGTACAAATAACAAATAACAAGGGAAATACTCTCTCTTATTTGCGACATTGACGTTGATAATCATTAAATCTTTGATTATAACCATCAGCTATTTAATTTACAAGTCAAGTGTCGTTCATATCTATTTCATATATATATATATATATATATATACATTTACAACAGCTCTTAAATTTTCTCACTTGTATACATATCAAATATTAATTATACACTATTATTATTACTGAATAGTGTCAATAATACATCATAATCATTATTAATATATTTGTATTGATTGAATGTATAATAATAAAAATTTCTATATATCTATAACTGAGAAATCATTTACTCCTTTCCTCAGGTAATTCCCCCTGCGTATAGTAGATGAAATTCTTTGGAACGACTTTCTAATCAGCATGACGTTATCGATCATCGTTCAGACAGACGATGAGCTGACTTGAGAAGACGAGAAGACTACTCGAAATAGATTATCTCTTTTCTCTTATTTTTCTACTCACATCCCTCTTGTATCTTACTGGTACTTGTTATAAATATGAAATGGGTCCGAGAGGATTTTAATAATTACCGGTAAGTATAAAAACGTGTACAAGCATCATATTTTTTTTTTATCCTCAATTTTAATGACGCAGCTTTCTCATTAGTCGATTTGAATCTTGAGATAAATTATTATAATTTAAATTTATAATTATTTATTATTTTATGATCGACTAAAAGGTTTATGAGAGTTTTTAAATTTGTTGTGCTGACCAAAATCTTGCTCGATTACAGCAGGGCCATTCACCTTTCAAGTACCTCGTAGTCAATGATCCTCAACAACCAAGAACAGGTCTTGATACCCAGCAACCCAGCAACCCAGCATGTACTTGTTCTTGCTCATCTCCAGTATCCTCAGCTTTAGTATTACATTTAATATCATACTCAAAAATCTCTCAAGATCTGACAGCCCAAGGAAATTTATAAATTTTTATTTACTTTTTTTGTTTTAAATTTAAAAAATTAAAAAGCACTTAGCAAAATAATTCCCTCAATGCTTGTGTACTTTTGCACCGGACACGACACGTTCACATGATTATATAAATCCCAATTTACAGATCACGATACAAAGATATATATAAAAAAAAAAAAAATTAAAAAACAAAAATCGTGTCCACACCCATATTATATACTTGTATGTAATCTTATAAACCGGTATTCATTACCGTCAATAATGCCACCCGAAAATTAGTGGCTTTCACAAACTCTTGAAACTCTCTTTCTCTCATCTCGTCTCTGTTAAATATAAATCCTTAGCGATATTAACCCAAGCACTTAAATTATATTAATTATAAGTCTGTGAAAATAAAACTGAATTTAGTAGAGATAATAAAAAATATTGTCTATCCTATATTTATTATTATTTCATAATATTTCTGGTTATTTTAATGATAGATTATCTGAAAACCCGATCAACTGTGTTGTATTTTATATTTTTAAAACTGAAAGTTTCTATAGTTAAATTACTTTTTAAATTAATCCTCCATTAAACATTATAACTTATAATTAAATTACGATCCAGAGATTTATATTATCGGTAATTGTATATATTTTTAAAATAAAATAAAAGTGTAAATATTTAAATTAAAATTTTAAATGTAACTCTCACAAATATATATTTTATACTCTCTATTACATAAATGTTTAAATATAATAAAATAAATAATGAATAATTAATGTTGTGGTCTTATCATCCAATATTTAATTAATCTGGGCAACGAGATGTCATGTATTATATTCCATGTTTTAAATTTCGACGGCATTGAGAAAGAGAGTAAACCTGAATAAATTTATTTATTTATTTACAATTTATAAAATATACATCAACTTCACATATCCCTTTCACCACAAGCTTCTATATACTCACAGAGACGATCGTTCTCTTTTCTTTCTCTTTCACTGAGTTAAGCCTTGCGTCTTGCGCCTTATATTCAGATAGCGGTACATCGGTTGCGGGTTTCGTTTGAGAGTTGGATGACCTTAACAATACCTACTCGTTGTTCAATCGATGCCCCCTTACCTTACTTCGGTGTCTGTCCCGATAAAAAAAAACTATAATGTGACCCGGCAGAGCCATCAAATCATCCCATAAATTTTATTTTTATCGTACTGGCATTTTTAAACATTTCTTTTTTTTTTTTTACTTTTTCTCAGTAGTTTATTTACTTACGTCTCAAACTTTAAATTAATATCCATATTACAGATAATAAATTAATGTCAGTTGAAATTTTTATTATAATCCAGATATAATTTAGCATTGATTTTGTCCATTTGTCGTTGGCTTATGATTATTACAAAAGAGATTATAAGAGGAAGACGTAATATAATAAAATCGTTACCGGTCCTGGGTTATTGATGTAAATTATATAGTAAACATAAAAAAAATGACACAAGTGATAACTCATATTTATAAATATATATTGAGCGTGGGTGTATGTACAAGTTGAGGAATCCTGAATAAACGAGTAGTGTTGAAGTTAAGTTTGCAGAATGGAATAGGATAGAGAAACGAGAAAAGAGAAAATAGAAAAGAAGAGAAAGAGGAAAAAGGAATAAATATCTTAGTAGCAGTAGCAGGGGCCTTGACCGGCTGAATGCGTGACCATCGTGACTGGACAACACTACTGATTCAGACTGACAGGAATGTGTGTTGCTACGTCTTTTCACCGTTTGCTCTACGCTTATTTACGCTTATTTACGCCCATATTATTCCATTTGTGGATACTTGCTACGTTATATTTCTACATAACCAGATACATTAATGCTTTACTCATTTAATCCTTCATTAGTCTCGCACTATTTCTTTCATTGTTACATTACATTGACAACAACAAAAAGTATTAAATATGAAATAAAAAATAAAAAATGTTTACATTTAAAAGCATTAAAAAATATATGTATATATAATTGTTTAATTTAATTGTTATTAACGCCTACGATGACAAATTATTTTAAATTGTAATAGTTTGTCGTGACAACAAAGAAAAACGATTACATCGTCCTCTGGTGATATACAATAACTGATGCCAACGCTTCCGGCTATTTTAATATTACATATATATATATATAAATATAAATAATTTTTAAGATACGAAACAATGAATGATGTTGATAATTATCAAGGACTTGATAGAAATTTATGAGTTTTTATTTTTTATTTAAAAATATTTATAACTTTTAACTATTGCTTTCACTCGACAAATCTGGCAATTAGAAATGCATCACACTAATAATTTATTCATAGATATTACGATGGGTAGCTGCAGATATGCACATAATTAATTTTAAAATTTATATATCTATGTTTATCTACAGCTTACTTTCTATAATTTATTATCTTAAAATAGATTGGGTATTTCACAAGAATTTTAAATTCAATATTCTTTAATAGTGGACCACAAGTTTTTATTTAAAGGAATTTTTTTTTTTTTTTTTTTTTTTTTTTTTTTTTTTTTGGACATTTAATTATCAGAGGAAAACTTAAAGATATAAATCATTGGACTGTGAAGTAGATAAAGAAAAAAAAATCCATAAAAAGAATAAGAGGGAGGTTACTAAAAAAAAGAAAATTATAAGCCGTTCGATATGCTCAGTTCACCTGCATCAAATAATATGTAATACTAAACAAGTAAGATAATATTATAATTTGAAATACAATAAGTTTAAGATATCTTCAAGGATTTAACGAGATCAACTTAATTAATTAATTAATTGTATAAGTATATCAAAGAGAAAAAAAAAATAACAGAAGGTTATTAAACGTCAACAGCTAGCAATGTCAATGAACTCAAACTTTCCCTTTCGTCGTTCCGAAGCGTCCGGATATCAACTTGAGGATCTCATAATTTTTCTTCAACAAGTAGAAGCGTGTTTAATGCACCACACTACACGATATAAAATACCTCAAGACAGTATTATATTAGTCTCATAGAACTAATCCAAGTTTGTAAGTATGTGTACAGATGTGTACAGATGGATATGGATGGGATGCATCGATTCGATACCATGGATTGCGAGTAGCACGCTCGCGCTCAATAGAAGGCACGACAAAAAATCAAATACGTCTTTTCCTTCCAAGTCTTGGTCGGTTATCCAATATCTATATGTATAATATTAAATCCTCTACCCTCGATATATGATAAATAAAAATTTATACATATATAAGTCTTTCAGCATCATGGCACATGTAATCGCTACATATTTTATTATATGCCGTATCAACTTGCTAAACTCTCAGCACTATATATTATTATTATTATTATTATTATTATAATATATTTTTTATACTGTTTTTACTGTTACTATGTATGTAATCACTTTCTTCGTATATAGAAACCGAGTCACCCTTGGAATGTATAGTCGTTCACGCACTAATTATTTCTGATAAAAAATCACTGATAGACCCATCATCAGTATATACATACATATAATAAATAGATTTATATGTACGTAGACGCGGGTACGCGGATATGTGCACATGATGAACACATTATTTATTAATTATAGTAAGCGTGTGAGCAGACTTTGAGGAATTTTAACGCGTAGAAAGTAAGACGATTTAATGATTAGACTACTGTCTGTGGATTATCTATGTAATAATAAATTTATGTGAAGAACAAAAATAAAAAACGAGATTTATGGATTTAGAAAATAGGTATTTTATTATTCGAGCAAACAGGAAAATTGAATAGAACGTATGTCAATCGCACGCCGAGATGTCTTGATTCCAACTTTAATTTTTTTTTTTTTCCGCGACAGCCAACAGCTTCAGGCTGCTGTGTATTTTATTCTACAATGACGATAAAAATAAAATAAAAAACTCATGAAATCTTGTCTGAATAAAATTTTAAAGATATATTTATTACTTTTGTTTTTAAGCGAGTTTAAATAATAAATGTTTCGTAAAAATTATTAGCAATCGGTTGCGCGAATATTTAACATTGCTACAGGTAATGTTTTTTTTTTCTTTTTTTTTTTTTTTTTCTAAAAATATAAATATTTATTTTAAAAAAATGTAAATAGTTTGAATAAAAAGTAATAATAATAAAGATATAGTAAAATTTTAGTTGGATAGCGGGAGGTTTCGCTACTTGCATAATCGTCTACTTTGTAACCGCGAACGTTAAATTTCCCGGAAAACCCCAAGTTGAGCCGAACAGACTTTCGCATTCTATCGTTGGCAAACAATGAAAATAAATTGTTAAGGTATTAAAATAAGAAGCAATAAAATATAAATTCATTCTAAAGTTTAATTGGAACGGAACAAAATGTTTATAATATACCTGCAAGTCGCCAGTAATAAAATAAGAGAAACATCACCTAAAAACAGGAAACACTTATATATATATTTTCGTAATTTTAACTATTTTATTCTATTGTAATAAAGTGTTACGCTCTGTAGTCTGTGGTGGTAAAAAGAAAAAAAAATATGTTATGATAATTGAAATAAATAAAATTACAAAGATCAAACGACAAAATAAAAATCTAATATCAATAACAATTTGATTAGAAAAATAAAAATATGTAATATAATTTATTAATAATGTGGATGTATATCTGTGCTGTATATTGGCTGTTATCACACAAGACCTCAAGACCCATACATATATATATATATATATAGCTAGGAGTTAAAATGTATTGATTATAAATGCCTATCGACAATTCAGGTTATCAAATTAATCGAGCAGAAGGTCGTACATTATCTAAGTATACACAAATTACCATCCAATGTGTATCGCTCGTATCATCGTAGTCGTTGTCGTTGTCGTTGTCGTTGTCGTTGTCGTTGTCGTTATGAACAAGTGCTAACGAGCCTCATATATATGTATATACAAATAAATATAACTTATACACTTTTACTCGTACATATTTATATAAAATACAGTAATAACTACTAGGTTGTGTATATTTTTTCAACGACGTGCAATTTATATATTGGTTGCCGGACTCTGTATTGGTGTATTGGTTTCTGTACTTGACGAGTAATAAAGCAAAAATAATAATCGAAAACTCGGGTTGTAAAGGCAATTTGTTTCGCTGGTAAACTGATTGCTACTCGTCTAATTCTACTGGACAGATCACCAACTCATTCAGAATAACGATAACGAGTAAATAAACAAAATTAAATAATTCCTAATAATATATTTATTTATACAACCAAATTTATTTACTATCTTTAGATATATTACTATTATTACTATTTAGGCATAAAGTTAATAATAGTAAGAAGCAGATATTATTCAAAAAAATGATAATTACAATAAGAGGAAAATAAATGTGATAAAAAAAATACAATGGAAGAAGGAATAAAATGTCTCGGGAGTTTGGTCACAGGTGAAGAGACGGAGGTAAAACAGCGAGTGGTAACACACGGCAACTACCAAACATATATAAATATATATATTTTTATATTGTTAATACACGGCGGTGCATAAGTAGTAGAACAGGTTCCAATGTGGAGAGAATGGAGTTCCGGTGGTGGGGAAAGCTCCAGGCTGACGATAGCACGCTGGTAATGCTGCTATGCTGCTATGCTGGCTGATGCAGACATGCCATCGTGTTGCTGCTGTGTGAGAAGGAAAGAAAGAGAGAATGAGAGAATGAAAGAATGAGAGAGGGGTCTGAGGGAAACCGGCGACAAGTAGTCGTTTACAGTTATAGTCAGTCCGAATCGGGCGCTCGTTCAGCCGAGATCTTGCTCGAGCCCAATTATTATTTTATTTAGTTAACTTATATATATATTTATTTATATAAACAATTTTTAATAATAACTAAACTATTGTTATTATTATTATCAACATTGTTATTGTTATTAATTATATTGTGAATTTATTTTTTTAAGTTATTATTTTAGTCATATTTAATAGATAAACAGAAAATTTTGTGTTTATTTAATAAAAGTTTTGTGCGGTAATTCAAAAATTTCAGGTAAATATTAATTATATTGATATTTTTGTGTCTATAGAGATTTAAATAATTTAAATAAGGATAAGTAATCCTCTGAAATAAGATAGCTGGTAATGAGATTTATAAATTATATATTTAAATATATTAAATAACTTGGGAATGCCAAGAGTCCAGTTAACGGTATACACATAGTATACGAGTATACCCAGTCTTGGAGTATGCATCGACATATATATTTAAACTCTTGAGGAATTTCTTGTCAATGCATCCACGTGTTTAAATGTCTAACTACACGACCCTGAGTATCCAATAATTAAAAAAAAAATATTTAATCAATTTATAAAATTTTTTTTTAGTTGTAATTGTTAATCTAAATTTTAATTAATGATATACCAAATAAAATGTATATAACTTGGTATCCTGTCTCAAACGTGAGACTTTTTCTCATGGGAGTGAATCCCAAGAAATTTACACGTCCGGGATTCCCCAGTGTCTTTTGCTGACACTAACAAGAAAAATCTTATCCTCTCTTTTTTCTTTTCTTTTTTTTTTATTATCTCTGCTACAAAAATAGATTAAACTTTTCTGTAATTAATATTAAATAAATTTGTATTACAGGTGCCTCGGTGTTTTATTTTTGGTGTTCCCGTTAGAGCCGGACATCAGGAATCAACGATAAGACATTGATATAATAATAATAATAATAATAATAATAATAATAATAATAATAACCGGAAGTGTGTAGGCAAGTGTAGCCGCGATGCGGAGGATTAAACGACGAAGAGTCGATGGACGATACAACGAATCAATTGAGAAATACGTGTGATAACAAAAATGACAATTTCGTGATCTAATTAATCAACAGACTGTAGCGCTAATATTTGGATTACCGGTTGATTAAACCTGCAGCTAAAAAATATCATTTAAGTTTCTTTAAAAACACGGGATAAGTGAAGTGGAAGTTGTTTTTTTTTTTCAGTTCTTCTTTTTTTTGTTTTAATTACCAGAGACAAAAATAAATTATTGTGTTAAGTGTTGAATCCAAGAATTAATTAAATTTAATACTGTACAGATAATAATTGATACTTGGAATTTTATTAAACAGATAAATAGCTGCCGCTCATAAGACTGATTGTTCAACAGGTAACATATAACATACATACTATGATATTTATTAACTATTATTATTATAAAATATATTAACTCATGATTAACATCAATAGTATAAAGTTTGTGATTATAGCAACAATATTTAAATATTTTAATTTTCGCATTTAAAAGTTTGTCGTGTGTAGTTTGCGTTAATGTTAATGATAATGACAATATAATATTGGACTTTTTATATATGTATATTTGTGTATCGCTGTACGTTGCTCGTGAATAGATATCACCACAAGTATTGATAATAAATTTACAGTATTCGTAAGGAAGGTTATCATTTTTTAGCAAAAAATTTTTTCATTTTTTTTTTCAACTATTAACTTTTTTTAAAGACATTAATTGATTAACTCAAATCATCATTTATTATTATGATTATTTTTAAAGACTCTAAACCTAAAATTCGTTCAACTATTAAAAAAAAAAAAAAAAAAAAAAAAAAAAAGCAATAAAGCCACAGCCGAATGTAAAAATAATGTCTTATCACTTGCTCGACGACGGTAGATATCAAGTTTTAACTTTTAAGTTGTTTTAAAAAATAAAAAAAAAATAATACTTTTAATTAAAAATATTATTTCGCTGATATTTATTGCTAAGTAAATATTTATCACTTTATCATAGTTTGCAGATTAATTGATATCGTATTTGAAAGGGCGTCTGATTGAAAATACCGATTTAGATAAATATCACCTCCAGTAATATGTATCTGACAAACCAGTTGTAGAAATTGTACCGGTACATTGCCAAAGATGTATATATATATATATATATATATATATATATATATATATCATTTTTTTTTGTCTCAACTCCTACACACTTGTAAAAAAAAATAATCTACTATATACATATATATTAAATTAAATGTAATCGAGCATGGATTGAGGTCTATGTATTGATAATTATCACCAAAATACTTAAGATAAAAAAAGAAATCGAAAGATTCTAAAATAGCCATACGTGATAATAGTGTATTTTGTTTTACATTTACCCAGATTAAAAACTTAAAAATTAAATCCTCGTAATTATTATTGACGTCATATCCTGCTACTTAAAAATAGCCATAAAATAATTAAAATAAATATATTAATAATTAAATTCTAACGACGGGATTTAAAATATAAATAAAATATTTTTAGTATCTTTGTTTCTCTCCAAGCTCGACTAAATTTAACGTGATGCAACGTTGAACCAGCTGACGCGAAAAAATTCATAATTACTGCATACCAATGTCTTAATACACTGTCCTCGATTTAGTGAAGCATGAGAAAAAATTTATAAAATATAAAATAATGAATAAAAAAAAATATATATATATTTAGTATTATTATTGTTATATTTTAGAGTTATATTAAAAAGAAGGTTGACAACCGTCAAGTATAGTAGCGGCAAGATAATGAGAAGTCTGGAGAGATTATCCGGTAGTGATCAGGATTGTATTGATCAGGAAATGTATATCGACTTGGACGACGTATCTGTCGACTCAATAACGGGGAAAAGGGGACGTCACCATGTTAGTGGCGAAGTGAGTCTCTATATATATTATTTATTAATTAATTTTGTATAATTAATAAATATTATATTATTAATAATTATAAATTAAACTTAGATGGGGGAGGAGAGTGACAGTAGTGGCAGTGAACCAAGTCCAAAGCAAGCTAAAAGGCGAAATCGCGGTAGCAGCGGTCCGCCAACAACGAGAAGACGAAAAAGTGGTATTTCCGCGAGAGAGAGAAACCTCAGACGATTGGAGAGTAACGAGCGCGAGCGAATGAGGATGCATTCGCTCAACGATGCCTTCGAGGTATTAATCAACGTCCTTGAACGTCTTATACACCTTCTCATCATCATTCCTCTTCCCTACCTCTACTCCCACCCACTTCATCATCAGCCTTCCCGTCCTCTCATTCTTGATTTCCTCTCTTTATATTCACAGTACAGCCTATACCTTTTTTTTTTTACTTTTTTTTTACAAATATCTTTGTAGTTGTTTATTCACACAAACAGCGTTAGTGATGGGAATTCCGTGATGGCGATGACCGCGGGCGAACGCAGCAAGAGGTGAAGGAGGAGTGGCTCGACACACCTGACGTCGCCCGCTTGCTTGCCGCCATCCTCATCATCACTATATATCTATATCTATATCTATATCTATGTAGACCTATACCTATACCTTTACCTAGTCTTATAGTAATTACTCGTCGAGTTAACGGGCAAACTTGCTGTTGTTGCTTGCACAGATATATTTATATATAGTTAGGAATAGAGCGAACCTTTAAGATCATTCTAGTGACCGATCACGCCTTGAGGTCATCTGCATCTAACATCTACATCAACATCAACACTAACACCCACACACATAAATATACCACTAACTATTAGATAGTCTTAAGTGTTTATTATATGGAATTTCCTTTACTTGTAAAACTATAAACATCAGTATTAATAATAATTAATGTATCGTTTTTACAGCAATTGAGAGAAGTAATACCGCACGTTAAAATGGAGAGAAAACTAAGCAAAATAGAAACACTTACGCTCGCTAAAAATTACATAATGGCATTGACTAATGTCATATGCGAAATGCGAGGAGAAGAGCAACCTTACACGTAAGTTATCGAAATATATATATATCTATATACATATTTACATTTATTAATTATATGCTATCACTTTTTTTTTATTACTATGACACTTAAATTAAAAAAAAAAAAAGCCAATAATAACCAAGTAGCGTATATATACATATATTTATCTATAGATTGCTGATTTCATCACTGTGATAATCCGTAGGATAAATTCCGCGTTTATATTTTATGTTTTCCTCATATTTTTCACCGTTATTTTAAAATGATAATAATAATAATAATTAAGTACGCGGGTCGAAACGCGATGTACAGGTGGTTGGAGAAAAAATACCTAATATATATAGATTTAGTGATGTGACGTTAATATTTATTATGCTCATCACGTATTTATTTTCAACGATACTGCAAAAAAATAAAATAAAATAAAACTCTATATATTTTTTTATTTTACAATCGTTACAAAATTATTGGGACTATAAATTAAATGTTTAAAGTTTTTTATGTGTTATGAGTGATTATAAAAACGTCGGTCGGTCAGTATTAATTGCTGAAGCATTTATTGTATGCCCCGAAACTTTTTAAATGCGTGATAAATTTTGATATCGATTTATCGAGGAATAATATACTGATAGACGACGAACACAAGTTGCCGCTGAAAAGTAATCGCGTATATTGGCTCTAGTATATAGTTTATAGCATCGCGTATACGTACTTGAGAATTTAATAAAAAGTTTATTATTAAAAGTCTTAAACCACAACAAAACAAAACAAACGAGCTAATTATTATCGTGTTTAGTATTATATAAAATTCTAAGCTGTTTTTAATTGAATTTGTTTTGGTGAAGCAGATTTGTGGACGGGGAGTGTGGATCAAGCAGCGGTGACAGTACTGGACAGCTTGAATTGAGTGGCGGAGAACAGCCAGAAGAGGCATCACCGGGTTCTATTCATGAAACTAATAACAATAGTCTTCTGCATGAAGATCTAGAGCGCAGGATACCTTAATACTAATCAAAAAGATATAACTAAAAATATTTAAAGAAAAAAGAAAAATAAAAAAAAAATAAATATGTGTCTATTTAAAATAAATAATTATGAAAAGGGAGAGAGAATGCGAGAGACCAAGTTCGGTTTAATAAGTGCCGAATAATTGCGATCGAATTTTAAATTATTCAAACTACCAGATTAGAGTCAACAGCCAAATTATATATTTATAAATGCGATAAAGTGAGATATGAATTTAAAATTAATAAAATGAAGAGAAAAGAAGCCAACAGAAGGATGATAATAATAATAATAGTAATGATAAAATATTTTTCACGCCATTTTTTATTGAGGCAAATTTATATATCGAGGATACACGACGCAATTAAACCAATGCTACCGTTTCTGTTTTTAATGATCCCGATGTCGTGAGAGAGTGATAAAGACTCAAGGTCCATTCATTTTTATTAAATTTTTATTTTATTACTGCAGAATAAATATTTTTTTCTTTTTTTTTTTTAATTTACTGGAAATATTGTTTAGTGAAAATTTTCCATGTAAACTGTTTTTTTTTTTTTTTTTTTAATTTTAAAACACAGGATCTAGAAACGAGTGGTAGTGGAATCGGGTTCCGCCTCAAGCGCGATACTGTGATAGCATAAATGTATTGTTTCGTTAATAAATTCCCTCGCTGACTCAGTCTTTTGAATCTCGTCCTTAAATAAGATCAGCTGGAATTTAAACGAATTAATTTTCGGTTTAAAAAAAATATATATATATATATATATATAATAAATGAAAAATGTAATTGGTGTGCCTTGTGTGTGATCCTCTGTGAGACTTAAATATACATACATAATTTAATTTCGTTTTCTATATATAAATATTTAAGTATAATATATATACGTATACACGTATAAAAAAAAGAGTTGAGAAAAAAAAATTATTCTCACAGTTTTTGGGTTCGTGGCAATACTCACAATCGATCGGTTATTGTCAAAAAAAAAAAAAAACAAAAAAAAATAAAAATAAAATTTCTCAATACGGAACTCGACTATGCTACGCATTGAGATGATAAAATCACTCGATTCTTTAAATAATTATATATTTTATATTTTATTATAATTATTTATTATTTAAAAATATATATGTTTAATATAAATAAATAAATAAACATTCCAGAGGAATGAGGCTTGAGCCGATACTTATTTTCTTGCAAGGTTCACCGATGGTTGTGATTATATAGTTAGAATTGCTAATACTTTCTCTTTCGTTGCCGTTGGTTACATAATTTAAAACTTTACGAAAGAGATTAAACATAAGGGTGAGCTCTAAACAATATTTAAGCCATTTTAAATTTATTATTTAATTACTATACAATAACTTTAAGTTATTATTGTTTTTTAAAATATCTTAAATTTATTACCGTCCCTACATTTTATAACAATTCCTTCAAAATTACTTTAATATTTTTTTAGGCTTTTCTGATATTAACGTGATTAATATATAAGTCATGAATCGTGAAAATCCAAGTAAAATAAATAATAAAAGATGTATATGTACTTCAAAGATTATAATTGTTATATATCTATATATATATATATATTTGATGATTATGATGAAAAATCGTTAGTTAATTTTAATTATAATTAATTAATTAGCTATTAAAAATTAACAAGTGACCATATTGTTATGATTGAATGAAAGTTTTTTGACCAAAAGTTTTTCTAATTTGAATTATTTTTGAGGTCTTATATATTTTATCTATAAATTAAAAATACACAGAATTATTTTATAAAAAAAAAATTTTTTAAATATTTTGATTAAATATGTATATCATATATACTTTATTCAAAATACATAGATATTAATGTATATTTATATACATACTTGCTGAAAAAGATAAATATATATTTACGTGTGCAAAAAATATTTTAAATAATTGTATATATTTTTTGAATTTAAGATATATAATATATATTATTGAATATATGTTTTAAAAAACCCTTTTGTTTTATTTACCTTTGATATTTATTTTTTTTTCTACTGATTTATTTATTTGAATATTTAAATTTAAAATTTGCCGCGTTTTGCGGCCGCAGTTCAAAGAGTCGATAATGCAACTTTGTTATCATTCGAGGATATTTATTAATTAAATTATTAAATATAGACGTCAGCACCTGAGCTTGTTTGGAGTTTAAATGAAATTTAACAGAAGCGTCACGTGCAGTCACGTGTTGTTTAACTTGTTTATAAATTACAATCAAATATTTTTTAAAAATTATAATCAACGTGCTGTGAAATAAATAAACTAGTCATTTAGGGTGTAATTAATTAGACTAGAGATAAGCTATAAAATAATATAATATAAAACTAAGAGATATAACCTGTAATTTAAATTAATTGATTAAAGAATTTATAAATCGTACGATAAAATGCCGGAAGTGAAGCTAAAAATTGATGAGTGTGTAAAAAAATCTTTTATGCGAATCAATGGTCAATTAAATGGCAGTTCAATTAAAATTTATTTGAGTAATAAAATAAAAGAAGAAGAAGCCAAAATAATAGAGCTTAATTTGATCACAAAAGATTTGTCGAGTATTTCTGATAATTTTTTTTATCGATACTGCAATTTATTTCGATTAGATCTGTCCGGTAACAAATTATCAACTATAACGAATGCAATTGAATCTCTTGTTAATTTAGAGTGTTTGGTATTGGATAACAATAGATTTAAAAAATTTCCTCAAGTAGTTGAGAATCTTGTGAGGTTGAAGGAACTGAGCTTGAAAAACAATGGATTGACTGAATTTCCTGAGACTTGTCGGGGCTCTACGAGTATAGAAAAATTAAATTTGTCAGACAATAAAATAAATTTTTTACCACTAACCTGGAAAAATATGAGGCGTTTAAAGAGTTTAGATTTGTCTTATAATTATTTTAAATCGATTCCCACATCTATTGAACAAGGAATGCCCATTCTAGAGATGCTAGATGTATCCGGAAATAGAGGAATGTCAATAGATGGTCAAATTTATAGTCACAGAATTAAAAAATTTTACTGCAGAAATAACAAAACTCGTTGTTTATGGTTCCCCAAATGGATTTTCTCTGGTAAATATTATCAGTTCGATGAACTGGACTTTGAAAACTCGTCATTCAGTATCATATTGATACCACCAAATCCTAAAATCCGCGTTAAAGTACTAAATCTCCAACGTTGTAATTTTACAAGCAAAACTATTGCTGCTGTATTATGTGACATTGAGTCTATTGAGTACTTGAAGATAGGAAACAATAATTACTGTTCCGATGGAAATTTATTCACCGAGTTACCGCTCGAATTAATAAACGCACCGCAGGATCTCCTGAAATTAAATTGCCGAGATGTCGGTCTCCCGTCAATTCCACCGGCGATAAAAAATTTTATCAGTATCACCAAGATTGATTTGAGCTTAAATCACATCAGCTGGCTGCCTAATGAATTCTGTTTTATGGAAAAATTAGAGATTTTACTTCTTTCTCGCAATACTTTAATAATGCTACCGCAGAATATCGGGCAACTGGAGCATTTAAGAGTACTAGAGATTTCCAATAATCATATTTCATCTCTACCGGAGTCTATAAGTCAGCTCAAGAATCTTCAGTACCTCGATCTTTACTGTAATGATTTATCCGAGTTACCAGAGTACTTTAAAGACTTTGATAATCTCGTAGGTCTTGATGTCGAACAAAATTTCATCGATACCGATAATTGTCAAGTAATTATTTATATTTAAATTTAAATCACGATAAAGTTTAATTTGAAAAAATAAAAAAAAAAAAAATTAATGGTTTCAGTTACTGATGTACGAAAGTCTGCGTGAAGCAAACAGAGTGTACAATAAATCAGAATTAAGACTAAATGGTCCGAGGGTAGAACAGCAGTCAACTCATTTAAGTCGATCAACAAGTTCATTAACAAATTCAAACGATTCTTACGAAAGTTCCTTCGATGTCTCGTAAATACTTTTTAATTTATTTTACTTTACTCTTATTTCATTTATTTTAATAATAATAATTATTATTATTGTAATTTATTGCAGATTTGACATGTCTCAAGAGTGTTATGTTAAAACTGATGATAATTGGGACAAAGAATACGATAGTTCGGATGATTTTGATGCATATAATCCACCAGTTATTAATGAAATCCAGTGGCAATACCCGAGGAATGTGTGGACCAATCCGATGCATTTTTGTCCTGCGGATTTACACGTACCGAGAATAAAAGATATAATTGCTGAAAACTACGCTCGCGGAAAATATCCAATTCGGGCAGCAATTGTCGAGGGACAGTTCGATAACGCCGATTAATTTCATTAATTTAATCCCGTAAGATAAACGATGGAGTTGGATTTGATATTTCCGACGTCAGATTGCAAGAAATAATAATATAAAGACAATCTATGATTATTCTCTTGTATAACTTGGAGTGGTTCAAGTTTTCATAATTGAATACACTAAATTTTCATATTCATTGTTTGAAATACTCATTTTTTTTACTTTTTGTTTTTATTTATTATTATTTTCAATAAGCTTTAAATTACTTAAAGTTTGTTTGTTAAAATTTTTCAATAAATTTTATGCAAATACTTTCTTTTATCGTTAATAATTAATGATTGTCATTATTATAGTATGAGTATTACAACGAATTAAAGAAAGAAATAATTGAAAATACTTACCTAGTTAAATAATAATTATGATAAATGTGATTTAGTAGAGTAAAGACTAAAGAGTGAACACGTCGAGTCACAAAACACCAATCAAGCTGTTGTGTTACTAACAAAAGTTTAACTCATTAATAATTGTTGAGTTTACAGATGTTATCATAAAATTGTTATGGAAAAAGTTAATAATCGCTTATCAAACATTCCACTATTATTAAAATAAAAAAGTAATAATTATTATTAATATTAATAATGCGTTGACTCGTTTTAATGTAAAATTTTGTTATTGCAAAAGCAATTTTTATAAATTAAGTACTTTTAATTACTGTGTAATAAAAATTTAATAAAATACTTATTATTTTCATTTTTCATAACTCGTAATTTTTTTTTTTTTTTTTTTTTTTTTTTTTTTTTAACGATTTTGTAAATAAGTTAGTTTGTAAATAATAATAATAAATTCCATTAATGAAAATATGGTTGATTATAAGTATTATAGGAATTGAGTAATTATTTTTAGATGGAGAATATCTTTATGACAACTCGTATAAATATCATATTCAATACGATATTGTATCACTAAACCAATTTAATTATGCAACGACTTCCTTCAAGGCTGATAACAACCCAATCATTTAAAACTTATTAAATAAATCAATCATTCATAAACATACTCAGAAAAAAATAAAAAAAACATTTTAACTGAGTCGTAAATAAACCGTTGACTCAGTCATCTTGTTGAAAAATAAATTTATATAAATTACATAAAAAAATAATGAAATAATAAATAAATCTATATTAATATAATATAAATATATGTATATATACATATAAATGTTTAAAGTGATTGTAGAGCTAATTGAACTCGTTGATTGAGTTGATTATAAGTCTGCCAAGTGTTAGTTGTCACTTGTGCCTGAATAATCTCTTGTTTATTATTTATTTTGCTAATTTCCGCGGCAAATGAACGAACAAGTTGATTCAGTTCATCTTCTCTCAATTGATCTTGAATTTTATTTAATGACAATCTAGCTTTCTGCCACCCGGATAAAAAAATTCCGTTAATTAGATCATGAATGCTGGCAAAGTCTCTGTCAATATGCGATGCAAGATTTATAAAAAGACTTGAAAATTCTTCATTTCCGTTATGAGTTTCCACTTTTCTGTTGTATGAAGGCAATGGAGGTAATTCTTTACGTTTTATTTTAACATTACCTGGTAAACAGTTGATCAATTTTTCTAATAAAATGTTTATTTTTTTAACATCATTCTCAGGGGAAACCATTGACGATTCGTCAGTTAATCGTTCAACTGCATTTTCCATGTCTCTGATCATCGCGGCTTTTGCTCTCGACACCTATTATTATTATTATTTTATTATTTATATACATACATATTAAAATAAAAATTACCTGATAATAATACTCGGCTAAAAAATTTTTAATAATTTCACTAATAAAATAAGTGGTATTATCAATTAAATCATTGGTATAAACGCCTCTGGCCAATTTATCCGGAGCTGGAAATTCTCTTACACCGGTAATAAAATTATTTATTAATTCAAAATTACCTTGATCATCATCGGCTGAAAATAAATTTATAATATAATCAATAAAATTTGTTGTACTTGAAAAAAAAAAAAATATATATATATATATAAATATTTACCAAAAGATATTCGGACAAGAAAAAAAAATAGCAACGTATGCTTCATTTCGATGAGTACTGAAGTCTGGCAAAGTCTTTCGCGATCATTTATACCCATCAATTCCAATTACTTTATTGTTATTTATTATTATTGTTACTTTGTTGCATAACTTTTTACCTCATATAAATATATATAATAGCAATTACATTTGATACATACGACAGATAGTATGATTGTTTATATAATTATTTTGTTAACATTTATCATTTATTTATTTTTTTTTTTTTTAAAATAACTCCCACGGCTTGTAGTCGCAGGAGTAGTGTCCGGCGTTGTCGCAAGAACGCCTGCAGATGCTCGCGGTGATGAATTTTGGGAACAAGTATCGTTGGTGCAGGGTTCAGTTGATAATTTTCTAGGACTTTGAGATGGACTTTTAGGAGTATTTTTAGGCGATGAATTTTTTCTCGGAGTTTTTTCTTTTTTTGGTGACTTTTCTTTTATTTTCGACTCTCGCTTTTTCTCCTTGGGCGGTGGCGGGGGTGGAAGTGGTGGTGGTGGTGGTGGGGGTAAATGACTCTTTGACTTGGAATTTCGTTTGGTTGTCGGTGGGCTTTCAGTTATTGATTCATCTCTCGCAGTAGTATCTGGCGAGCTCAGTAATGATGATTTTTCTTTATCTTTATTTTGTTTTTTATTGTTTTTCTTAACTTTACTTTTAGATAAACTCGATTTTCTACCATTTATCTTTGGTCTAATTTCTCTTTTGAGATATTCAAGCACGTCATAAGTTTTACGTTCCGAACAGGAAACATCTTTACAAAGTTTTTTCTTATCTACCGATTCACCTGTAGAAAATGTAATTACTCATTCAAATAAATAATCAATTAAAAATAATAAAACTGAATATTTATACCTGGATTAGGGTCACATTTACAGCAAGAACATTTATCCTTATTATGTTTGTCCATAATTTCAATTACACCTTTGGGATCTATCGTGCAACATTCTTCAAAATCTGTAAATCCATCGGTATCCGGTAAACTTTTACGTTTATCTTTCTTTACTTTTTTTTCTTTTTCAATAATTTTTTCCAACTGCTTAATATCATGGGACTTGAGAAGAATTTTATCGCTGGATTTTCTGGGTTTCTTTTTTTCGGGTTTCTTTTTCTCCGGTTCAGAAGTATCACTTGTCAGGCATAAATCAGGAACTGTCGTTGTTTTCGGCCACGTTCTGGGCGTTATATCTGACATACTTGACCTCCACCCATCCTCGATGTTGTCTTTCGGCAAACGGTTGTAGCCTTTGCAATTCGGATCACATCCAGGAACATGATTTCTCCCACGACTTTTATAAAGAATTATTGCCGCAGTAGCTATTATTGTCGCAACAAGCAACAAAAAAACTATAATAATCAGTATCCAGCGTGATGATGAAGATGATGATCCTCCATCTTCATCTTTACCTGTCGCTCTTTCTACAATTCTATAGAAAAATCAAAGAATCAATTGTAAAATAAACCAGTAGATAAATTAAAAAAATAATAATTACGGAGAAACAGCGCGCGCTTTATTGAAAATCTTGTCTAATTTTTTTTTATTTATTTTAATATCTTTATTTTTTTTTCGGTTCTTCTTCAATTCCTCCAAATGTTTTCTATACCTCCGCGGTAAATATTTAATATTATGCAATAACTCAGCAATTCTTTTGCTACGTTTCATATAATTGGCTAAATCAACACGGCCAATCGTTTGTAAAATTTTAATAATGTGAACACGCGCTCGTTTATTCTTCTTTCCTTGAATAGTTTTATAAAATTAATATGTATATATTTCAGAGACATTTATTTTAAAAAAATAAGCAAACAGCTTGTGTAAATTTAACACCTGGAAATATGTGATTCCATTGCTCTAATTTTAGTTGACAGTCTTCTGAAGAAGGTGATTGCGGTTCTTTTTTTTCATCTTTCAACATATAACCAGGTGTTCTTAAGTACAATGACTCGATTAATTTAATACATTGCTCTGGATGTAATTTTGAGGACAAGTGTCTCAGCTCAGCGATACTCAAATCTGTCGAACCTTCAATTCTCCATGCTCGCTATTACGTTAATATTATTTATTTATATATTACCAAATAAATTTAAATAATCTCAATAAATTTAATAAAAATAATTACCTCACATAAATATATCAATAGTATATAAAAGTAATAGATAAATATCATCGTAAATATGTATAATGATAATAAAAAAAAAAAAAAAAATCAAGTACAAGCCATTTGTAATATAAATCTTACGTCAAAATGTTAACAATTGAATTATTTATTAAATGATTAACTTCATTATGTCAATTTTTTTTTTTTTCGCTTATGATTTTAAAATAATTGTCTAACCTTTTTTTTATTTTTTAAAATAATAAAACCAATGCTTTTTATTGTTTTTATATATTTATTTATTATTAAACAGGTAATTTACATTTATAAATATATATTTTAATTAAATTATTTATATTTTAAATAATAAAATAGGGATTGGCAACAAACGACGATGAAAATTCAAGTATACAATTGGAATCTAAATTAAAAGATTTATTAGATTTAGACAATGACGATCAAGATGATGACGATAGTAATAATAATAGCAGTAGTGATGATTTAGATGATAATTTAAATAATAAATTTGACCAAGATTTTGCAAAAGCTGCGCTGGCGTACATTGAAAATGGCGAAACTGAGAAAAATAATGTAGTTGAAGAAACTGAACCTTTTCAACAGTAAGCTAATTATAAAATTTATTATTTATTTATTTATATTTTTAAATTGAATAATTTAAATGCACTTTGTTAAGTTTTAATCCTGTAGGAAAAAATAAAGTTAATGAAAAAAAAGCCAAAGCTAAAGATAAAGATAAAGGTCAAGTTGTAAATAAAAATGATGATACGGATGATAATAATGATGATGATGATGAAGATGGAAATTTATTTTTGGAGAAAATAAAAGACACATTTTATCAGCACAAAGTAATAATATCATTACCGCTGGCACTTTCTATTTTAGGAATAACTTTTTTAGTCAGCTGCATTTGTACGCTGATTCTTCGTCGTAAATTAATTAATTGTTTTGGAAAATGTGTTTCTAGTTGTTGCAGAAAAAAAAAGTAAATTAATTATATTTATTTGATTGGATTCTTGAATGAAAAAAACAAAAAAAAAAAATAATAATAATAATAATAATAATAATGTATTAATTGTTATCAGAAAATCTAGCGAGGATTTAGAGAGAGGAAAAAATAAAAAAGTAAGATCGAAGAAAACGAAAAAAACGGTGGCTATTCCGACGACGACAGCAGTGGCAACACCATCAGTAATTTCAACATCTTGGCCTCGCGCAAAGTCATTATCTGAGGATTATGTTGACGTAGCAACACAACACGTTTCTGTAGTTGAACCATTACTATCTACAAGGGAAACTATTATTGAGACTCCACCAACGGGCTGTTGCAGTAAAAAGAAACGTCAGAAAAAAAATTATAGAAAAAGATAAAATGTCAATAGCCAACTTCACTTTCCTTAATCTTTAAAAAGAAAAAAAAATGAAATACACATTAATAATTGTAAATATTTTATTATTTAAAATATATTATGTGTTTAGTACAATAGATATAAATCTTTCGGAATTAGAGTATTTAGCTTTACATCTAGATCACAGAGAGTGCAATCGATTGATAGCTGCCCTTCATTACACGACTTATGACCTACCATCTGACATTTCTGGCGCTGGTAACTCTTTTAAATACTGTTTATTCTTACTCTAGTTATAAATAACTAAAAATTTTAAATAAAAATAAATATTGGGTTAAAGAAAGATTGGTGAGTAATGATATAACATGCCTGGAGCATTTAATCCATTGGAACAGTACACCAGGGGAGGGTAAAGGTAAAACTCATACAATATTAGCGCACCGTTTACATCAAATAAATCGAAGTGACCTAGCTGATTGGCTTGGAAGTACAGTCTTCAGGCAACTTACTAAAGATCTATTTAGGTCAATGAATAAACCCTTGAGTGAACAAGCCAAACAAGCCAAACAAGCCAAACAACAAAAACAACGGGCCGAGACGCAGTAAATTTATTTTTTTTTTTTTTATACTATATTTTATTTTTTATCTTATCACTATACAATATAATTATTATTATTACATATATTAGATTTAGATACCAAATTAATGAATCATCTGAAAGTCACAAAGAAAATATATGGAAAATAATTGATGTTATACTTATAAGCGTCTTGAGTACTTTATCGATTACTGTTCTGTTATTAATAATCGCTTATGCTATTGATCATTTAAAAATAAAAAAAATAAAAAAAAATAAGAGTAAGAAAAGTAAAAAAATAAAAAAAAGGTTGCCAGTAAAAGTATATTATAAAAATGCGTGTTATTGTCAAGAGGAACAAGTTGGATTATTGAATTGTCAAGGCCAGCCGACTGACGTAGACTTACAAGACGATAAAACTTATGATTGATTGATTGATTGATTGATTAGCTGTATCGAGCTTTCAAAATTTTTTTATAATTATATATACATTTAAAACGCTGTCACAGTAAATTATTTATTTATGAACTGAGTGACTCTTGGACTCCGTGAATTATTACTTGTAATATTTTTTTGACTGCGCACGTCCACAAATTAGACATTTCATTAGTCCAGTGTGACTTGATATGTCGTTTGAGAACTTGAATCAACGGATCTTGCAAACGCTGTGTCAATAATTACCCGTCATATATTATTATAATTTTAAATTTATGTAGTTAAAAATAATATAATAATTATTTACCTGAAAATGTTTTATAATTATGAGATTTCCAGCTCGCTTGCCATGACGTTCTCCAGTAACTTTAAGTATTGCGACAAACAACTCATTATCGTTATTTAAAAATGCATTAACGGCGTTATTTATCACACTCATTATCATTTGACAGTGTGCGTTAAATTTTTTATTATTTCTCAGCTGTTCATTAGGAATACTTTTAAAGTCCGGAAACATTTGTTTTATGTCGTCATAGTCATTAAGCAAACTAATCATTAATTTACAAAAAATTTTTCATCATAAAAAGAAAAACAAAATAAATGATTAATTATAAATATACCTCAACATGACTTCGACACCGATGTTAATAAGATTTGAGGAAATATAAAGATCCCATGCTTTTCTCATAATTTTTTTTTGCCGTTGACTGAACTCGGTATTTTTATGATCAACAGCACCCTCTAAACCAGTTTGACCTCGGTCACGTACAAAATAACTTACAATAGAACCCATGACAATAATACCTTTATTATTATTAATTTATTTTATTCTAAAAACTTTTTATCTCAACTGTTAAATGTATGTAAGGAAATAGTTGTGCGGCTGCCAGCCAAATACTGACTCAAGCCATTTTAACACGTAGCATTTTTTTAATTCTAAATAAAAATTAATAAAACTGATAGAACACGAAAATATTTCTTACTCAGCAATGAATTGATAAAAAAAAAAAATATACGCATTTAAATTCGTGATAATTACTTTTAATTAATAATATTTATATTACATATATAATTTAATAATAATGTTTATAACATTTAAAACACAACAATTGTACATTTCCATCACCGCATTTGTCATTAAATTTACATAAAATAAAATCCAAGCTTTGTTACATTATAATAATTTTATAATTTAGATTGTCGTCGTAAGAAATAATAATGATAAAGCATGCTTTTAAAAATCGACGTTACAGATAATAATTATTGAGCGTAGATCGTCGTCACTGTCGTTGTCAAGTCGTAGCATCAACAGCAGTAGCTTCAGCAGTAACACCACTTTAAACGAACGTGATATGACTTGTTCAGTTAAATATATGTATATATACATATAAATCCTTCATATTCGCATTATTTATTAACGTCTCTTATTGTTATTCAAAGAGCGTTTAATATATAAAAATTATACGACGCGTATTACGTCAAATTTTATTAAATATTTATATGCATCAGGTCATTTAAGATGCAAACTCAACTTATTTAGTACAGCAATACATAGAGGGAATAATAGTATATAATATACATATATATATATAAAACTAATTGGGCAATTCTGTTGAGCCCCATTGTTGTACATCATCTACATAATAATTTCACACGTCAGATATTATAGAAATAATAATCTATTAGCGGATTAGATCCACGGAAAAATAATTTTTGTCTATTAAATAATTAAATAACAATTTTAAAATTAAATCTCAGTTCAACAAGTTTAATATTTAAATCTAAAATATTAAAAGTAAGATAAATGACGTGATTTAATTAGGAAATTGCGGTGACGGGTGTAAGTTGTTGGCACGTGACGACGATCATACAATTTCCTGATAACGTGACAATTTGTCGGGATATCATTAAATATATATTTGGTACTCATCAGATAATAATAATCTGATAATGTTTAAGTATTAATTAGGTTTATTTACAAATATGTTAGGAGGATAGGCCTTTAAATATGTGTGTGTAAGCCGCGTCAAGTGTTTTTGTCCAAGCTTCCTCGGTCTCTTTAGTAAATTTATTCCCAAGTGTCTGTCGTAACACGTCCATAACTACTAGCTTCAGATGCTGAAATTATATTTTTATATTTTTAGATTGTGGTAATAGATGGATCGATATCACAAAAAAGGAGCTCAGAGAAACCAAGTGAAAGAATTTAATTAAGAGTGATATTTTAATTTAAAATACTTACGAGAAATTGTTGGGCCGTTTGTCCACGTTTCCCGTGACGTTCACCGAGAGTTACCAGAGTTGCTTCAAGTAGTCCAACATCACTTAATGCATCAATAGTACTGTTCAATGCTGTGATTACACTGACAGCGTGTGCTTGAAACCTTTTGTTACCCGGTAAATCCTTTAGAGGCACATCTTTAAAACCCGGAAAGAATGATTGATACTCTGGATAACGTTCAAAAAATCTGTAACAATACCAAGTTAAGAGGATTAATAATAATAATAATAATAATAATAATAATGATGAGCTATAATAGTAATGAATTCTTTATGAAAAACAACGGCATGAATATTTAACAGGCTTAGCCGTAAAAAAAAGAATAATCGCGTTGATTTGAATTTTAATAGGACCGCGAGTCCTCAACCGTAAAGACTTGATAATATTATTCTTTATAAATAAAAATATATAAGTTTATGTTATCAGAAAGCGAAATGTGGATGAGAGTTGCGGTGATATTATAGGGTAGCCACATGGACTAGACCATCGGCAATATTACAAGTAGGAGTAATAGCAGGAGGTATATTGCTCACTTATGAGTTTATAATTGCTCTCTAGCCACCATAATTACGATTAATCGAGAATCGATATAGAGTACACGGGTGAGACAGAAATATGAGGACGATGATGTAGTAGTAGTAATAGTAAATTGGTGTTGGTATACTTGTCCTACGATAGAGGTAGATGATGTGATAAAATTGCAAGCTTAAGGTTTGTTACCCTGACATTATTGCGATACCGGAACCGACTGGATCCTTGCTCGCGATAGCCCACGTACTCTGGACAAGCTTTATCTCTCGTCCTGACAATCCAGTTACCGGATCAACCGCGTCCTCATTCGAATGCCCCCATATTTTCCGCCAAAGTGTTTCCATTTCGTAAAACTAAAAATTTATTATTTAACTTAATGTTTTCTTTAAATATAACTAACTCACAGATAGTTAAAATAAAAAATCTCACGATGTGACTTGTGTTGACACCCGCAGATAATGAATAAGAAAATAAACAGTGTCACGTATCGAGACCACTAGTATAATAGTTATTTTGGATCACATAGATCATCGATCAGTTTATAAATAAAATAAAATAAAATAAAATAAAAAAATATATATTTATATTTTTAAGTTAAGGGATGAAAAAAGAGAAGATGACAAGTAAAAGAATAAATATAATTTATAATTTATAAAAAACTGCACAACAATTAGTAATTGGTGTTTACTGACTCGCTACCCGGGTCTGACTACATCTATCTTTCAATATCGCGCATCGCGATACCCTTCGACACTCTCTTGCCGCCCCCCGATGATACCACCACCATATATCCTACGGGCCACGGTATAGTACCGCGTGTTCTCTGCCTCTGCCTCTACAACTCCGTATTCTCTCTTTTTCTAATACACACTATCTACTACTATACTACTATACTACATCTACGTATAGTAATAATAATAGTAGTACATACGCGAGGTAGCGGCGAGGTCGCCGAAAGGAAAATGCGCGCGATACTAGTTGGTGCATATCGATAAAAATTGATCCAGCCAACAACTCCCAATGATTATATTATTCCACAAGAGTCAGGGGAGTTTCTAGTTAATATATCTACCACACACACACACACACATATATATATATAATAAAGTAATCAACGCGAGCAATATATTTTTTCCGAGGGATAAAAAAAACATTTACCCTTTTTCGATATTTTTCAAACTTTATTTACATTATTTTTTTAGTATTTTTATCATCACTGAAATTAATTAAAGTTACATAAATTTATTTAAATTGTAAATTGATTTTCAGTAAATTGGAGTGAAAATTTATCAATTACTCTCGACAACTTATTTACCTAAATTGCAATAATAATGGAAAAAGACGAGCACACGCTGGTGCTAAAATTACCATCAATTTAAATAAATATAAAATTAATGTAACTATATAAATTATTTAATAAAGTTAATGGGTATCCAGTTAATTTATATCACCAATATTATCATAAAATAATAAATTTATTTAACCAATTTTACAATAAATATAATTTAAATTTTATTTAGAGTATCCGCGTACTGGAACTCTGGGCTGTTTTCATACTCGCACATGTCCAGAGCAATAACGCAGCTCTCGCGTACGACACGTTTTTTGTCATTGAGATAATTATTCAATATTTGTTGGCATTCTGGATGAGCAATGGAACCCAGTGCTTCAGCACACTCGTGTCTCACCATTTCGTTTTCTTTAGGATCTTCCAGCGCAGCGCGTAAATATGGAACAGACACTTTTTCCTGGAGTTGACCCAACACAAATCCTATTTCATGACGAAACAAAGCACTCTTTGCTTTTAAACCTGTCATAAAAAAAAAAAAAAAAAAAAAAAAAAAAAAAATTAATTTTTATTTCCAAATCATAATAATAAATGATACTGACCTTGAGATAATGCTAAAACAGCTTCCTCAGTACGTAAATTTCTCAATGAAAACATAGCTCTGTATCTGTCAAAAAGATCAAGATCCTCATTTAGCAAAATTTTTTTCAAATCCTCAACACTCTTGTCCGTCATCGGTGGAGCTGGATCTACTGACGCATAAGGATTGACAGATATATTTGACGGTTTATCAGGATTTTTCAGCCACTTGATTCTATTCAAAGCCAGCTGACAAGTCTCAGCAACCTCAACAACTGGATCTTTGCTGTACTCCTCTAATACTGGAATTACACTTTCATCTCCAATGGCTCCCAAAGCTTCGCCTGATTACCAATAAACCAATTAGCGGATAAAATAATAAAGCAAAGCAAGAAAAAAAAAAGAAAGAATTACCAGCTTCATGTCTGACCATCGGCTCTTGATTGACATCCTTGAGAACTCTAATAAGAACAGGATTAGCAAGTGGATCTTGCATTTGTCCTAAACAATAAGCAAGTTCGTGCTTCAACAAAGCCGATGGATCTTTAAATCCTTGCTCTATAAACTCAATCGCCAGTTGACCTCCGATATTTTTCAATGAAAACAATGCACGAAATCGCTCTTTCAACGGCCTCGTTTCATCATTCAATACCTTTCCTATCCCTCTTATTTTTTCTTCTTCAATAGTCATCTTTTGTTATCGATTTTCTAAAAAAATAAACAAAACTCAAATAAATACAGTGTCATTTATTATAGGTTATAAATTAAATAATTACTCTATAAATCATCAGAATAATAAATGAAATAATAAAACTTTACCTCTTATATTTTAACCGCCAAAATTTAAATAATTTAAAATTATTAAATTTGTTTAATTAAATAAATTTCACCGAACTTGAGGTTTAAGTCAAAGGTTATTTGGATATTTTGGTTAGTAACACACGTGCGCACTTACTATAGACAACAATCAGCTGTTGGATCTTTTTAACTTTATTTATCAACACAAGTCCAGACTTGGAGTTTTATAAACAATTAAATAAATAAAAAATGGCTCAAAGTAGATTAGAACGTATTGGTACTATTTATACAAGGTAATTGAATTATTTATTTGTATAAATAATAAATATTTTATTAAATATATTGATTTTATATAGAATGCAATCATTGATGAAAGGTGGAGCATTGAAACCAGAAGAAAAACCTCTTTGGTATGTTGTTTATGAATCTTTTCCACCAAAATATGAGCCAAGATACAATCGAGCGGCACCAAATATTGAAATTAGAGATATTTTTTACAAAGAAGACATTATTAGAGCGTAAGTTTATATTTTAAAATTTATTTATTTATTTATTTATGATTAATTTTTATATTACAGAAAATTTCAAAAACAGTACGGTAATAATTTGAGATTCACTCTTGCTAATAATGATACTGAGTCACATACCCAGAAATTTATATCTATTTACCAGAATTTAGAAAAGGTATAAATAATTTTAATATTTTTATTTATTGAAAATAATTTTAAAAATCATGATAATAATTGCAGAGTGGAATTCCTGATGATCAAATTTATGAAAAAGCTATAGAAAATTTTAACGCAGAAAATACAAGTTTTCAAATTAAAAAACAGGAACAGAGTGAGAAACAGCCAGCAAATGAACTTAAAAATCAACCAGTTGATAAAACACAACGAGTAAAAATAAATGTCTCGCAAATATTTGAATAATGTTATTTTTTTTAATTAATTTTTATCATGTATTATATATGTACTAGTTAATAAAATAAATAATTCATATAACAGGGCTTTTATTGAGAATTCAGCTTGTGAAATCCTAACCTAAAATAGAGAGCAAGTGAAAGTTGACAGGCTGTCAAGATAAATGTAAACAAATAGTATGAATTTATATATTAAATTAATAAATATATATAATTATTGAATATTAAAGGTGTTGGATAACAAAATTAATATATTAAATAATTTATTTGTTGGAGTATTGAATATTATATATATATATATAATGGCATCGATTACGACTTTCAATGCTGACACAGCTAAAGGTGATTTATAATAATATAATATATTAAACAATTTAGAGTTATTAATAAGCTAATTAAATTAAATGTTTAGCTGCATTGGGAGATGTACTGTCAGCTTTGAATGCCCCAGAAAACGTCCAAAAATTAAGCGAAGCCAAAGAGAGCTCAGGAAATGAAATGTTAAAGATGATGCAGTTTGTCTTTCCGATAGTTACGCAAATTCAGATGGATGTTATTAAAAAATATGGATTTTCTGAGGGTAGAGAAGGTACTATACAATTTGCACAATTTATTCGTACTCTAGAACGCGAAGATCCGGAAATAGCGAGGCTTCATAATCAAGTAAGAAGTTATTTTTTGCCATCTGTTGCCAGCAGCCCTTCTGCAGAAGCTTCTCTTTAATTTAACTTTTTTTTTATAAATTCTTATTATTTTTATCGAGTATTAATGACTGCCATGTATTAATTTATAACAAATAAATATTATTTGACAAAAATCATTTTATTTAAATTTAAAAAATTTTTTTACTTGTTGAGTAAAGCCCTTACCATCTTATCTTTTGACTTTTTACCTTTTGTTCTCCATCAACTTTAAATAAAGCGCCGCCAAATTCGGCTTACTTCTAGTGAAATAAGCACACGCATTATTGAGGTAGAAAAAAAAGGAAATAATAAATTCTCAATTAATTTTTTAAGCATTTTAATTTATTTTTTAATTATAATTATAATAAAAAATATATAATATATATATATATATATTAATATTAATTATTAAATGCAATAGGTCCATATATTATTTTTTAAAATTATTATCAATGATAAAAGGATATTAATAATGATATAGTACTTAAAAATTTGTACATTTATTTGCATAATAATAATAATAAAGTATATAATAAATGTAATTTATAATAATAATAATAATTATTGAAATTATGCAACACAAAAATATTTTATCGTAAAACTATAATTTAAATGAATATATATATTAATAAAGATTAAATTAATTCATGCACTTGATTAACAAAAAAAATACCATAACAATTTATGATCATTTGATAAAGAATAATTATTGTATTTTTTTATTCAACAATTTTTTCGTTTTAGTTGTTTATCAAATCAATAAAATAATAATAATAATAATAATAATAATAATAATAATAATAATATATTATATGATTGTATAGAATGTACAATTTTAAATAATACCATTTTAATAGTAACTTATCATGATTAATTCATTTTTTTTCTCACATCAGCAATCTACGGCTATATACATACGCTCGCATTATTATTATTATAAATAATCAAAAATTTATAATTATAATAATTAAAAATTATTTGTGATAATTTTAAATTAGATTTTCCAATAAAGCAAAATTAACTCCAAAATATATATCATTTTTTTTTTTTTTTAATAAAGCATTTTTTATAAATTACGATTACGATAAGTTGCTGCCAAGCTCGAAGCTAGTTATACATCAATAAATATTAATTTTCACAAAACAAAATCAATTATAAATATAAATGTCAATTAATCCAATAAAAATAACAACAAAAAATGAAACACGATAAGCCTTCACCGTTAGCTCTAGTCCCCATTTACTTAAAATTACCTCCCATTATTACTTTATTTATTGAATCAATAGTTAATAATTTAAAAAATATACTATTATTCAAAAAAGAGCGTGTATAAAATCTATTCTTCGTGGCCTAGACGCAACCATTTCGCTTAATTATTATTATAATAATCATATCGCTTATATGTAAATTAATTAATAATATATTGGTACTATATAATTCAATGACAATCAATCAGTTCTTAAAGATTGTCAACCCTTTTCCTACTCTAAATTTCAATAATAATAATAATAATTAATAATGAGGAAAAGGCAATAATTACATTTTTTTCGTTGATTTAATGACACCAGTCAATAAATATTTTATAATAAATTCATCCATGATTTAGTTTGTATTTTAGTCTCAATAAAAACTAAAATATCATACGAAAATTGTAAAATATTTTAATTAAAAAATTCCATCTTCTTTTTCTTCTACTCTTTTTTTTTTTTTTTTTTTTTTTTTTTTTTTTTTTTTTTTATATATATATTTATTATTTTTGTTATTGTTTCTGTTTTGTTACAACTTCCTGACTACTTAAATTCAGCTACGAAAGGAATGGATTGGCGGTCGTAGAATTGCTTCCATTTCCTGTCCATGGATCCTGCCGAATTTGGTTTATTGTAGGACGTGGTGGTGGTGTTACTGTTGCAAATGGATTGGCCGTGAATGCTGACGAAACTACAATATTATTATCATTATTAATATTATTAATATTTATTAAATAAATAATTTAATTTATAACTAATTTTATACTAAAAATGATATGACAATCACATAGCACATGCGCTGATATTTAATATAAAAAAAAAAAAACTCCTGTTTAATATATGATATATTAATAAAAATAAGAGATAGTTAATAATCATAATAATGATAGTAATAATAATAAAATAAAGCATGCGTTGAAACACCCATTATGCTGACAACACACAACTTGAATTCCGTGTATACGTCAATACTCACGGAAATTACTTCCACTGAAATGCTGTTTTATGAAAATATATATTATATAAATGTACATAACAAGCGATAAGTGCTTAATTAATGAATTATCAAGTTTAATGAGTCAGTTAGAGGCAGTTTTATTAATAACAATCATTTTTTTTTTTTTTATTTTAATTAGTAAATTTAAGTAATAAGATATTATCATTTGTCATATTTCGATAATTAATTATATCGATAGCTTGTTTTTCCCGGTATCCAATTATCTATCGCAAGAGCTAGAGCAATTAAAATTGATTAAAAAAATTGTATCGTTTTTATTATTTTTTTTTGATCAAGGTCAAAGTCATAAAACTTAGCTTTAAGTGAAATTTATTTTAAATTAATACAATTTTCATTATTTTAAAATAATAAATTGAATATAATCCAAATGATAATACCTTTAAAAATAATAAAGAAAAAAATTAAATAAAATAATTACCAGTAGCCGCAGGAGTCGATAATTTGATTGTTGATGTGCTCACAAGATTGTCAAGATTAACAAGCGCCGAGTTTTCACCGAGAAATGATTGAGGTGTTTTTTTAACAGCACCAGTACTCGCTGGTAAATTATCATTGAGTGTACCGAAATTAAAAGGATCAGGTGACATTGTACCTCCTTAAAAAATTATCATATTTATTCATTTTAATTCAAATAATAATTATAATAAGAAAAAAAAATAATTACCATTATTGACAGGTTGGGGACTCGATCTTATTTTATTACGATTGCTTATTATGTCAAATTCATCAAAATCACCAGATGGGCTTGTCGTCGTGCTACCTTGATTTGGTGAGCTATTAAAATTATTAAAACTAGTACCGGAACTACTAAAACCATTGCTGTTATTATTATTAAATCCCGAAGCACTTGGTGATGAAATATTGTTGAAGCCAATATTTTGCGGCGGCTGTACAACATTGAACCCGATATTTGGTGGTGTTAGTGATGTTGAGTTATTAAAAGACGTGGACGGTGTTGTCAAGGCCTCGGTGGTCGTTGGCGCCAGAGACCAGGGATCAACAGTGGTCCCAGTGGTACCAGCGGTTCCAGTGCGAGCTGGTGATGCTACTGTTGCCGGAGACGGTGCAGGTGCTCGCCAGGGATCCACTGATGCTGCTAAACATCATTTTTTCATTCAATAATAGTAGTATCAACTTAAAATTGCGCATTAATTACTACTGCCAAATATTTTATTGCATAATTGCATATAAAGATCAAGAGTAAAAGAAAAAAAAAAAGTATTTACTTGGACGCTGAGGTGGAACTGGTGACCACGGATCCAGTGGTGCTGCTGCAGTCGCACTGCTTATTGTTGGAGCGCTCCATGGATCGATGTGAGTCTATTAAAAAAAAAAAAAATAATATTTTTATTAAAAATTATAAACAATCAAATAAATCAGCCAATATTTACTTAAAATTTAAGAATAATTCCTACCTCACGATAATAATATCGAGATAAGTCCAAGGACTGACATGCAAATGCGAAAAATAAAAAAAAAGTGGTGACGTATCATGCAGCCATTGTCAATTACGTGCTTACAAATATGCCATAAATAAAAATAATAAAAAATAAAAAAATCAAGTACCTGAGGTCTGGGTGGAGGTGGAACTATCGGAACGCCCCATGGATCAACTTGCTGTGAACCACCGCTGGCTTCGCCGAGATTTACGTCAAGTAAATCGAGCATGTGGCTTTGCTTTTCAGCTGGTGGTGCTCTGCGAAGATAAATATTCATTATCAATTAAATAAAACTGGTATCAGTATAATTTATTAGAGAGCGAGAGAAAAAAAGAGACAAGTGTAATTGAGGTTGATGATTACTTGAAATCCTGCTGACTTTGACTGAGAGCTAGTTGTAACCTCACGTCGTCACTGCGTCTTCTCTGTTCCTCTTGTTCGGCTTCCTCTCTCGACATTGCAAGTGCCAACTGCAGTTGCAGTTCCTCCTCGCCAACAGTCTGCGGTCTAGCTGCTTCTAGTTCGGCTGATTATTGTATACATTGCGCAATACATAATAATAGAATAATTAAAAAAATAATAACGGATCTAATTTTATATTAAGACTATAATATCAAAATTTAAAAAAATATGTGTAAACAATAAACTACATCGCGATTTAAATAAATATAATAAAATATAAATGATAAGAGTTTTTTTTTTTTAAATAAATTCTTACGTTTAGATTCAGATTTTCCTCGATACGGTTCCCAGTCTGGTGAACAAAGCTATTCAAAAATAAATATTTAATAAATAATTTGTTTTAAAAATTAAATCTAGAGTAAACTTACATCACCTAAAGTTGACATGGCATCCAAACCATCGCTTCCAAAACCACTGGCAGATTGAGCAAATCTCTCTTTAGCTTTCAAAGCCCGTGCACGTTCATTTCTCAAACGTTCATCGTCTTTCAGTAAGGCCACTAACTGCTTAGCTTTTTCTCTTACATTAATACCCTGATCTTTAATACCGTCCATGTACTGAAAATCTTTAAGCGTTTGAATAGCAAATATATTTTCTTTACACTGCTGTGCCACCTTCTCGGATCCAGTTTTTATCAGATAGTCCAGGACAATCAGGGCTTTGTAAACGTGCCGCCAATTTTTTCCATGATCGTTCAATCTCTTCCACAGCATCTGCATTATTTCTGTGAATGCAACAACATTGTAAGTAAGATCGGCTATTTCAGCCATCAGTGTACTGCTGGGGCCCCATGGATCGTTGCTCGTCGCTTTTCTAACTAATTTCTGTCAATAATAATAATAATAATAATTACTATTATTATAATTTTCATTTATTTTTTTAACAGTAAATTACCTGAGCAAGACTATAATTGTGAGCAAGGTTTAATATATCACGTCTTATTCCCGCTAAATTAACTTGCATTACATCTTGTCCTTGTTTCCTCATCTAAAAAAAAAAATTTAATTAATAAATGTAATTATTTATAAAAATACAATAACAATACACACCTTGATAAATATATATAAATTAACTTTTAGACGTTTAAATAAAACTAAATCTTTGATTGTTTTCCTGAAACAAAGAATAACAAAATATAAATAATAAATGAAATGATATTGGGTTATCAAAAGTAAATAATCTTTAGTTATCTTATCGTACTCAGGTAAATCTTCAGGTCATTTATATTAAATTCGTTAATTACACAATAAATAATTATAATTTTTTTTTTTTTGTTTTCTACGTGTACTAGATATTAAACTAAATCAGGTTAAAATTAATAATAAAATAAATGATTAATAAGGATCTTCAATGTCATTAATGCAGGTCATTACCACTGGGTAAAGTGACTAATTCAACTACTGCTACAAGCAATAATATAAAATATATATATTTTATCCAACTATTTTTGTATTGTCTAGTGCAAAAAGTTTATAATAAGGATGTATGTATAGAGACAGAGGCACGGAGTTGACGGTGTAATAGATTTATTTAGTGACGACATTCGTCAGTTAACTTTTACACAGAGAGTTGTCACTGGAATAGGGCTTCCACGATCCACGAATAGCTTATAAATATATAACGTCTACTCATATTGACCGTGAACTGATCGATTATTTTTATCATTGGATTACAAATCCATTTAATTCATTCATTTATTTATTCAGTCTTTTAATAAATATTATTATTTAATTAACTTTTTTCTAATTAACTGTGACCTTGATGGTACAATTATTATTTAAAAAAACATAATAAATCTATATATTTGTTGTCATTTAAGTAAAGTCGTGGAATAACGGAGTTGAAAATATATTAATGCGTCAGGAGTTATTTTAAAAACGTTTACCGACGAAACAACATTTATTTAATATCAATAAAGCGTAAAAATAAAAAAACGGGAAAAAAAACGTTATGAGTGATAATAGTGTGACAATGTGATACGTGAAATAATCACAATAGCAATTATAAAAAGTTAAGTGACGTATTGATGATGATGGAGGCATCTTGAGGACACGCTTTCTCGTCCGTTCGTGTAAGTTGTAGTTGTAGTTTAGAGTGAAGGGAAAATCTCTGTATATATTTATATATATATATATATATATTTGTATGTATAGATGTGGATGGACGGATGTGTATTTTTGAGATGAGAAAATAGATAGACGATGATGATGATGATGACGATGAAGGTGATGAACTCGACGTAAAGTTACTTACGGTCACAACTATTGGAGTATGATACAAAAAAAGAAAAAAACTCTTTTCTCTGAAAATTAAATGATTAATGTAGGCATGATAGCGATTAATAAAATCTCGGTGCACTATGTTTTTTATTGGAGTAAAAAATTAGGTGAGGATGTTTAAATGTCTGTAATATGAAAAGGACACTCACCTTCCTGATAGATTATTTATTAGTGACACGGGATTTTATAATATAAAACCAAACCGGAGTATAAAATAACACACAGAACCACCAAAGCGACCAAGACTATGGACTATGACAAGCCCATTCGCACACAATCAGACAAAATCACTTTGATATATAATGTAATGGACAATTAACTCAACGGTGATATTAAGATGGCGCTAACATTTCTGCTTCCAGAGTCCTCTTTATTGTAGTTATTTACAACAAAATAACTTCTGATGGTAAAAACTTTTATCACCTGCTGTAATTTGTTAATTTTATTTTTTTAAGATTTTAAATATATAATGATTAAAGTAATTAGGTAAAATTATTATTTTTATCTTAACCGTAAACTGAAAGGGTACCTGGGGATCCAGGTAAAAGTTATGATAAAGAAGTTAAATACTCTGGGATAAACTAATTATTATTGATTATAATAATTGTTTTTTAAATTTTTATATAAAATGAAATACTTAAAAATTTAAAAATTTAAAAATCATCATTTGACGACATCTCTTGGACACCTTGGCGTCAACTGTAATTCAGAGCCTCTGGTTTAAAAAAAACAAACTAAAGACTGTCATATGATCGAATTTTCACGAGATTATTGGGTTAGGACCAAAAGTCATTAAAATTTTACTAAAACTTAATAATAATTTCACTCTAATAAATAAATAATAACATAATTAAAATGTTAAAATTAATTTTATTAACTCTGTGTACACTAGCATCCGGTATGTATTTTTTATTTTCAATAAATAAATAATCTAATTGATATTTCTAAACAATGAAAGATAAAAAATGATTATTGATTGGGTGTGGCATTTATTTTTGTTTAAAAATTATATTTCAATTAATAAGTAAATAAACAAACTCCACTTGGTTATTTATTTTCTAGTTTACGGTGATGGAGATTTTGTAATATTACACAGTCCAGAAACAGTTCACTTCAAAGGCGCGGATCAAATAAATCAGACTCTCTTGAAGGAAGTATTTACAGGTGTCTTAGGATACACTGTTAAAAAAGTATGTACTTAATAAATCAGATAATTACTTTAATTTGATTTAAAAATTAATTAATCTATTAATTTAATATCAAAGTACGATAATTGGCAAGGAGTTGAGATAACAGATCCATTCAATCCACCTGAAGCAGTAGTCAGCATAGCAATTGATGGTGTTGAGTCTCTAGATTCACCACGTGGCAAACGATTTCCATTGATCGTCGACGAGGTTGAAGAGACGACTTGGCAAGCAGTAAGTCGTCGTCTTGGAGAACGGGATAATAACAATACTTTAGTAAGAATTTGCGTCGGAGATGGTGTAAATGCTGTAAGTATAATAAATAATAGCTTTTTATTAAAATTTTATTTATATGATTAAATAAAATTATAGCTGGGGCAATCAGCGCTAGGAGAATTGAAGCCAAATACCATTGACGAGTCTACAATTAAATTCTTGGATCTAAAACTAGATGAGGACCGTAAATTTATTGAAGAAATTCAACTCCTCCGTGCTATCGCTCAAAAAGTTCCCTCAACTGTCATCGCAAATTCAAAACCTGATATTTACTGGCTGGTAGTGTCCGGTCTCCAACCGGTGATTGAATTGCATGGAAAAACTTCTCGGGCTGCTCAAGAAGCTTTAAATTTATTAAACAGCGTCCTCGATGACGTATCAAACGCTTTTATTGACGTCTACAACGGTAATGTTGTAATTGCTGTCTTTACAAATGATGCTAACAAAGTTAGAAATACCAGATCGATTGATAATTTACGAGTCCGTCGTGCAGAGCCGGTAATTTTAAATTTTTAATATTTTCATACTTTTTATACCTTTATTTTTTATACGATAAATTTTTACAGGTAACTGATAGCTCAGCAAGTTCAGAAAAACCTAGAGATTCTACTTCATCTTCATCAGCTCCCATATCGGTATTTATTTATTTTTATTATTAATATTAAATTTAAATTCAAGTTTAATTATAATAACATTAAAAAAAATAAAAAAAAAAAAAAAAAAAAGAAAAATTAAAATGTCAATGTCGGGGTGTTTGTACATGACGGCATGAGAAAGCACAAATCTAGTAACGCTTTATCAGACATAGATATAGAATGTGTGATAATTCCCTGGAGATTATTTACTAACACTTGTAACTCCTCTCACGCAACACATTTTGTAGAACGAGAAAATCAAGGAAGATACATTAAGTACCGAAGAACCGGAAATGAATATAGGCGTAAGTGAAATTACTAACCCAACTTTAGGTCCTACCGAAATAAATACTAACACAAATGAACATGATAATGATAATATTAAATCCTCGGATGAATTGAACCACCGGCACGATGTTCAATCAATGACTGGTCAAGTTGATAAACCAGTTGAGGTACTGACGTAATAATTGTCCTTACTTTTCTTTTACAAAAACTAACTTTTTGTTTACATTTATTGGCGTTACTAGTAAACATACTGCACTTTTACTTTATTTTGAACGCATGAGGAATGACTTTTATGTAGTTTATTTTATTTATTTTTTTTTTTTTTTTCAATATATTTTATTATATAATTATAATTTTATTTTATTTTAGTTGAAAGACGTAAATCTGGCTAAAAAATACACAGCCAACTATCCTGTTATCTTCAATATTTTTCTCTGGTTCAGTGTCATCTTTGTCTTTTCTCTCATTGCCATTTGCAGTAAGTATTTTATTACTATTATCAACGATTTATTGGCTGTAAAAGATGAATGATATTTTACTATATTTTAAATAAAATATTTTTTTTTTTTTTTTACTTAAAAGTTGCGATCGCGGATATGGATCCCGGGCGCGATTCAATAATTTACAGAATGACTTCCAACAGAATGAAGAAGGATAATTAATCATACATAAGATTACTATTTAAAGCTATTAAGTAAATATTTAACAAGATAAATTGTTCGTTATCATTTGAAATACGTTTTAAGACGTTAAAGAATTAGATAAACTTATTTTTAATTATAATTCCACTGTATGTTGAGTGATTTGTGCGTGCTAGACCAGAGTATCTTGTATAATAATTGTATAATTATGCTCTAGCAATGTACCTAATCCAGTATTTATCAACGGTATATACATACACACAATTGTAAAAAACAAAATAATTATCATTATAAGTTGTATAAAATATTAATAACCGTGAATTTATTCAAATAGATTTTATTGTAATAGATATTCAAGGATTTAAAAATATAAATATATATAATAATAGTTTTAAAATAACATGTCAGGGTTTTTTTCATTATTATTTAAGATGTAATTAAGAAATCTTAAAATAATCAATCAAGTTAAACAAGTTTTTCCCTACCATTATATAAACTTTCACTTAAAGTTGAATAACAAAAAAAAAAAAAAAAGTTAAAAAAGTTAAGAAAAAAAAAAAAAATAAAAAAATAAAATGCAACACGTGCTGATAATATAGATTAGCTCGAAGATGATGATGATATTTAACTCAGTTGTTAGTCAAACTTGCTAATGACAACACCAATTGCTACTTAGTAACGCTAGAGCTAACAATGACGCAAGTTATTTTAAAAATTTTATTATTTTTATATCTCTACGGTATATCTTCGAGTTCTTTTAGACCGATGCGTATCGAGTCAATTAAAAATTTAAATAGTTCAGTTTTGCCGGCTAAAGAAGAATTTATTGGCGGGCAATGGCATCAGTGTTACAGAAATTGTGATGATAACGTTAAACGTACTTGTAAATATACATTTATACTTAAACAATACACATCAATGAGTTACGCATGTCGTGATTGTCCCTTTAATAAAGATGATTGTTTTTTAAACGGTTGCATTACTGCTGGTGGTCATATTCGTCCTGTCACTGTTGCTAATCACATGTTACCTGGACCAAGTATTCAAGTAATATATTTTTAAATAAATATAACATTTATTATTAGTTAATAAATTAAATTATTATTTAAAATAAAAGGTTTGTGAAGGAGATACAATAAGAGTTAATGTAATAAATAATTTTCCAAGTGATTCCGCGACAATACATTGGCACGGTATTCATCAAATAAACACACCATTCATGGATGGTGTACCATTTATTACACAATGCCCAATATTACCTCATAATAAATTTACTTATGAATTTAATGCATCACCTGCTGGTACCCACATTTGGCATTCACATATTGGTAATTAATTATTAATTATTATTGTGTTTATAATATTTTATTTATTTATTTATTTATTTATTTATTTTCTTCAGGATTCGAAGAAGCAGACGGACTGTATGGAAGTTTAATTGTAAGAAAACCCAATGACCCATTAAAAAAATACTATGACTATGATTTAGCAGAGCACGTTATGACGATATGGCATTGGTATGATATGTCTACTGTCTCTAAATTAGCAACTGTACTTCATAGATACTCAAGTGTATACGGCTATAGTTTTTTAATCAATGGTTTGTCCTCCAAAGCCAAGTTTGTTTCGCAAAACAACTCTTACGAAACGCCTAAAGAAATATTTCACGTAAACAAAGTAAATATATATTAATATTTATTCCATACTCTGTCTTCTCTATTATTTATTATTGTTATTAACATTATTCAGGGCAAAAAATATAGATTTCGAGTAATGTTCAACAGTCCAATTTACTGTCCCGTCCAAGTGTCAGTGGACAATCACCAGTTACTGATGATTGCTTCAGAGAGTAGTGTTTTTGAGCCGGTACTTGTTGATACTTTTATAATAAATGCCGGCGAACGTTATGACTTTGTACTAGAGGCCAATCAAAAGCCGGATAATTACTGGATTAGATATCGTGGCATGGGAGATTGCAACAAAAATGGAATTAAAATATCCGAAGTTGGTATTCTTCATTACAATAATACAGAGGAAAACGAGCCCAAGGGTTCCACCAGTTATGAAGATGGATATCGTTCCGGTGTGGTAAATATTTATTTATTATATAACTAATTATCATTTAATTAATTTATTCTATAATTTATTATTATTGTTGTAGTTATTAAATCCCATGGCTATTTTAGCTGATAATTATTCAAATAACTCGGTAATTAAAGTTACTGAACTTAACAATACTGAAGACAAATCCAAGGATATATCAAGGACTCCAGATCATGTATTTTATTATAAATTTTCATTTAATACTTACAGTAAGTTATTTATTACTAAAATTAATTATCGTTATCAACTTGTTTATGATTAATTTAAATATTTTTCAGTGTCTCATTATGCACCGGGACCGTACCCGCAGATAAATGACATAAGCTTTGAATACCCATCAGTGCCATTGTTAACGCAACATGATGATTTATCAGAATCATCAATATGCTATAAGGAAAATTATAAAAATAAAGAATGTCTTGACGGTTTATGCAAATGCCCACTAGTTTATCAAGTAGAAAAAGACAGCCTGGTTGAAATGATCTTTGTGGACGTAGCTGACGACCGGGATCAAGATCATCCGATACATTTGCACGGGCACGACTTCCATGTGGTCGCAATGGTATCAATGGGAGCTAATGTTTCATTCCCACAAGTAAAACGTATGAATGACCAGGGACTGATTGAAAAAAAATTTTATCGTGCTCCAATCAAAGACAACGTCAGTGTTCCCGCCAAGGGATTCACTGTCATACGTTTCGTAGCTTCCAATCCCGGATACTGGTTTCTCCATTGTCACCTGGTCAATCACATGGAAATGGGGATGGGTTTTATCCTTAAAGTTGGACAACACTCACAAATGACGAGATCTCCGAGTAGTTTTCCTAAATGTGGAAATTACCATCATTATAAATAAAAATTTAGTTTTATTTTTTTAAGCTCCCTATCAATGCAATAAGTATTTAGATTTAAAATAATAAAATCAGTATTTTAGATTGTTAAATAAATTTATAATAAATATACATATACATATATATTTGAACAATTATTATTTTGACATCTTTAAAAGGACTGAATAAAATAAATGAAATCTGATTGGTCAACAGCAGACGCGTGTTGGTAAAGGTCTTGGTTTTGTGTGTTTGTGGGTGTGGTTGTAGTAAATGTCTGGTTGTTTCTGATGTTTCTGATGATGTCAACGGATTAATTATAAGTCAAATAGTCATTTAATAAGAAATTGAGGTAAAACGTTATATTGCAGTGATTATAATTAAATATTGTTGTTTTTCTTTTTAAATAATTGTTTGTCTGCTCTACTCTAATTTTTTTAATCTTTAGCCTTTTTTGAATAAACAAAAGTCCATAACCATAAACGTAAAGGAAAAATAATCGTGGGCGAAAAAGGGTGGGAATGGTTTTTAATAATTTATAAATATAGATTGTCCCATTTTGTTGGTGATCTTTACTGCAGACACACTATTCAAGTGTTTTTTTAATTATTTAAAAAATAAATTATTTTTATTATTATTATTATTATTGTTATTACTACTGTAATATATTATCGATAGGTGATTTCAAAAAGAAAAAAAAAATTATTTAACCTCTAAAGATGCCAGGGTAAGCAAGAAATATTTTTTAAATTCTATTTATGGAGATGACATCATTTAATCAATTGATTTATTATTCACTGGTTAACAATTTATCATTTTTTAAATCAAGTGATAACAGTGGAATTTATATACATTTTTAATTTTCTCATTAATATGTTGCCTTTTTTTTTTTTTTTTTATTAATTATATTTAATTAATAGTAATAATAATTATCAGATTAAATGATTTAGTTATTAAATATTAGAGTATACGTCTGGTAACTTTTTTATCTTATCGCGATTTAGAGAAAAAATATTTTAGATAACGTATCAGTTTTTTTGTTCTTTGATATTTTTGCACTTAATACATACTTGTATAGATATTTTGTTAAAAAGTAAATTGTGTAATTGTTTTATTAATTGTTTGCTGATAATTTGTTATTATTGTAAGTGATAATGGCTGATCTATCACCAAAATCATTGCCTCTAGGACCGTTAGACGGTAGTGATTTGTATCACCGTAGAATGAATTCCAGAGAAAATTTATTGACCAGTAAATTCAGTTTTAATAATCATAATTCAAGTGCAGCACAACATTTTTCTGTAACTCCTAAACATTCTGGGTAGTTTTTTTAATTCATTTTATTTTAAATAACTCTTTATTAACAAAAATATCATTCGGTGATTAATTTAAAAAAGTATCTCGCCTAGAGAATTAATAATATTAATAATATTACATTTAAAATTACAGAATAACAGGAATGTCTTTGGACAACATGTTTTGCTCCCGTTGTCGGGAAGGATTTGAGCCGCATGAAAAAATAGTTAATTCACATGGTGAATTATGGCATACACAATGTTTTGTGTAAGTTTATTTGCTTAAAATTTATTATTTCATATACTTTGAATTGTATATTTACTCTTTCAGATGCGCACAGTGCTTCAGACCCTTTCCGGAAGGAATATTTTATGAGTTCGAAGGTAGAAAGTACTGCGAGCATGACTTCCATGTACTATTTGCTCCATGCTGTGGAAAATGCGGGGAATTTGTTATTGGTCGTGTAATAAAAGCAATGAATGCCAACTGGCATCCAGGATGCTTCCGTTGTGAAGAATGTAACGGAGAGTTAGCTGACGCTGGATTCATCAAGTGTCAAGGAAGAGCTTTATGTCATTCTTGCAACGCGCGGGTTAAAGCTGGTGCACTTGGTAAACATATTTGCCATCAATGCCAGTAAGTTTTTTTTGTCACGTGATAAAAATACAATTATTTGATTAAATAATGAAATTTAAATTACAGTGGAGTAATTGATGACAAGCCTTTGAGATTCCGCGGAGAAGTTTATCATCCTTATCACTTCAGCTGCACAGCTTGTGGTGTTGAATTAAATTCTGATGCACGGGAAGTGAGATCCAGACCCGGTTATGCTGCTAATGAAATGGTTGGGATTTTTTTTTTTTTTTTTTTTTTTTTTTTTTTTCAATTAAAATAAATGAGTAGATAATTAATTTTCTGGTATTTCTAGAATGAGTTGTATTGTCTGAGATGTCATGACAAAATGGGAATACCGATATGTGGTGCCTGTCGTCGGCCAATTGAAGAGCGAGTCGTCACTGCTTTGGGTAAACATTGGCACGTTGAACATTTTGTTTGCGCTAAATGTGAAAAACCATTTCTTGGACATCGTCATTATGAGAAAAAAGGTTTAGCATATTGCGAAACTCATTACCATCAGCTATTTGGGAATCTTTGCTTTGTCTGTAATCAAGTCATCTCCGGCGATGGTATTTATTAAATTTATTTATAAATTCATCCGGATAAACAAAGTCATTAATTATATATATATTTTTCAGTATTCACAGCTTTAAACAAAGCCTGGTGCGTTCATCACTTTGCTTGTGCATTCTGTGACCAGAAGATGAATCAGAAGACAAAATTCTTTGAATTCGACTTACGTCCTGCTTGCAAAAAATGCTACGATAAATTTCCCCAAGAATTAAAAAAACGTATGCGGCGAATGTACGATCTTAATCCCAAAAGAATACCTGTTTCATAAATTGATCAATCAGTTCATATAATACTGAATAGATCTTGCCTTATTATTCACATTAATTAACCAAAGTATATTTTACTATTATTATTAATAAATGAATCTCATAATTAATTATTATTATGTAATTAATAATCTAAAGTGCCTTTTTGCCTTTAAATAAATTTTATTAATCCATATTTTTAATAAATAAATATTTGTCTTACTAAATTGTTTTTTATTATTACTATTGAAAATTAAAAACCTATCAAGTAGTGATATTAATGCTTCTTGAATTTCTTAGTCTTGTCGATAAGAGAGTAAGAAATGCGGGTCATTTTACAAGAGATAACGATGTTTTAAATTATAACATTATTTATATCTATTAGAAAGACACGTACAGATCAGTCATTACTTACAAGTCTTAAAACTCGGATATAAAACTTAAGTCTTAGCTTTTTAAAAAATTTTTTTGTTAACTTATTAATGTACCGGTGACTAAGAATGTGACCATAAGCATCACAAAATGTATATTTCGACATTGAATTTTTTTTATCTGATAAACATTTGCTCGAGTGATAGATAGCCAACTAAACCAGGAGTGGCTTGATATGATAAGCAACAGAGTCTGTCCCTATGCCACCACACTCTGGATTCCGTAAAATCAATCACATCTAAATGTTTTATATATATTTTTAATTTATTATTTATATATATTTATGAACTGAGTAATGTCTTCATCGTCTTTGGGCATCATCAATGATGCTTGCACCAGGTAAATTATATTTTTTATTTGCCATCACTTTACTCATTATGTTTTATTAAGTTTTGCTTCATGTTTATCTAAGTTTTGATAATAATGGACAAGGTAAACTTTTACCGAGAAAAAAAAATGAAAAATATAGTTCAACATATGTACAACACAATCGCTTATCAAGATATACTACAGCACTTGCTAATTGCGTACCTGTGAGATTTAAAAAGTAAGTTTATTTATATCGAGGCCGATTGCGTCTCAATAATTTTTTATTATTTTTATTTTAAAAGAGTTCCAGGATCTGAAATTCCTCTAGATAAAATAGGATTGCTGTCAAGTGTATCATTTAGCTGGATAAATGAATACATTACTGATGGTTACAAAAATGGATTACGAGATAAACCATTGCCTAGTATTTCTACTCAAGAATCTTGTCAAGTAAATGGCTCCAGGTATTCATTAATTTATTTATTCATTTGTCAATTAATTAATTTATTAATTAATTTATAGGATAGATACCTTGTGGCATAATCATGTCGTCGAGAGAGGACAAGCTGGTGCATCGGTACCTAAAATCGCATGGCATTTTGTCAAAACCCGCGTACTTGTCAGCTCATTTATTTACTTCCTAGGAATGTTCATTGCACTCTCCAGCCCCGTGAGTATTTTTGTTTTTAAAAAAATATTAACAACTGTAATTTAATATTTATTTTAGATAATTGTATTGCAAAAGATAATAATTGCGACTGAGGATCGGGTTAACGTGACTTACAAGCAAAATACCAGTTTGTCTAATTCAATGATTGTCAATGCGACAAAAATAAATTTAACTGCCAATAATTATTCGAATAATTTAAAACATGAAATAATGATAGATCAAGTTATTATTTTTAGTCATATCGGTATTTTGATAACAGCTGAAGTTATTTCATATTTTTTAATTGCCTGGAGCGCATCGTTAAATCTTAGAACGGCTACGAGATTAAGATCTGCATGTTTGACTCTGGCGTACAAAAAATTGATCAAATCATCAGTACGATTCAAAGCTCCGGTTCATCAGGTAATTTATAAGTAAATAAATTAAATAAAATATATAATAACTTTTTTTTCTTCAGACGTTGACGTATTTTGTACCAGACAGCAAAACTCTTTACGAATTAATAACAAATGGACCGCTGATATTTTCCGGCCCTTTGATTTTATTGATATCGTCTCTGTACATCTGGTACTCGATGGGACACTGGGCGCTTATAGGAATCGCAACTTTAATTATTTTATATCTAAGCTTGATATTGAATGCTTATTTGACAAATCTTTTTGCAACACGTGCCATGAATTACTCACTGAGACGGCTGTCTTTGCTCGAAGAGTTTATCAACAAAATTTATTTTGCAAAAATTATCCAGTGGGACAGATGTTTTGTGTCCCGGATTCAAGGAGTTCGTAAGAAGGAATTGGGAGAGATTAAATTGGGCGCACTCAGCGAAGGCTGCAGTCTGTGTATGGTTCACGTTATTCCAATAGTTACTGTCAGCGTTATGACAATGGCTTATTTATTTACTCATCAGCAAATTATTTCAGTCAACGTATGATTTATTAATTGTTTAATTCATTTCTTATGGTATGACGGATTTAAAAAATTAAAATATTTATTTTTAGTATATTCCATGTTTGATTTTAATTCTTATAAATTTAAAACACTGTGTGAGAAGTAGCTGGTTAGCAATGAGTAGTATTTCACATGGTTTGGCATCACTGAATAAATTAAAAACAGTATTGATATTAAAAGACTCTGATCGTTATACTGACAAACCGATTGATAAAAACTACGCAATCACTATTAATTCTGGGCATTTTTCCTGGGATTATAATAATAATAATATTAATAATAAACGTCATACATCTTAGTAAGGAAACGATTATATTATAAATAAATTTAAATTATTAATTGGTGATATTTTTAGTTCCGTCGAGAGTGACAATATTTATGTAGGAGCAACTTTTAAAGCTTCATTGTCACCAGAATTGATAGACATAAATTTTTATGTGCCTAAAGGAAAATTGATAGGAATATGCGGAGCTTCTGGAAGTGGAAAATCATCGTTACTGCTGGCAATAATGGGCCAACTGAATCGCATTAATGGCCAGGTTACTATTGACGGTAACATGTCATATGTACCAGAAGACTTTAATTTATTTGAAGGAACTCTAAAAGAGAATATTGTGATGAACGAAAGTTTTGACTCCTCGTGGTATTACAAGAGTATACAGGCTTGCAATTTGACCAACGACATAAGTTTGCTTCCAGGATCAGATGATACTGACGTGCATACAGTAGAGCTGACGATGATCCAGAAGCAAAAAATCGCGTTGGCACGAGCAGTTTACGCGAATCGCGACATAAATTTACTGGACAACCCTCTCAGGGATTCAGACGTGATTGAGAGCTTAGAAATTTTTGATAAAGCTATTGTTCAAGTTCTTGGACTCAAAAGTGTTGTCATAATTACTGACAAAGTCCAAGTAAGTTTATGTTAATTAAATTTAAAAATATATATTTATTACTTAAAATATTTTTCAAAGTATTTAGAGAGATGCGACTTGATTTATATTATGAAAAATGGTAAAGTCGTGGAGCATGGTACGCATGAAGAGCTGTGTCAGTGGAACAAAGAGTATGACGAGTTGACTAAATCATTTGGCAAAAAATTTCGTGATAATTCGCGTCAACTTCTTGTCGACTCGGGAATTAAAAATAAAGGACTTAGTTTAGCGACAGCTGCAGCTATTTCTTCAAGTGATTTGAATTTAAAGTTAAGCAGAGAAGAAAAAGATTTTGATGAAACGACAAAAGGAATTTACGGAATACGAGCTATCGACTATCGTGCTGGCGGAAAATGTCTCAGTGAATTTGTCTGTGCGATGGCTTTGCTTTATTCTATTCCCATTGCCGCTAGTCCTCTTATTTTTTTTTACATATCTCAGGTATTTTTAAATATTTTTCAATCTATTGCTAAAACTTATGTCGACTTTTACTTTTAGAAAACTCTGGTCAATACAACACACATCGCCATTATTTTAGCGTCAGTCGTAGGATTTATCATCGCTTTAGGTCTTACTTTGACATTTATTTACAACAAAGTATGTAAATTTTATATACTTTATTAATTAAATAAATAAATAAAATAAATATTTATCAGGACATATTCAATGCTGCTAAAAATATGCACGAGAGATGGCTGAAAAAAATAAATCGAGCGCATATATCGATATTTTCAACGGTATCTTCTTCTGCATTGATAAATATCTGCAGCCATGACTTACAAGAAGGTTAAAAAAAAATAAAAATAAATAAATAACTTATTAATTAAATTAACTAATCAATTAAAAATTAATTTCAGTGGATTACACATTGCCCAAGTTAAAAATAACAATACTTATGCACTTTGGAATAAGTTTATTTACTACAACGATCTTGGGGATAATTTGTCCCTGGTTGTTATTACCGATGGCAATATTTATCACCATAATAATAATTTACCAGTTTTACATCCGGAAATTGGTAATCGCGCTCAACGAATCGAGAATAGAATCGGTAACGCCAATTTATAATCATGTTGTAAGTACCGTCAATGAAAGAATAACGATTCAGGCGTACAGAAAAGAGAGAGATTTTGCTAAAAAATTTTACAAATACTGCGACGCAAATACTACCTATGACTTTATGCTAAAAGCGACCAAGTTGTGGATGGAGTACAGAATAAAACTTATTTCTGCGGTTACTCTGGCTGCGGTGATTATAATTTGCGCGGCAGTAAATGGCGTCAAAGATCGGTATCAAGTATTGGGACTGGGTTTTATTTGTACGATTCAATTGACTCAGAGTCTGGTTCATCTTACTGCTGCTATAATTGATGTGCACGGAAGCCTTATGATCGTTGGCTTTGTAGATAATTATATTCAGGTATTTTATACTCTTTATTTTAATAAATTAATTATTTATGTCAATGTTTTTTTTTCCTAGAATATACCGCAAGAAATAAATGATAATAATGATAGACGTGAATGGCCACTGATACCAAGTATACATTTTCAGAATGTTTTATTGATAAATTCGACGGATCATGAGCCATTTAATTTTTCAATTTACGCTGGGGAAAAAGTCGGTATGTATTTATTATTATTTATTTTAATTATTTAATAACAAAATATTATTTTAGCAATACACGGCAGTAATACAGAATTAAAAAGTCATTTAGTAAAAGTACTGCTGCAATTTGATCAAGTATTTTCAGGAAATATTTTAATAGGAAATTTAAATATCGTGGACATAAATATTGATGTACTGAGACAGTATGTCGATTACATACCTCGAGTACCTATTCTTTTTAATGGGACAATAAAATACAATTTAGAGCCGCATAACCGTCGTACGGACAAAGAAATAATAGAGGCGTTGCAAAAAGTATTTTTGTGGGAAAAAATATCAAAGCTTGATTACAAGTTGGACAGCAGCGCGGGTAACTTGTTTAATGTTACTGAAAAAAAATTATTGTCACTCGCTCGTATTTATCTCAACTCGACTGCCTTCAATCGAAGCGTAAATTTTTATATTTTAAACTCAAATAATTATAATTATTATTAATTAATAATAATTATAACTATAATTATAGATTATAATTATTGAAGATCTGGAACCAGACTCCGAATTGATAAATAATATTTTACAAGATGTATTTAAAGACTTTACAATAATTGTATTAGCAAGTTCATTAAACTGGAATGCACAGCGAATTATTAAATTAAAAAATACAAAGGTAATTATATTTTATTTAAATTAAAATCAATATAAAATATTTATTTTATTTTTTAAAATAGGAAACAGGAACATCGAAGGCTAGTAATTTATTGAGTTGTAAAAAAAAATAAATGTTCAATATATTTTATCAACAGCTACCTGAATTTATGTTAATAACTAAATAAAATATATATTATTTTTTCGTATTAATTATTATACAAATAAATTCAATTCATACTTACTATTTACAATTATCATTTAAATAAATTTAATAGTCGGCAGTATAACACAGTAGGACAATTAAATGCAATATTTAGTTATCAACAAGTTAATTATTAAACCTGTTTTATTTCTCCACTGCAATGTGGACAACAAGCCATACTGCCGTCAATCATCAAAGAAGGAAGACACATTTTACCAGAAAGCGCAAAAGCTGCTCCCATTACCGCGCTGCAAGCGGCATCTTGTCGCCCGGACATGATTAAATTCGGATTCATCAGAAGTTGCTCGGCATGTTTTTCAGCGACGGTTTTCATCTCGAGACCTGTTGTATCAGCCTGCTTAATTTTTCTCACAGGGTCCATGCCGCTCAGCAGCTGGACATTTAAAATTTCAGCGACCTGGCAGCAGCCGTCAGCCAAATCAAGGATATTACTGCTGGGAAGCTCGTGTCTTCTGTATGTCAGCGTACCGATTGGATCGAAATTCTCTCTGAGAACGCTGAGTGTCTTGTAAGTTTTCATCAAAGTTTCCCGTACTCTGATGCGTTCTTCAAGCAGTCTTTTGATTGATTCTTGCAAGTCGGTAGTTCTTTGACAGAGTCCAGCTTTCCAACGAGCTAACTCCTCGACCATCAGACTGCTGGCCAAGAATTTGCTTCTCCACACTTCACACTGTCCTGCCAGCCACTCCGTCTGCTCTTGATGTGTATTCAGATGTCTCGCAGAGTTAAGCAGAGCCTGAGACAGCTGGAGTTTGTCTTCAGTGAGAATATGAACCTTGGTCTCGAGATCTTCGCCAACGGCAGCAACTAATAAATTTTTTAACTCACCATTGACTTGCGCCTGAAACTTTAGTTGATTTTCCAGTTGAATGTTCTCTTCTCTGAGCTTCTGTAATTCTAATTCGTAAGCTTTCTTATCAAATTCCCACTGTTTGAGCTCTCTGTCCTCTTTATTGTTGGCATTTTCATTATTATTTTTTTTTAACTCTATTGACTTGTGTAGCGCCATTTGAGCAACCATCTCATTAATATCAAGATTATTACGAGATCCACGGATAAATTTACGTTCATCAGGAACTATTGGATTAACAGCAGCCTTGTAGGGTTCGTAAGGTACAAATTTAGGCTCTTTTGATTTTTTTAACGAGCTCAGTAGCTTTTCTTTCTTTGTATGAGTTACATTTTTTGGTATTAATCTAACAACGGTACCAGTTGGTGTCACTGGTGGACACGATGACTGCTGCTTGAGATTAGACGGATGATAAATTAATTTATCACGCAGATTTATTTTTTTTCCTGATATTTTGTCAGTATCTGACGAAATATTTGACACATTCTCCATACCATCACCCTGTGTACGTCCAGGACAAGGAATTGTCAATGGAACTACAGTAACAAATATTATTTAAATAAATACATATATATGATTTTATAAACATACGACGTGTTATTTACCTGTTGATTGGCTGCTATTCTTACGCGAGTTTGAGCTAGAAAATATTCCAATATTGTCAATGTTATACTTCAATTCCTTCTTACCCTCCATTATCTATTTATGTTACGTAATAAAAAATAATGAAAAACTTATCGACACTTAATACTTAATACTTATTACTATCAACATTATTGTTTATTTATTTTTATTGACAACTGTTTTATTTAACTCTAATCTATACAATTCATGGCTGGTTTCATTGGTTGGGTGCGTTTTACTGGTTGCTTTCCCTGGAATAAAATTTTTCGCGCATGCGCAGATTTCGATGTGTTTAATTGTTCGCGCATGCGCATCGTTGAAGCTGTATGTGCCCACTGGCCGCTGTTTTTTGAAAAATAAATTTTTCAAGTTCGCAGATGTAGATGTTCACTGTCTTTCCGCGTACATTTTTTGAAGACCAGTATTAAATAATAAAATTTCAGGAAACTTGATTAATATTTTTTCGACAATAGTTCATTAGGGTTATCACCTAAAAATGAAATAACCGATTGACACGTATACCAGAGATTCCCAGACAGAACCCAGACACATGGGCCTGGGACTGTTCTAGGACTCTAAAATTTTTTTTCTCTAATATTTTCTATTATTTTACATTCAAAAGGTCTCAGAAATGATGTCGGATGTTAATAAGAAGGTATAATGATAAAAAAATATGAAATGGACAAACAGAGCATATGACATCGAGATGACATCGACATGGTTCTATCGAAGGTCTAAGACTCCAAAAATAAAATAATTTGTGACAAAAGTTTTCAAGTATATTATTGTTGTGAACTTGTAAAGTAGTTGATGACTTTTTAAAAATGAAAATTTTTTAGCAATATTTATTTTAAATATTTGCTGTTATTTGTACGGATTGGGTAGAAACCCAATAGATATTAATAAACATAAAGAAATGATTATAAGGTAAGTGATGTGCGCTGGCGAGAAAGTTGAATTAGCGCGATTAAAGATTGAAAGTGGGGTGCAATGATGCGCGGTGCGGCCACTCCGGAGCGCTCCCCTTTCACGAGGCTCCCAGAAGAGCCAAGGAGTGATATCTCGCGATATACACGAGTCACTTACACCTATATAAGTATATATACTCATATATATATCACGTAATCCAAGGAGATAGTGACTTGTATCTGAAGCTGCTCTCCTGTTTCAGGGGGTCCCCAAGAACTGGCCTGCCCCACGATCTTGTCTACGTCGTTGCACCCACCTCATGCTATTCCACGACCTTATCAATAAATAATAATTAAAAAATTTTAATCATTTATTTACACATTTTTATTAATCATATTTTTAACCTGACATTGTTAGAAAAAAAAAAAAAAAAAAAAAAAAACAAATCATAACACACACACAAGTTAAGTCTTTTATTTCAGTTTATTTTCCAAGAAGGATTTTTCTGCTGGCACCAAAGTTTTGTCCCGATTGAGTGGCTCCTTTGTTGGAACCAGCTTGCAGACCAATAACTGCTTCACCAGCTCTCAGCTGGTCTTCTGTGAAAAACCTTTTATTTTCTTCAGCTGGTTTTGGTCCCAAATATGGTCCACGCCATTCTGGATGCTTATAAGTCTATTAAAAAATAACAAATTAATTACTCATTGATGTAAAAATAATATTTAATTAAGGACTGACAACTTACTGTGCGCCCAATAGCAAAAATCGTATTGGTAACTTGTGCGATATTTTTACGCTCCATTAGATCAACAGCTTGAAAGAGGTCAACATCTGGTACTCCATACTTGACACATGCTTTTTGAAACCTGTTAAACGTAATGAGTGTAATGACAATTAAATATATACACGCTTATGGATTAAATAATAATTAATACGAGTAAATATTTTTGAGATAAATTTTCATTATCTGAAAATTTATGATAAGAAATCAAGGCTAGACAGAAAATAAAAAATTGATGTTAAGAAAAGCCAAACGAGAGTAAGCTCTTTGTTAGATCTGTTCGCCTGAGCCATTTCTTAGGTTAGTGACGCGCTTCTATTGTCTCAACATTAATTGGGAGATACTAATTAATACGGTCGGACACTAGTACTAACTTTACAGTACTCAGGAACAAGATAGAGAAGAGTTAGGTCACTCAAAATGCTCAGAATTGTCAGAATCGTCAGAATCTATTCGAGATGAGATTTCTGTCACAGAAATGACGTGTCGCGTATCCCAATGTAACAGGAGATTATAATAGTAAGATAAGGTATCGGTGTTTGTTTAAATGTAAACTGAGGATTTTTAGCTGGAATTTTTGAAATTCTTCGAATTGTTGGGGCTTCTTCCAGTAGCTGAGTTCCTGGTTGTCAGCGCGTCTGCCGCATATGAGCACCCGCTTAAGGAGTATCGTGGTATGATGTTGCCAACACAATTTAATTGTACACACGTGTAACTTGAGTGTGCTCTTGTGTCTTATATTTAGCGGTTTATTTCTCATAGATAGATGCCATAACAAGAGAGCTCTTATATCTCAAGGTATAAGGAATGTAACACGATCCTTGGCATTATTAATATGATAATATGTAATATTATCTTTATTCTAGCATTGCATGGATGATGATGATAAAATTGGGCGATCAGTAAATGAGGAAAGACGGTACTTAGAAAGCCCCATGGGAGCAGAGAAACATGAAGAGACGCGAGCTTATTTCCTCTGTCCATTTATATAGGTATTTTTTTTTTTATTCTAACCAACGGTTCTTAAAATATTTTTTGGCTGGAGTTTGTTGTCGGACATCTGGGTTTGGATGAGTGTCCAGCTAAGACACGGGATCTACTTGTTCTTGTGTTATAATACTCGTGTCAAAAGGGAGCCATGCGGAGTGGCCGCGTTGCGCATCCTCGACCCCTCTCTCATTCTTCTTCTTATAAAGACGATTGTCCTCTTTTTTATCAAAGATAATTTTTTTTTAAATTTACTACGTATTTATAGACGTTTTTATAGACATGTGATTAATTATAAAGTAAAATTATAACAATTCAATAAATCACTATCGATGGAATAATTAATTTTATATAAATTATTAACCAAACATATGAAAAAACACTTGACTGTATTGTCACTATAATTTTATCATAGACAATTATTATAATTATTTTGATTCGCGATGGGTATATAAGCAACTCAAAAAAATAATAAAACCCACGTATCATTTTTAAAATGAAGATTTTAGTAAAGATATTTATTATTTCAACTATTGTTACATTGAGTAAAAGTTGTGCTGTTTTATATACAAATAGAGTTGAAAAACAAAGTAACAATGTTAATTTATCAGCATGGACAGTGCTGATAAATAAAAATTCATTGTTTATCAAAACTTTGGAACCATCGTGTAAGATATATATATATATATTTATATTTATTTATTTTTATTTGACTCTACTGTATTTTAGATTGGGATTATGGATCTCTCGTCCATCCTCAAGCTGTTCTTACATTAAATACATCTATATTAAATAAGTAAAACATATAATATTCAATATTTAACAAATTTCATCATTAGCTGTATAATTATTAATGAGAAAATTTAATAAATTTTATTTTTAGACCTAAAACAAAGTACACGTGTATCGGGGGTTGTTGGATATTTCACCCCGCTTGGAATGTAAATATAAATAATTGTCAAGTTCGTAAATTTTCTAAAATAATCAATGGACGGATTAATGATACATCTCAAGCAAACAGCGAATATAATACCTATGCTATTATAATTCTCAAAAGTCCGTTTTATTTAAATGACCAAATAAGTGTAATCAATTTAGCCAAAAGCGATAATGTAAATGATTATAGCAATTGTTATTTCTATGCTATAACAAAATTAATCATAAATGAAAATAATTTTAAGAAGGATAAAAGTAAATAATTTTTTGCTCATGACTAGAGATAATTCATCTAATTTATTTAATTTAAATATTTTTTATAGTGACGCTGATGGCTCCGTATAAAGCACAACTGATTAATGACTCTGCACGTATATTCAAATATGATGGTGTTAATTATACGCACGTTGCAGAAAATAGTCTAGATATCAAAGAGAGTAAAGTGATATTTGTGGTGAGCTAAACAAGAATAATGTATAATGGGAGATGATAAATTTTATTTATTTTTAATTTTTTAAGGCAAATTATCGAGCCAGTCCATTGGTGTGTCAACTCAATAATTCTGATAATTATGCACATATTGGATTTTTCAATATTTATATAGATACTACTAAACCGTTTAACGAACAAAGATGGGAATCTTTTATCAATATTACTTCTGCTCATGATGAAATATATAATATATTGACTAAGAACTTTATTCCTGCTCCAAAAGGATAGGATATACTAGTAATAATGATAAAGACCTCATTATAAAAAAATAAAAAAATTATTTCTTATATGAATATTATATTTTTTTTGCAATCTGATATAAATAAGCATAATCATTTGTAAGCGATAATGTACTCTTACTAATATTGTAAAAATATATGTAAATAAAAAAAAAACCTTGGGCTCCATTATTTAAGACAATAAATTATTTAATTATTACCAATTATTTTGCATAATCTTTTGCTGTATATAATTCGACCTGATTGGTAAAAAAATGAATTTCCATATTTCATAATACTCTTCACACTTGTCCACATTAAACAAAAAAAGATAAAATTAAGATTTATTGTGACAATCGCTAATATAAATACTGCTTCAACACCGATAACTGATGCTTTATAAAGTGGGGTCCTGACATGATTTTTAAATAAGATACTCGCCGGACTATAAAAGTATACTTTACATCTTATCAAGAAAAATTTTCAAGAAAAAAAATTAATTTACATTTTGACTGTTTACAGGAATTTCGAGGGAGCCCTGTTGTCTGCCAACGACGTGGTAGCAGAAAAAATTATCTACAAATTGGATATTTGAATATCAATGTTACGAGAATAAATGGAAAAGTATTGGGTACTCGTGTATCTCAATCATTTGTTAATTTAACTTCAGTGCATGTCAATATTTATAAAAATTTGAATGACTATTTTGTAAATGAAACATCTGTTTGAATTTATTAATAATATCATTAATTTAAATTCTGATAGAATAAAAAAACTTTTTAAAAATTAAATTCAAGTGTCTCAGTATACTACGTAATGTAATTATCGTTTTTTCGAAATTTTAATACTGACTTCATTTATTTATGATACTATTAAAGTATATATTAGCTACGCACTTTAGCGTAGGTACATATGTACTGTGTTTGTGGAACCGTGGATATAAGAGTAAAAAAAACACTTGGATAAACAAGAAAACATCAAATACCAGAAAGCAACCAAATGAATATAGCAATAGGATTTATAATACCAGAGACAAATTTTAACAGATATTAAGACTTTTAAGCCACCTCCTCACTCGTTGATATTTAATCAGGATTGTAGCATAGTACTAAAGGCAATCGCCCGTTAGAAACCCTCATTAATATTTTTGTCTTTTTTTTTGTTCTTTTTTTTTTAATTAATTAGTACAAAATTTCTAATCTTCCTCAAACTCTAATAAGAATACACACTCACATACATTTTTTATTAAGTTTTATCTTTGTGGCAGTGCATGATATATTTTTTTTCTACATCTATACTCATATTTACCCACGCACGAGAAACGTCAATAACCTGAACGAAAGTGAAAACGCGTTATAAATAAGCGATGGTCCCGACCTCGGACTTTGTCGGTGCTTCTCTATTAGGATTTAATAAATGAACAAGAGCTCGACGTTCTTTCTCGTCTTTGTGCTCCAAATCCTCGTACTCGAATTTTCGATTAGAGCGTTTGTTGCACCACGATTCGACCACATATAGATAATACAAAAATATATAATATAAATTTATCGATTAGATATTAGGTATTGGATAGATTAGCAATCGATTAGAATGAGTTATTGAGTATTAGTTTAAGCTGATGTCGTTTTTCAGGTAAAGATCGATTGCAAAAGCGACTGGTCGATTGATCGCACACGAGCTATGAAATCGAGAAAAGAAATAAGTGGTTAGTTGGCCTGACAAAACACTGTCGATTGCGTAAAGTCGAATATGGATCAGGCGAGCATAAATGCGGGCTACTATTTATCATAAAAATAATAATAATATCACGCAGCGTTGCGTTATATTTACTTTTGTAGATTTATTGGAAAAAAAAAATAAACTTTTTCATGGGGAGATAATAAATGTTAAGCAGTATTTTCAGTCATTTTAACAATTGTTATTTGTTTTTTATTTGTTATTTAACATTTGTAATATTGGGTAGTTAACTTACTGGTTAAGATTGTCCATCATTTTGTAGTCACCGCCTGAGGTATTGATCTTGGTGATTATTCCAGGCTTTAGACGGTTCATTAGCTTACACAAGATTATTCCATCTCTTAGAGCATCTTCGTAGGCAACACCTGTTCATTGTTATCAATAATAAAATTGTTTTTTATTGTATTATAAAATGGGAGCATTATAAAATCAATTGGCTTGTGGTTCGACGACTGAAAAGAATGTCTCGATATACGAACGAACCAGGAACGCATAAATCGTGCTTTATCATGTTTCTTTATCTTTTTTTTTTTTTTGTGTTGTTATTATTATCATCAAACGTTTGACATGGAAGAGAGCAAGACAGTGATACTTTAGATTGATTGAGTGTGATAAAGAGAGAACCAATAAGATGTAAACGCGCCGGCGTCGATTATCGAACTCCCCCTCTGCGGTATTGACGCCTGAGCACTTTGTTCATTTTTAAACTCTACTCATTCTATCCATCGCGTCTCTGGATTTTTTTTCTCTATTACACGATTCTACTCGGCATTTCTAACCCCCGTATCCTGGGGGAGAATCCAAGCAGAAGGTAAAAGTCCCTTGGGACGTTGTGGAAGTTGATAAAAGTAAAAAGGACAAACGAGGAAAATAGTGTATCGAAGGAACTCGAGTACCAGCACGCATTCATGTAGTCCCATTATCCCAAGAGGGAGTCCAAGGGAGCATGGAATTTTTTTCATAACCGCAGTTTAAAGAAATGCTCCCGTTCGTGTCTTGTACTATTTCTCAGAAAGTTACAAATTTTTTTTCCCAACGACATTCCGGGTTTACAGAGCAGTAATATGTCGCATCAAAGATAGCAAATGTCGGTGAGGTTTTAAAAAGTCACGGAGCTGTTTTAGTCGTCACTCGACGCCATTCGAAAGACGCACCGCATCTCCAACACCCAGGAGTACAGTTATCTCGTGGAGGTTAATCTCTACCTTTTTATTTTTTACTCGTATGTTTTTATTATTTTTTTTTTCTTTTTTATTATCACCATCTCCGTCTGATTAATTTAATCTACGCTACATTTTCAAATCTAGAGCGAAAAAAAAAAACATACATATATATATGAAATGATGAGATGCCCGGTGAATATACTATTCAAATGAACCAGGCGATTATACAATTAAATGTTTTATTATATATGTTGGATCGAAAGTGACCTGAAAAATATGCGGATGCTATAAATATAAAAGTTCATCGTATATTAAGAGAGCATGCATGATACCGGGTATGTTTATTTTATTATATACACATATATGTGCCGTTGGCTTCTTTACTATACAGAAAATAAAATCAATACTAGCTATAATATGAATATATAATATATATGTATGTAGGATACATTTGTGGATATTTGGGAAAGCAAGATTTGTTATATATGTAGGAGTACAAGTAAATATTTGAGTAGCCTATAAGGTCATTGGACTAGGATAAATAGCCATCTGCCATCTATTCGCAAAACTACTAGCCTGATCCTGCAAGGACGCTCTATCACGTGGTTCCAAATTACTGGGGAAGGTGCGTGACGGATATTTAATGAACGAAATTTTCGGTTATACCTTGTAATAGGAGCACCATGACACAATTATATGAGAAGACAGTCAAGAGTAAAGAGCAAGAGAGAAAGCTCAAGTATTTTATCCTTCGGACGAATCTGCTTGCCTAATACAAACCTGGTCGTAGTTCGGCGTTCCCAATTGACGAGTTATTGACAGCCGATCGAATATTAACTGGAAGAGTATATCTGATGAGCGTCAAGCAAAACTCCATTTGGAGTTGATTGTTTCCACGGTTTTAGCTGGTTAAGCTATTGTATATATGTATGGACAATTCATAAGAAAATATGTTGGGGGTTGCAACCAAATGGCGCTCATACGACATCAGGAACTTATTAGTTCGCAGGAAGTCTATTTCCGGGTACCGTGCCCAGGTATCAGGACTTTATTTATACATGAGTGTACTCCAATTGTTATTATATTAGGGCAACTATGAATAATTTACCACTCAAGGCTCATCATTTATTTTTTTTATATTAGGGTCTTATAGGAATCTTGAAGCTTTTTTAATATTCAAATTTATTACTCAGTTACTTGCTCTGTCAAAGTATTATTTTTTTTTTTTTAAGTCTACCTAGTGGCCGAGATCAATGAGCGTCAGCCTCTTGTTCAACCAGAGATGAATTATAAACAATTGATGTGATCCTGGTAGTTGCAAAGAGCTATGAAATGCCGTAAAAGGAAGGAGGTGACAGAAAATCTATATCCTAGAAATAATTCGTATTTGCGAAGTTACTAAAATCATTTTATCAAATACAATAATCATCATTTTGATTATAATCCATTCTGAACCAAATTATTTATAATTTTTTAAGTATAAATATTTTTTTGAAAGAAAAAAAAAACATATTTCTATTAATTAGATGATGATATAATTATATTATTAACTAAAAACTGTTTTTGTTTTTTATCAAAAAAGCTGCGTCTGCGTGAGTCTGGTATTGATTAAACGTCAAACTCGCGTCATAAAGACGTCAAAGACACGATTTTCATCAGGACAACATCCTGCTCGCAAATTTACGACTTTTCCTAAAGCAACAGGTTGTATATGTATATGCATACATACAGATATAGATATATTTGTATCTTAAATCGTTCGGGTTTAAAAGCAAGCCTAATATTCTGTTTGTAAGGAAGTAAACGCGGTTGGCGGTAGTATTGCTATGACGTAAACCTGTTGCGCAAGCTCGTAAATTTTCCCCGGGGCTGTAATCCTGGTAGGCTTGTCTCAAAGTGACGTCATTGACGAATTCGTGACGAGAATTTGGCGTCTTCAAGTATTGTTCCGTCTTCATTATCGTTAACTATTGATCGAAATAGTATCTTAACCAGTGCCAGGTGATCAACAACGATTGAAAGCATTCCAAACCGATAATAGACAATACAGTAATACTGTATATGCTTGCAGCTGTACCTATTGCTCATATGGCTTGGATATACAATATACAAGCAGTAACAGCTGCGATCATGGTTACAGTAATGCCATTCGATCAGGGGCGCGTTCTCGATGTCGTTCAGGGTGGGTAAATTTGTGGGTGGGTGGTTAGGATAACAAACCCTATAAATCCCTCAAACGTCTGCTAGTTCCCTGGTGCGGCAGGAAGCCTTGCGCCGTCGTGACGGACGGATGACTGACGTCTCGATACGACAAATGACAGTGTTTCCTTCCAAGAGCTTCATTGTATTGTTTTGACATCGTCTTGCCACACTAGATGGAAGGCTTACCGTAGGCTGTGAGCTCTCGGGATAGAAGACGGGAATAAGGAAAAAATAAAAAAAACAAAAAAATAAAAACAGATGAATTACTACTGTGCTTTTACTATGTATCCCTGATACACTAGCGTCCCTGCAACGTAACATGATGAACGAGTGACGGCAAATCGATATCCTCAACATTTCGCCCAGTACTGAGCGGAATCTTAGACACTTATCAAGATTAGTAAAGGTTAATGGTTAATACATTCTTTTATTGGTTGGTCAGTGATCACGAGAAGAAAAAAGAAACATTGGTATTTTTAAGCTCGGCAGGTGGAACTGGCGTTGCAAGCAACCAGGCGAATACTCGGTGGCGAAAGCTTGCGAAAATCCCCACCCATCTCCAACCGAGATGAGATTTGGCTCAAGTTGATGAAATGGTTGTTGATAGTGATGCTGCTACTACGGCTGTTGGCTCGCGAGTAGTGATGGCTACAGTTAGCGGTGGTACATATCTGTTAGTGTAAGAGGGGATCGCGTGGGTGAGTGGGGGTTGGTTTCCACGTTTGGCCACCTCCACGGCGTCCTCTCTTGCACCAGGATGACAGTCGCAGGTGGAGGCTCTATGATATTCCAAACCTCGTTGACAAATGTCTTAAAGTGCCAAGATTATAAATGTCTTCAATTATGTATATGGATTATATAAATTATTTATATATATATATATATGTATAAATTGTCAAGAAAATAATATTCAAGGCTGGTAATTTGGATAATATATTGTGAGTTTGACCATATCGTTCTTGTCATGTAAATCATTTTTTTGATATCAAAGAAGATGTTGTTGTCAGGCATAAATATTTTTACACTTAATTTAGTACATGGATTAAAATAAGACATTTAGTTGCGTCGACGCGTGGCGTATTTGCAAAATCAGGATTGTATGTGTCGGCTATACACTTTAGTGATGCTTAATCTACTACCACGACCCCAATATACAGCGCACTAGAATAGTACTATCTATAGGGTTGGTATTGAATCCAGACATACAACTCACAGTGATGTTACGCCCTCGTCGTGACGTAACAGAGCGCGCGTTTTCCCAGGGTAACACGAGAATCAGAAAGCGAAAGCCACCCTACAATTTGACTTTCAACTAAAGGGAATCAAGGAACTAGCTAACCTATCTATGTAGTCTACACAAAGTCCGTTGACGTGTCAGCTACGTAGACGATCGATTACCGTAAAAATACTGACCCACCTCACTAGTTTAACCTTTGCGACGTCACGCACCCCAAAATCCCGATCCGGAACACATATGAGTGCAGGAAAGGATTCTCGGGTTGATAAAAAAAAAAAAAAAAAGAAAATAGTGTACACGGGGTTAATCGCACGTAGATGTCAAAGACTTGCGGACCCTTGCCACCTCTGTTGAACAGGAAATTATATGACATAAGGGTTGAATAGTATCTTGCTAGATGTAGGATGCTCGGGGGGTTTAAATTATTATCCTGATTCTGTACAACGGGATATCAATGCGTCGATGACTCCTAAATGATTCTGAAGGGCTTGCAGCGATTTTTTCACCCCTAAATATCAGGACAGCATACATAGGTAGTTGTATTTTCAGCTAGGGGTTGAAATAGGATATTGATCGTGCCACGTTGCTATTGTTTGATTGCAGCTGCTCTCTTTACTTTTATGTATAAATATACACATAATATTGTATGAAGTAATATAAGGAGTGTATATATATTTACTATATAGTTACTACTCGTGCACTACTCATGAGTTCCTGGTTTCTCCGCCAATTGATGTTTAGACAATTTTCAAATAATTACGTCTATGTGTTATCACTTACCGGGTGGAAACCTCTCACCGATAACTTGTTCAATCCATTTCTGCGCCTCAGTTTCCTGTTCCGGCTCACGCTTTCCAGCCACCTTTAAAATAAGACAATTAAATTTAAAGTTATAAATCTAGTAGGTTTAATTTATTGAAACTTTTTCACACGAGGCTGTTTGTAATATATTTTTTTGACGTCATTGCGTGGGTGATGTCTCATCATTCAACACCCAAATAACTTTGTTATTCTTACGTAATTTTTATTCATGATTGTGTTTACTTGGTTTAGTGAATATTTTTATCATCAAACCATGGTAGGGTAAAAGAGTAATATTTTCTTTATAATGTATTTATTAGTTTCCGCAGAAACTTTCAAAAATTGCCTTAGCCGATGGTATTTCACATCGTCTTGGCGGGGTATTGGTAAAAGTTTTCAACTAGCAATAATCGCACCTCGGTAGAACCTCATTGGTTACGATATCGCCACTGCGCAAAGCTGATTAAATGTTGCACAATTTTGGAGTTTAAAAACTCATTTACAAGTTTGAGCATACGAAAATTATTAGAGTATTTTGGACATCTAGTGGCAGGTCAATGAACTTTATTTTTTTAAATAGATTATCGAGCTTTGAAATATAAAAAAATATAAATTCGTTTTTTTTTTTTTTTTTTATATAAAACTTTATTTTATTTCGAATAAATCTATATCTGTTTACTATAATTAATGTCTCGCTATTTATTCAAGTCAAAAATTTATTTTATGAAGACAAAATAAAATGATATAATAATAATAACTTTTAATTTCATAACATCTGTAAATAATAATTTAAATAATTTAAGTGATTCAAAAAAAAAAATGTACCGGAAATATACATTTGACAAAATTTTTTATTCAGTAATTATTAAAAATAAATTTATCCTTTAATGCTAAAATATTTTTTTTTTTTTTATAAATAAAAATGTAAATAAAGCGATGGTGTCAGTATTACATCAAATGGCATAAATCCAAAGATTTATTATTATTTAGTTGTTGTCAACTAATTGATTCTTTACTAAAAAATGTCACAGCCTAATGGATTCCAATTTTGAGAATGTCATTGACTTATAGGCTATCATGTTCAAGAAAAAAAATTATAAATGTAACTAAAGATATTTATAAAAGCGAATAAGCTAAGTTAGGGATAGCCAGTGATGTATCTATAAGATATAAAAAATAAAAATGATGTAATCTCTCCAGAGCGTGAGGATGATTGGTGTGTTTCTAGTCTTGTCTAGTATCTAATAACTGGTAACTTGTGCTGAGAGAGTGAGGGTGTAGAAGTAGGAATAGGAAACAGATACAGGAGATAGGAGATAGGAGAAATACTAGTGGGAATAATGCCAAAGTGTGCTCACTACCCGGTTCGTCAAAATCCGTTGGTTTAAAAGCTCTGGAGTAGAGGGGATACTGGCATATAGCGTCGCGACGTCCGGCGTCTGAGTTAGTTCCTACTCAAGACAACTGCCACAATTCAAAAGTCATCCGCTTCGCGTTATTATTTATTTTCATAAAAAGTTTATTTATTTTATTAATTTTTATTCTGTTTTATCTGTTTTTACATCAACTATTAAAATGCCGGTATGTTTATTTTATATATTAATAAATTAAATAATTTAATTATTTAGATTTTTAAATTTTAAGTGTGCGTAAAAATTTCAATGGGTGCTTATAGTGTTACAATTTTATTTCTCTTGTCCATTTTCAGTTAAATCTCGTTAACATTCCTCTATTTTTATTAAAATTATAAATTGAATGTAAAAAGTTAAAAATAAATTTAATTCGCTCAAGTTATGATTTAGACGATTGTCATTTTAATTAATTTTTGCATAAATGAGCTCACTCTTTAGCTGAAATTAGACTTCCGGAATAACGATGAATATAAAGGGAGAAAGATAAATAATATATATAAAATGAAATAAGCTCAGCCATCTGCACACCATCTAACACGCTTTTTAGTAGTTAAGCTCAAAATAACGCGTCATTTAAAATTCCAGTCTGGAAATACTTTTTTTTCTTTTTATATGACAAAATATACTAAATATAGATATTATAAAATAATGAAGCGTTAAATTTATTGGTCATGGTCGATATAAATATTTATTGGCCAACGTTAATAATTTGGACGTTTTGACCTAAAAATAATGCTGATGCCAAGATGATATTTGGTAATAGTCAAAATACGTATCATATTATGTATTTTGTATTATTGTCTATTAAATTACAAAATAAAATATTTATATTAAGTATAAAAATATATATTTATAAGAACGTATAAATGATGATGATTATATCAAAGTTTATAAATAATTATTTATCGCACAAGCTTTGCGGATTTACGTCATAGGTATAAGTTACGCGCGCGAGTATATTATCGCGGATTTGCAACCGAACAAAAAATAGTATCAGCAGCTTAATAACGAATGCAATAAAAAGATTAACTGCTTAACAGGTTGACCAATAAAATTTATTGGATTAAGTAAATATTTATTTTTATGAAGAACATATCCAACGTTTGATAACAGCTGCGGATTTATTTTCAAGTCTTGATAAATATATGTTTTTCTTTTTTTAAGTGCTGCGGAGTAGGGGAAATATATGTATCAATTTAATTTTATTAATGAATATTTATTTATAGGCACGTAACAAGGAACAAGAAGCCGAAGTTTTGGAGTGGATCGAAGCCGTTCTTGGTGAAAAATTACCCAAAGGAGATTATGAAGATATTTTGAAAGATGGGGTTATTCTTTGCCAGTTGATTAATAAAATAGCACCTAATTCAGTCAAAAAAATCCAAACCAAGGGTACTAATTTCCAACTGATGGAAAATGTTCAAAGGTATTTCAATTATTTATGAAAAAAATTTATGTACTTAATAATTAATGAAAAAATAATAATTTGAATAGGTTCCAAGCAGCTATTAAAAACTACGGAGTACCACAGGAAGAAATTTTCCAAACTGCAGATTTATTTGAGAGACGCAACATCCCTCAAGTAACTCTTTGTCTTTACGCACTTGGAAGAATTGTAATTATATAATAATTTAATTATGTTATTTATCATAAAAATTTTAAACAAATTATAATGAACTAATTTTATTTAGACACAAAAACATCCTGAATACACTGGACCAAGATTGGGACCGAAAATGGCCGAGAAAAATGAAAGAACATTTACTGAAGATCAATTAAGAGCCAGTGAAGGTCAACTCAATCTTCAAATGGGTTTCAATAAAGGAGCAAGTCAATCTGGACATGGAGGATTCGGAAATACAAGACACATGTAATTTTTTTTTATATATAATATATGAATTTTAAATTTGTAAACATTTATAATAATTATTATTCAATACAATATGTCATATTTTTCTAACATGTAAACATCATAACAATTTAACAGTAAAATAAAACAAATAAATAACAATTCGACTGAATGTATATTTTTTTTAAGTGTTTAAAAAATTAATAAAAATATAAAATACATCTTTTAAGTTGAATAAGTTGAGTATTTTGAAGTAAATATATAAAAATAGAATCATTAGAGGCGTGTGTCTTTCAACGGGAGTACAGCAACGGCAATACAGCCTCGTGTGTCACTCAGCGAGATACATACGAGATGTTTTTGAGAAAAAAAATTTATTTTTAATTTGTGAATATTTTGAAAAAGAGTAGTGGCGGATTATAAAAATAAAAACGTATCGTAATTCAATTTACTCGAATGCTGATGCGACGCCTTGGCATCGGTTATAAAATAATAATAATACGTTAACGGAGAAAACTATTTCTGGATCCATTCGGGACGGTTATTTTTCGTGGACGAGATGCGATTACTCTGGATCAGGTCATGGCTTCGTTACAATTTTCAACAAATTACATATCAAGGTCATACTATATTTAATAACCTCATTTTCTCTTTTATTTGTTTACATTCTCAATTAAAGTTATAAAATTATTATTTTTAATTAACGGATTTCTTAATACTTTGGTTTTTAATAAAATTAAGATAAGTCTAATTAATTTTTTTTAATCTGACAAATAAATATTCGAATTTAATGAGTAAGTAAAAAGTATTCATTAGAAACTACATATTTTAACTACACGGAAAAAATAAACTTTAAAAATTAGTATTTAAAATGATAACACTAATTTATATAGTTCATTTTTTTCCGTGCGAAAATATGATGATAATCGTGTTTAGAAAATTTAGTTCAAATTAAAATAAGATGCGCACGCATTGTAATGTTTATACTGTCAAACGCAGCTGATCGCTGACATTTAACAGCGTATTTGATTGTATGTCAAAACAAAGCTTAAAAAATACGAAAATTAATGTTTTTTTTTATAAAGAACGTATACTTACTTGCCACAAAGGACGTCCAGGCATTACGAAAAATAATAAGTTGACCGTTAACACGAAATATTAAATATTAGAAACGTTTTAGATTATACTGAGAGCGCAAGCAGAGAAAAAGTGTCGAGCAGCCCCGGTTCGTTGCGTGGTATATATCCATTTCATGGATTACACGGGTATTTGTGTGAATTTGCGTAGGCGCGTTTCTATATATGGATCACTTACTCATCCATTTTATAATAAACAAGCATTGTATATATATATATATATATATATATTTAAGAATTCGTAAAAATAATACACTCAGGTATTTATAATCAACTAACTTTAGTACTTTCGAAAATATTTTTCGGATCCTTTTTGTACTTAATTTTTGGTTTATTTTGTTGAACAAGTGGTTTAAAAAAAATTTATCTGAGACAGTAAGAAGAGCTGTGGCTGGAAAACCTGAAATATGGCAAATGCGTTATATTAAGCTATAGGTATTTTGTGGAAAAAGGTTGAGGTTTGAATTTAAAGGTGATGATAAATCCTTAAGCGCGTTTATTCAAACGCACGCTCAGTGAATAATTTTTTTAAGGCGCGAGTTGTCTGCGGCTAAGGATGATCCAATGGGTTGCGTCGGCACGCGGCGCCGTGGTTCACACCTAACAGGAGTTTATAATGCTTTAGAAGCAATACTTAGTTATATTAGTTTTATTGTTAGTGAATGGATACACATAAGCTGTTACTATACCACGGACTTATAGTATCGATGTAACGAAATACCTGCTTCCATTGGCTAGAAATTGGGATCATACAGTTATCCCATCGCAATAAAATAAATTTTGTTGCAGAGCTTCAAGTCTCTACTTTCAGATGCTTTAAATTTATTTGTTAAAAATGTATTTTGTAATTACAAGACTATCAGAAGTTAATAGATGTGCTCGTTGTAATTAACCGCTATTTTTAATTATTTATAAAACAATTAAATCGAGGAGCTTAAAATTAAAATATTAGATACTGATCATTTAATTTTTACTATAATTTTCTATTAATTCGAGGAACCGATATACTGAAAAAACAGTTTTTTTTTTAATTTGAACAAATAGATTAGAGTTAATAAAAAAATTAATTTTATAAAATGTTATTATTAAAGTAAGATAAAAATAATAAAAAATAAAATTCAAAGTTTCAAAATGAATTTTTTTAACCAACGTTATAGTACTTGAGATATACGACTTCTAGAGTTAAACATATTTGTTCAGAATAATCTTAAAATTTGGTAGTGCTACACAAGGATTGGTATACCTATAGTTACAACCACGAAGAGAAAAAGGGACAAAGGAATAAAGAATCATATTGAATACTCTTAAGAGATCATGAAATCCTGCTAAGATTGTTGTTCTTGGGGGCTCGAGTCGTCTTTATCGCGATCCTTATGTGGCCATGCAGCACGAGCGTTTATACAAAAAAGAACCAGCAGTCGGCAGATGTTTTCGAGGTCACACCACGCCGAGGGCATACACTCTTTAATTTTTATTTCAACATAAAACATCTACAACACAACTATACTGTGCAAAAAAAAGTAACCCCGAGGGAATCATCACAAGACGTGGACAGAGAATGAAAGAATGTGCCAGTTACTCCAGACTTGCGTGTTGCCCTGATAGTGGTTTCATTCTGAAGATGCCACCCCGGACCACGCCCCTGAATTAAATATACTAAAAAAGGGTTTTACGGAGCTAATTTATAAACTTTACTCACAATTTTTCCTTATTTCCGTTAAATATTTTTTAAATTAACGAATTCTCTTACCCCGCTACTATTTCAATTGACAAATCATTTTTTTTTAATAAATTTTAAAAAAAGTACTAATTTTGATTATAGAATAAAAAATAAAGAAAATGTTTTGTTTAATTTTTTTAATTTTTCGAAAGTTAATTGTAAAATTTCGATTTGGGTACATACATCCTAAAATTTAAGTATAACATTTATTTATTTAATATAAGTGTATTGACGGATTGATTTTTATGACAATTATACTGGCCGTAACTACTAGTGTAGTTGACTTATTGTCAAGTTAATGTTCTGGCGTTGAATGATCCGTGTCTCGTGTAGTCGAAAACGTCGAGTGGTGCGTGCTCACATCCCGCATACGTTCAGTCATTTACCAGGAACACATTAATCAGCAAGAGCTATTGAGCGATTTGTACAGTGGAACGATATTCGCGCGGGTTGTCTCATTTAGCCCCTCCTGATACCAGGAGATTATAAACCTCGACAATTAGCCGTATTAAAATAATTTTAAATTCATCTATATATATATATATATATATATATATACCAGCCTTACACTTTTTCTTGAATTATTAATAACAATTTATAGTTTAAAAAATAATTAAAATTGCTCATCGATTTCGTACTCGTATAGACACTTGTTATGAATAATAAATATGATTAAAAAAAAAAAAAAAAAAAAAAGAGTAAGATATTTGGTCGTCAACACAAGATGAGTAACGGGAAAGGGAGTTGGTAAAAAGGTGCTTGAGATACCGAGGGACAAAAGCTGAAAAGGCAAAATAGCAGATTGTTGCGGTAAGAAAGCGGAATGGACATAATCAACAAATCAACCGACTTAATATCAGGAGCATATGATTGATAAGAGTGATGTGGTCTTGTCACGGTTGGGTGGACTTGTAAGCGATTATGAGCGATCTCTTGCAGTGACATGTTACCCGTGAATTGGAAAGACACAATTTTGAGGAAGAGCCGCATGGGCCCTAAGCACCTCTGTGACGTTCCGACGTCTTATTGGCTTGCCATGATTCTTTTCATCGGTCATTGGTCCGCAGAATTTAGTTTAGCCCGGTTATTTCGCCAGGACCACGTTCTCTAGTCTTACAATCGCCCACTATTCGTACCTACCAACTTATTATCAACAATAATTCTCATTTTAAATTTTTATTTAACATTTTAATGACCATTACGCGTCAATTCTACGCATGCCGTAAGTACAATGACCGTGTTTTCCCCCAAATTTAATTGGTCATTTGCATTATCTAATAAGTGGACCATTCAAAAGATAACGTTTAAATCTCGCAGAGGATATTCAGGGCGTGTAGCTGATTTAATTATGAGATAAGTTCAAAAAAGCCAATTGGTGATAGATTGTCTAAGATTTCCCCAAAATTTACAAGTCGTCCCCTTACTTACTCTTCTCAGTGCGCCGCCCGTCGCACGTAGAGTCAATGACATTGAACTGCGTGTGCTAGTGTGTGGCGTGTGTGTGTTGCGTCAGAGAACGTGTTTACTGTCGGCTACATGCGTTCCTGTTTAAAAAATTCCTCACGGGCGAAAGTCAAGGTATGACGGAATATCGCAATACTTGTCTGTGGTACCGGCGTGCTGAGTGAGCACTTTGCTCCTCTCGAGCGCTGGCTTACATCAAAGATTTAACCTGCAGTTTATCAGCTAAGCTGGCTACACCTATATGCGGTATACACTCGAGGATTTTTTTAGTTCGCGGATGGACGCGGATCAGTAATGTTATCCCGCGCGTTTGATTCACCAAAATACATGATTTCCTGTTAGCAGGAGGGGCTCTAGAGACCATTCTCACTAATTTTTCGTTGGCACCTCCACAATACTTCCCCGCTTTTTTTATTTCTTTATTAATTTTTATTATCAAAAACTTTATTATTTTCCTATCAAAAAATTTCACAAGTAAAACTTATTTCAATTATTTGTTATTGATAGCTATTGTAATAATTATTGTTTATATTTTTTATCTAAAATGAACACATTTAGCATGTTAAGTTTTTAATTTAATATTTCAGCAATCGATTTCAAAAAGACTCCGTGGCGCAACGGTAGCGCGTCTGACTCCAGATCAGAAGGTTGCGTGTTCAAATCACGTCGGGGTCAAATCGGTTTTTTTTTTTTTTTGTATTGAATTTTCCTATCGTATTTGTTAGTACAGATGATCACGATTTGTTTATTAAATCTGGCTTTTAATATTATGTCAATAAATAATTATATAATTTTATGTCTTAATTTTTTTTTTTATTCATAACAAATTTATTGCGAAAAATTTTAATTGATATAAATTCTTTTGACTGCTTAAAATAATATGAAAATAGCTGATGATTCTGTAGAGTGACCAATATTTGTAATTGGAAACATTCGGCGCCGTGGCTTAGTTGGTTAAAGCGCCTGTCTAGTAAACAGGAGATCGGGGGTTCGAATCCCCCCGGAGCCTAGTCACAATGATTGTATGTGTTATTTTTTTTCCGTTTATCAAATAATTTCACTTATTCAAATGTAAAAAGATAAATAATTCAAAGTTAATATTAAATTTATATCACATGAAAATTTTTTTGTGAGCAGACGGTCGTAATACTGAAGCTGGCCTTGTAAAAGATATAAAATCACGTCTAGGTTTTTCATTATGTGAACTTTTATACGTAATCATAAATTTATCAAAATTCAAGTCATCATGTGTAACAATACCCTCACGTAAATACTTATCTTGCAAATTTTTAAATTCTTCAACTGGTAAAATTCCAACGTATCCTTCATCTTGATTAGCTTTAGCACACGTACAAATTTTCTTCAGTGGATTTTTAAATCTAAATAACTTTTCAACAAATAATTTAAAACGTTTAACAAATGAATGAGATGAATCTTCCAGCTCTTCTATACAAGCGTTCAAAAACCAGGTGCTCTTGATGTCATGGAGCTTGGAAGGTTCTGCTCTGAAAAGCTCCCAAGGGAATATACATGAAATATCGCTCGATAGAGACGATATCTCAGACTCGTTGTCATCTTTGAATTTCAAGTACTCGAAATCAACTAATTGTGTTGAACCAACGGACTCACGGACAACCGGGTGACAAACTACCGTATCGTATATCTCTTGGTCAATTTTAATCCTCTCAACAAGGTTGAAATAAGTTTTTTTTTTGGTTACCTTTGGATGCGAAAGCTGCTCGTCATCGCTGTCATCAACTTTAATCACCACATGCTTTGTCGTCATACTTAATCTTCTAATTACTCATTTTCTTATGACAATCTGTCTGCATACATGATTATGTGATTTTGAATACTCTAATTCATTTTTTTATATATCAATTTTAATGACATTTAATGCTAGCGTTTATCATTTATTTTAAAAATAAAATTACGTAATAATTATAATTATAAAAAATTATCATTTATCTAATTAGAACGATACTTTAAAAAGAATCACAAAAAAAAAAAAACAGTCGACGAGGATGGGATTCGAACCCACGCGTGCAGAGCACATTGGATTAGCAGTCCAACGCCTTAACCACTCGGCCACCTCGTCCTATTGTGACATCTTCATTTTATGCCGTGTTATCAATATTAATTTCGTTAAATTTCATTTCGGCTCTTATCAATGAAAAAAGTAAAATTTAAATTTATTACTTCAAACATCTCTGATTATGTTTATAAAAAAATTATTCAAACTTTTTTTCCAAAAAGTTACTTATAAAAAACTTGAGCTCGAGTTTTCGTAAAATGCACTATAGATATTTACTTATAATTAATCAAAATTACACTGATAATACTTAATGATAACCTTCAGATAAAAAGCTAGAAGAAAAACTACGTAATCAATTTGTAAACCTCTAGTGAATAACTTGAACTTGTAAACAAAATCTCTGTTGCATGACTAACAAGATTCGAATCTATCAATTACTCAATTACTCGCAAAGTTATCAGCATCTTGTCTTATTAAGCTTATTATCGTTATTATAAAAATAATAATAGTAAGCATATGATGTTGCTGTCGATATAAATACAGTTATTTAATAAGAGTGGTCAGTGAACGTTGCACAACCTGTTTGAAAACATCATGCTATTGGAAGTTTTAAAAGAATTATATATTAACGAGTATGAAAAAGTATATACTAGTTTAACGTAGGCTGTTGGAAGAGATGGAACAGTTTTTAAATTACTCTGAAGTGTATGAAAAAAAAATAATTGATCAGTTTAATAATGAGTTCAATAGTAAAGAGTGTTATCTAGACCACGCAGGTGCTACTTTGTATTCAAAAACTCAGATAAAATTTATTTATCAAGATTTATCGACGTCTTTGTACACGAATCCACATTCTGCGGCAGGTAGTGCTAATCAGTGTCAGGATATTATTGAAAGAACTCGATATCGGTAGGTACTTTATTTACTAATTAATTGACTCATTCATTTATTAATTATTTAAAAATAGTATTTTAGATTGGTTCAAAGCATCGGAAGATTACAGTCTTGTGTTTACATCTGGAGCAACAGTGTCATTGAAGTGTGTCGCTGAGTCATTTGAATTTAATTATGGAAAATTTGTTCATTTACAAGACAATCATACGTCCGTACTTGGGATGCGTGATGTTGTTGCCAAAAAAAATATTTCCGTGGAATGTATGACACGCGATGAAGCTTTTGCAGTTTTTTCTTCTGCGGAATCTAATAAAAAATTAAATAGCGATTATGAAAATAATTCTTTGTTTGTTTATTCGGCGCAATGCAATTTTTCTGGGTATAAATATCCGCTGGAGTGGATTGAAAAAGTGCATAGAGGAGCGCTGGATAGAGATGGAAACTCAAACTGGTTTGTACTTGTTGATGCGGCTGCTTTCGTTGGTACAAATCTGCTGGATTTATCTTTATACAAACCAGATTTTGTTGTGCTGTCTTTTTATAAAATGTTTGGATATCCTACGGGTCTGGGTGCTTTGATTGTTAGGAATTCGAGTGTTGGAACGTTAAAAAAAATTTATTATGGCGGTGGAACTGTCAATATGGCACTGAGCACTAAAAATTATCATGTGAAAAAAGATTCATTTCATGACAGGTAATTTTTACTATTTTTATTATTAAAACAAATAAAATTACTTAGTTAGAAATTCATTTTTAAAGATTTGAAGATGGAACGGCATCATTTCTATCAATAATTTCTCTTCAGCATGGCCTAAATACTTTATCAAAAATTCCTATCCAACAAATATCACTCCACGTATTTTCACTGGTCCGATATCTCCATCACAACCTCATCAGTCTGCATCACTCTAACGGTAATCCCGTGGTCAAGATGTACAGTGATTCTGACTACGAAGATCAACATCAGCAAGGCGGTATCTTAGCTCTGAATATACTGAAAGCTACCGGTGATTATGTTGGCTACATGGAAGTGCTTCACATGGCTTCACTTTTCAAAATCCACCTACGGACCGGATGTTTCTGCAACCCGGGAGCATGTCAAAGGCACCTAAACCTTACAAATGACGACATTATCAGTAATTACGATGCCGGGTACACCTGTGGAGGCGGGAAAGATTTAATTGACGGGCGTCCTACGGGTGCTGTGAGAATTTCTTTTGGATACATGTCAACTTTAAGCGATGCTCAAACGTTTATTGAAATGGTACACAAGTGTTTCATTGACTTTCCAGTAATAATTAAAATTCCTAGTGAAATTATTATTAATAAAAATAAAATAAATAATAGAGTTAACGAAAATAGTAATGGAAAATGGAATGCCGGTGTTGATGGACTTGATAAGGAATTACAGGTAGATGTTATTAATAAAATTGATAGAGTAATTATCCCAAAGAAGAATAAGGTAATGAAATTAGAAAAAATATTTATTTATCCAATAAAATCATGCGGAGCTTATGAAATAAAACACAAATGGATAATAAATAACAAGGGCTTGAAATATGATCGTGAATGGATGATTGTTACGGGAGCTGGTGTTTGTCTTACCCAGAAACAAGAAGTTAAACTTTGCTTACTCAAACCAACGTTTGATATTGAGGAAAATGTTATGAGACTCGATTACCCAGGTAGTTGTTAAATTGAATATATAATCAAGTAAGAGAGAAATAGACTGCAGGGTATATTTTTAGGTATGCCTACGGTTGAGATTCCACTGGAAATTGATGGTCTTGAAGAAGCGGCCGAAATTTGTAAGAGCAGAGTCTGTGGCCATAGAGTGGAAGGAATCTATTGTGGGGACAAAGTATCAGAGTGGCTTAGTCTAGTTCTAGGGAGACCTAATTTGAAGTTGATTAGACAAAATTCGGATGGCGGGGAGCTTTCATTTTCTAGCCAGGCGCAGTATTTGTTGATAAATAGAACGAGTGTCCGCTGGCTCATTGATCAGATTCCTGAAGACTCCGATTGTGATAAGAAGACTATTTTGAATAGATTTAGAGGAAATTTTATTGTGGACGGTGCTGATGCTTTTGAGGAAATTGATTGGAGGCGAATTGTTATTGGCAAAACTTTCTTTGAGGTAAAACAGCTTGTCCTAGAAACTGGTTGTTTTGATAGTAAATAAATATTAAGTGAGAAAAATAACTAATTGCTGTTTTGTTGGTCAATTACAGGTGACTGGACAATGTACAAGATGCCAGATGGTATGTATAGATCAGGATACATCACTAAAAACAATAGAACCGCTGAAAATAATAGCTGATAAATTTAATGGTAAAATGAAATTCGGTATCTACTTGAATAGAAAAGTGATAAATAAATTGGAATACATCCGCGTTGGTGATGATATTCTATCTATAAGCTAATAATTATTGATGTTAATTTAATAAATAAATTGAATCTCGTGTAGTGAATGAATTTATTATATAAAAATATTTTCATACATAAATAAAAAAAATTTTTGTAAATGTATACCTTTATAAAAATAAACGAATTTCACATTATAATGCAATCAATTGGTTGTTGTTTAGTTATTTTTCTGGGCGCTTGTCCTTGAGTAACTTCTTTGACAACATCGACGACTTCGTTGTACTCGGGAAAAGCCATTGTTTGTAACTTTGAATAAATTAATTCATCGTTTATTTTAATTTCAAATGAACCTAAATGAGACATAGAAATGTTGTAATTAATTATAAATTACTGTAAGTGATGATATAAATGGATAATTGCCTTGTTTGCCAGGCTCGCCGGAAATTTTAACATCGGGATAATCTTTCTTAATTAAATCGGACATTTCAAGGAATTGTTTTCTGTGTCCACATGAACCGCTGGAATAATTTTTATTTATTAACTAGTAAATTGTACATATATTTGAGTTATGGATCCTCGTTAAAGAGGTTATGAATTTTTTGACATTAAAAAAGAGATAAAATAAAAATAAATGATATTTTATATTAACTAATAGCTAAAGAACTAGCTTACCAATATTCAACGTCAATTTTGATTTGTGCCATAATTTAGATTTTTTGATTGATTATTGATTTGAAAATAACATTTGTCTACTATTGGGTACTGACATTTTCGTTGTTCTCATTAGTAAATACTCGCCGAAATTTAAATTATGAAGAGTTACGCCATCTATTGGACGTCTATTGTAAGTTAATATGATCTTCTACTGTACCGACCCTTTTGACCGTTGTTAATTTTAAATTTTATCATCAGATATTTTACCTGCTCATTTTAAATTTGGGCAGGAGATGGCGCTTCCGCCATTTGAAAATACAAATTCTAACCACTTGGCGCTCATCACACAACTTGCTAATCCACGGAATAGTGCAGTTGATAAATGGAGATACAGTGTTTGTCAAGTTAGTTTGTTTACGCGTGTTTATTTTCGCTCCGATCAGGCTTTTTCTCGTTTTTGTGTCTGTTTAAAGGTAGATGAAGGTATGTAACCACTAACAATAATAAATATTTCATTCACAAGCTTGCAATAACTTTTTCTAACCAATTTTTATCCCCGCTCAATTGTTTGTCATTGTCGAATGTTTAATCGCGAGTAAACTATCCTCCAAGTCAATCATAAATTTTACATTATAAATTATTAATTGCTAAAATATCATAACTACAATTGTCATCTGTGCTCTCATTTATTTTCCTTTCGAATTACCCATTAAACTTCATTCTTAACTCCAAAATGTTTCAGTAACCGCGTATTTCAATTGTAAATTCTCAGGTTATATTTCGCGCTCCTTTTTTTTTTTATACTTAACAATATTTATTTATCATCGGTATTATTTAGTTGTCTGACAATTGTCATTGAATACAACAATAATCGTGTCTTACTTTTAAATAATTCAATTTAATTACTTGTAAACAAAACAATTATTTTTTTTTAATTCATTTTTTATATCAATAATTACAATTGTGATAACAATCTTTATTTATAAATGACTTTACTCAAATTTAAAAGTAATAATTTTTTTTTCTTACTCTTAACGGAATTTTATTTTATTTAATTTTTAATTTTTACTTTCCTAAAAATTTTTTAATTTATAATTAAAAAATTATTATTTCTAAAAATTTCTAGATCTTTTGACTGCAAACTTGATCTTATTTATTTTATTTTAATTTTTCTTTACTCCATTTCGCACATAAAAATTCAAAAATCTTAATGCTAATCAATGGAGGTTTAATAAATAATTAATAAATTAATTGCAATACATTTATTAATAGATTATAAATATTTTCAGGTACCAAGATGTCCAGAAATCACAAGGACAAATATGAAAGTTCAAGTTCGCGTCGTACGCACTCAATTATGTCAACCGAGGACGCTAATTCTGGGAAGAAATCTCATTGGCCGGAACTGGAGATAACAGGGAATGTTAAAAATTTAAGCTCTAATTTGTGGCAACTTAAACATTTAACAGCATTATATCTTAATGACAATAGTTTACAAAGGATACCAGTTGAAATAGGACGTTTAGCAAATTTAAAAGTCTTGGATTTGAGTAATAATAAATTACGTAGCTTGCCTTCTGAGCTCGGGGACCTCATCAACCTTAAGTAATTACAATTAAATCTAATCAGTCATTACCTTCATTTACTGATAAATAATAATAATAATAATAATAATCATGTTAATATTTACTTCGTTGCAGAGAATTATTGTTAAATCAGAATTATTTACGAGTGTTGCCGTACGAGTTAGGAAAATTATTCCAGTTACAAGTGTTAGGACTCCATGGGAACCCTCTCAGCAAGGATATGATGGCGTTGTATGGCGAGCCGCAGGGAACTCACAAGCTCCTGTCTTTCATGCTCGACAATTTACAAGGTATTTTTATTATAATCATCCATACATTTTTATAATAATTTCTCAGATTATTACAATTTCGCGGTATTGTTGTCGGTATATTTATTTTACCATCATCCTGTGGCAATTTATCGGTAATCGGTTCTGCAGTTATCTGTTGGTTTTTGTTTCATTTGAATCTTTTAATTTTGAATTGAGATATTTAGTAATTTGAAAATAATTCAAATAAAACGCGCGAAATAATATTTTTCAAATATTTCAAAGTTATTTTCTTATTTAAATTGAAGTCAAATATATGGAAAATAATATAAATTTATAAATTCTTAAGGATATTTATCAGAAATATTTATATTGAATTGAGTTTAGAATTTTTCGAGCTCAAGCATAATTACTTGCTGTCTTTATTTTTAAAGAAAAGTCAACCGGAAGTAATAGAGATGAAATTTAATTAAAAATTTTAAATGTAAATTAATTATCGAGAACTGACAATCTGGCATTAAAACTACTGTTGATAAATAATTATTCGAGTTAGTGAAGATAAGTAATTAATTATTGTGTGCCCCGAAAGGTAAATTTTGACGCGGGCTGTCAGCTACCGGTCCCTAAAATAAATAATAAACTGGGAAAATAAATAATGTAGTATAAACACATGGGCTAGGATAATCTAGTGCTCATGCAATTATCTCGTGGCATACTGACGTAGACCGTTAGATTTTCTTGTCCATTAGACGAGTGCTCTGACCCTAGTTACATAAAATCCATCATACTCAGGCACCAGCACACAGACACACAAGTACACAAGTATCCAAGTAAAGGAAGGAACCGGCCGGCCGGCAACTATACTACTAGCATGACCGTCGTGATCAGTATGATACGCGGTAGTTGAATGTATGCAAGATTCAATTTGCGATGTAGCCGTATGAGCGTTCTATTTTAACGTCCAGGGGATTGAAGTAAATTAGCTGGAGGATACCTACCCCCCACGATCAGCTTTAAAGTCATCCAGCTTGTGCGTATTAGTATATAGTAGAGGTATTTATTTATTCTACACACAGACTGATATCGCCCAGCTTGCTATCAACCACATTAGAGCCTACATAATTTCATTTATTTATTTTTAATATTTATTATACATTATACATTATATATTTATTATTTTTTACATTCGGGTCAAGTGGGTGTGCCGAGACGCAAGCGCGGTGGGTGGACGTTGGTACTTGAAGGCTAGGGCACAAGTGATTTTAAAAACAGGCTGTGGGGAAAATATATATATAGATATGTATAGATATGTATATTTTTATAATAAAGTGAATGAAGGAGGTAAAAAAAATGAAAAAGATTGTACGGCGTGTAACTGTTGGGGGAGTAAGGGCGTCTCTTCTATTGTATTCACTGATTTTTCCTTGTTGTACGATTGCTTGCAAAAGGTATGTACTTGTATGATGTGCCTTGTATATATATATATATATATATATATATATATATATATATATATATATATATATATAGCCATTGTTCGGAGACTTTTACAATTTGGCCAAGAATTGCCGCGCCCGTTCCGTCATTCCGTTGAATGTTGCTCCGGTGAAATCACTCGCGCGCATCCTTCATCTTCATCTCTCTCTTCTTCTTCTGGTTATTTTTATTCTTGTTCATCTTGTTCTTGTGGTGGTTCTTGTAGTGGTTGCGGAGAGATGTGCCTTCGTCATGCAACTCGTCGGCTTTCATATCTTTATCGTTAACAAAATCACATGCTTGGTACTCGAGTTGAATTGAGCTCTGGTTATTTATTTTTTACTTTATTTATTATTGTTCGTCGTATTTTATATATCCACCTTATTTATTATTACCATATTTTTTCTGGCTCTTTGGGGCTCGGGTGTGCTGGTTAAGAGCCTCAATATCCCGGTTTTCCACGACTGCCTGCTGGGCATACAAAGTAATGCTGTATAATTGAATATATATCTGCTGCCGTTGAATTATAAGATTTTATATGAATATATTTAGCCATTTTTTCGGTTCAGATAATAACAAAGTTGTCATTCAATTTTATCAACCTCTAGTTTATGAGCTTGTCATATTTGTACATGTTTTATTTATTTTATCTTTCTGTATCCATACATACCAGCCGCTGGGGATTTTCTGCCTGATAATTTATTTTTTTTCCTTTGTTTTCTTATAAATTATTATTTTTTTGACTTGTATAAAAAAAAAAAAAAAAGAAAAATAATATAGATTGAGATTTGTAATCTTGACCATTTAAACGTTGACCATTCAGAGTAAATTTAAGGTTGTTTACAAGTTGAGAAAACCCTAAAATACACAATCTACAAACGCGAGCATCGAATTCTGACAATTCAAATTCCGTCTCAATAGACTGACTCCAGTAGGAATTGCACCACTGAGAAATACCCTAAGGATTCGTGGCCGTATCTCGATTGCCATTCGAACCGACGTATTTGTATAACTTTGTGCCAACAAAATTCTGAGAGTACTCCAAATCTCTCCGTCCTAGTCTCGACCCAGCCCCTTCCTCAAACTCGCTCATAATAAAATCAATATAAATATCTAAACTATATATTTACAATACATACACTATATTCATCATTTATTTATTAATTTTATTATTATTTAACATCCTCCTTGTCATACGATAGCTGTCGTTAAAAAATAATAATCCTCAATAAAATATTTAAAAGAGAAAGTTAAATAAGAGTATTGTGTGACGGGAATGGTTCGAACCGTTAAAATGGGTCAACCGTTTAACCAAACAACCAACCAAACGCAAAATCCAAAGTATAATATTAAGACCAACTGTAGTCCGTTAGTTGTAGTCTTTAACATTTTAAGCTGCTTAAAATCCATTTATTTTATATTTACATTTTTGTATTTCTCTTTTTAAATGCTCAGTTAAATATATATACATATATATAGTTGAATACTAACTGAAGCATCTAGGTTTAGATCCATTGGGTTCGACTAGAAAAAAGTAAAAGAAAAATTATTTTTAAAAATTGTTGGTTCGCATTTTATGGTCGTGGCGTGAGTTGGCTAGCAGTAGGTATGCCGCCTGGGAAATCGCTTCTATTTTATCCAGATTTTCCCGTACCGGTAGCTTTTAAATTTCCGCGCGACCAAGCAAACCATGTGCTGCTACTACTACTGCTACTGGTGCTAGTGCTGCAGTAGCAGCTATAGCTGCATGCATCGTCGAAATTGGTTCTTCAGCAGAAAATGATGTTGGCTTCGGGTAGCTGGCATCAGACATACGTTTGTATTAGTACAGGGTCTTGTATATCTATATATATTATATATATATGAGGTCTACTGTCAACGCGGTTGAAAGGGAACATGGGTAACATTGTGTGTCGTTCAGCCACTCTACAATGTCCTACCTACCTCCTGTGTGCCGTGTTATGCGCACGTCGATGAACTGAGAATTGAAAAAAAAAAAAAAAAAAAAAAAAAGAAGTTGAGGTGAAAATATAGGTCACGTAATTTATGTAGTTTTGCCATTTATATCCACATATTATTTATTTTATAAGCATATTAAGTGTTAATTCTAAATTAGAAAGCTAATGCTTTGCTATTATTATTTATAGCGTGCGCTAGTGAGTGCATTTAATAAATAAATATAATAAATATTATTAATTTTAATAGGTTTTGTAAATTTTTAATGCTTAGACAATTATTGTAATAATTTTATAAGCATTAGTCGTGAAAGTTTTAGCTGTTTTATTTAGTTTATTATTTACAATCGCGAATTTTATTTTAATAAATGCAAATCATTGTAGAGAAAACTCGCAACTTTTTTTAAAGTCAGTAATTATTTTTAAATTAATTTAAAATTTTTAACGTTCAAGTTTTGTTGGCCTGTACGTATGCACAGAAACCTGATAAAAAAAGCTTAAATTTAAAGTTAATTTAGTCAATTATTTTTGGATCTGAGATGCCCTTTGAGCAGAGCTTCAATCAAAAATAATTATTCAAATTACTTGTTAATTACCAGAAATATTTTTATTTTCGCTTAGCATATTCTGATGGTTGACATTATTGATTAAAAGTTTAATGAAATAAACAAAACTGAATGGTTGAGCATTTAAAGAGAGGGCTATATTTATTTTAATGCGTCAATAGTTGATGTATGCATAAGTAAAATTTATAAACATTTATTTAAATTAATGACTCGGTGGCGTGGCATAAACTTTAAAAAAGTATCCAGGAGGTTTTGTCGGAAGTAAAAAGTTTTATAATATTTTTTAGCGTTTTAAATTTTAGTTGTGTTTTTGTCGACAAGTTTGTTGCCGGGGAGTTTGTGCTTCCGGTGACGGTGGAGGTGGTGATGGTACTGGTGCTGGTGCTGGTGCTGGATGACAAAGAGAAGTGGGTCTCTGTGTACTGTCGAAAGACCGTTTACTTTGTGTCACGGTAAGAGACTCAAGAGATATATCGACTACTCACCATCACAGTAGTCACATTACAACAACAACAATAAACTAAAAGAGTACATACACAAATAAAGGGCCTCGTATCTACCTTGTAGTACGGTATCGTATTATATATAGAGAGGTCTATTTGGTGAATACTGTAGTATTTAGTGTGGTCTCTCTAGACTTTTATCTTTTTTTTTATACATTTAACGTTTTATATCGTTTACCCACCGGTACTTTGGTCACGCTACTGCACAACAGCAGGTGCCCTCTTTTTTTCGTCTGGTTATAAATGAAAGACTTGTCGTCCAAAAATAATGTCATTTACAGACCGAGTAGAGTAGAGTAGAATTGGTAGTGGTCGTTTGTTGATGTAGTAGTATTTCACCCAGACCTCCAGTCCCGGTCCCAGTCCCAGTCCCAGTCCCAGTACTACCGTCTCCGGCTCGGTAATTAAGAGGGTATCCATGACAAAACGAGAACAACATCTTAGTTCCCCCTTTTACCTTCCTCTTGCCCTTTCCCCTCTCATCTCAAGTTTCTCTTTCTCTCTTTCTCTCTCTCTCTCTCTCTCTCTCTCTCTCTCTCTCTCTATGACTGCACAGCGGGTAAATTGCGGCCGATGAGAGAGGAGAAAGTGGCGCGCGATATCTTGAACACAACAAATGCCATTCATTATTCGACATTACATACATTTCATGCTTTGCAATGAGAGCAATGTGAAATTAAATTCAACCGTAAATTCAATACCACCAACTGAGTAAACCAACCAACAGTATATACTACTTCTCTTTGTATAAAATATATATATCTATACATAAACTGTGGTGCTTCAGTATTCTCAAATTTCAGCACTAATGATGTAGTCAACGTCGTCGTAAATTAACAAACCATTTGCTTATTTATTTATAATTTCATTTGTTTATTTATCATTAGATATATTGAGACAATTTATTATACATAAATTAGGGTGGATCGGAAAGTAAATTATTCTCTCATGTTATGTATAAATTAACCTGATGACCTTTAGCTTAAAATATCAGGTATTTTTTACTCATTCAATAGTTTCCATTAATTTTTTTATTTTCGTTTTAAAATTTATCTCTCGAATGCAAATGGTATGTATAAAGCGGATTAGAGCTCCCACCCACTTATATAACATGGGAAAGGGCGTATCAGGTTGACTCGACGTCTAAAAGAGGAGAGCCATTGGTATATAGGTACCACCATTCACTCTTCTCAGACGATCCCTTATCGCGAACTCTTGAATTCAGGTCTGTCCTTTTCCAACAGAGTTCCCCTAGGCTTGAGTATCAATATATAAACCTACAGCACACAAGAGAGAAAAGTGCTGTTGCTGTACGGGTTGTTAAGCTTTTGGGAGCTCTAGAAAATACGGAAAAAGTGTCCTTTTGAGATACCAGAGAGCCACGTCTAGACTTTAATAGCTTGATAATGCTCGCATAAAAATAATACTTTCATCGATCAGATAATTACCCACTTGTCTCAATGTGATTCCTTTTTTACTGCTGTCTGAATTGAAAATAAATGAATGATAAATGGGTATCAATATTATACTTCTCGGCTTACTGATGCCGTTTGATTTCTATTTATTTTAGGATCTTATAAGATAGTAGGCCACAAATAATAAATGAGGCTCACTTTCTACCTTAATGCTTTGTGTACCGAGTACTTTCCTTAGTTCAACCCAACTATCATCAACCGCTCATTAAACCGTATATTTACATATCTATATATCTATATATTTATATATTTACGTGTGTGCTACATAGAAATAAGTTTAGCATAATAATTTCTATCAACGGGTGTCCGGACTACTTTCTCTCGTGCTTCATTTATGCTACATGTATTAAAACAAACTCTGATGATGTATCCATATCATACGAGTCTCACACACGTCGGCTGTTTCCGTTTCACGAAACGCGCTCTCTAACTGGTTGGGCTACTTTCGTTTTTGTTCGACTCTCTTGGTCACTACACACACACTACATATTCACTTAGTACAGTCTGAAACCGGCGGTGCAAAGGCTAACCTTGGCCTTGATAAAACATTTTGGCCGGCGTTGTTGTATAGCTTGAGAAAAAAAAAAATAACTTAACTTCAAATTCAGGTCACTGGTTGCGTCCCACTTAAAATATTCCATCATCGGAATCGGTTTTGTCATTTACTAATTTCGTTTGATTCAATTTATTTAAAGGCATTGAAGAGCCTTTTTGTAAACGAGTTCGTTTCAATTTTTATGAAAAGAGAAAAAAAAAAAAAAAGGTAGGAAATGAGATTTTTATAAATCAGCTATTTGGCAGTGAAATGGATTCAGTAGTTGCACGAATTCCAAGGCATCATCGACATTTCTGGATAGATTAATAGTTGATTGTGTGCATGGTAAAGTGATGCTCGTCGTGGTGAAGAGGCACAGCTGGATTCTCATCTCATTTCAGCATTTCTCCAATCTATCACTATCTCAACTTCTATCTCTGTCTATCGAACTTCAAGACTCTTGCTCGACTCATCCTCATTGGCTTTGTGGCCACGAAGATATTCAAGCGCCGAATCGATGCCAAATTTATCGCTGCACCCGAAGAGACATCAAAACTGCTTCGAATTCTTAGCGTTCCTACATTTTCCACTCTTTCCTCTATTCAGGGAACTAAATTCCGCAAACTTCTTTTTTTTATTATTTTTTATAAAAACTTAATTTTTTTTTACCACTGAATTGGGAACTACTTTTGTAATTGAGTTGTTTTTATAGCTGTGAAAACAAAACTACAATAATAATAATAATAATTGCTATGAAAATAACAGTAAACCATGGTCGTCACTAAATTTATCTCTATTATCTTTGTCAATTGTCTCAAACATACACTACTAAATACATTATATACATAAGTTACAGTATAGCTTATGTGTATATCCGACAATCTAATTTCCCATCAACTATCAAAATGTTTCTGCAACTGCCCAATATGGTGATTTCATAGCACAATATTGTCTAACACAATACAGTATGAAATCACGATAGCAATCCGAATTCAAACTACCCCGGAAATTTCGAATGTTTGTTTGTGCTCTATATAACAAGTGCGTGAGACAGATTACATTTCTCAAATGTTGTACCTAATCCCAACTAAATAGTTTCAGTTTCCGTAATTCCTGCAATATCCCTTTGGGATGGAAGGCATTTTTACATTTTCCAACGCTGGGAGAAGAAAAAATTAATAAATTCAGGAATATTTTAGCTTTCATGTTCCGATTCTGTTGAAGAAGCTAAAAAAGCTCCAGCAAGTTTCTTATCTCGTTTCAATTCAGTAGCTCCTTTGGCTTTTACAAAACGGATATCGCCCGTGCATCAAACTATGACCTATTTCCGTCCCACTTTCACACATCTGTCGTCACTGTGATTTTGTTCGTATTTCAAACATCCATAGACTTGTACATTTATATATATATATATATATATATATATATATATATACATATATAGTGCATTGACATAGTAGGAGGATCATCGACATGTGTGATATATTAGCTATGGAGACGTGCCGTCTATATCTGACTCCATTTCCTTGTTTTGTCGTGCTCACGTATTCGATGATGACACGTCCATTTTAAACGCCATTTCAAACTTTATACATAGAAACGTATATATATATATATATATATATTTAAGTTGTCTTATATTATTCTCTTTAGTGTATCATATTCCGTAGAGTTGTTAGAAAGTTTATTCAACAGATTTTCAGGTCAGACAAACTTTAAGAAAGATTATCTCTCAGTAATTCAAACAATTTTTAAATTATCCGGGGATTTTAGGTAAAAAAAAATTAACGATACTGTATATTATATTCTGTAGCTGTTTTCAAAAAAATTTATTTAGTCGATGAATCATTTAACAATTTTTATGTATTCATTTTTCGACTTGAATATAACGAAAACTTTCTTTTTCCCATGAGTTTCCCTGGCAGCAAAATTTATTATTTATCTAATTAATAATTTCATTACTCTTTAGCGAGAATGAAAAGCGAGAAACTTGAGTTATGTTGATATTAATTTAATGAACTTGTGTATATGTGTATGTATGTTTGTGTACGTTTAAAGACGCTCGTGCCGCATAGAGGCTGAAAGACTTTGAGAATCCACACCCACGTGGCTGAGACACGATTTCCTGCCTTTCTCCGGAGGCAGCTTGGCAAACGAGGCGAATCAAACGATAAGACATTCACTCAGTATCTCCTCGGTGGCGGATTGCAGCGCACGGGCGCATGGGCGAAACTAAAAGACAACTTATAACATATTAAGAAAATAATGTTTAGTGGGCCGCATTTGCGGTGGCTGGTAAAAAACCAGCAAACGCCACCACCGTTCCCTATTACAAACAAACCTCTTATCTAAGCTCTGAGAAAAGTAACCGTCTTTAACGATTTTTTCCCACGTTTTGTTATTCAACAGGAAACTTTTTTACTTATTTGTTGGGTTTAATGTATGTTGGAGCCACAAAGGCATTTTCCTACTTTCGTCCTTTTCTATCCGTTTCTACGTATGCTGGAGATAATTCAAATGAATTTCGCATTAGATTCTCTCTACACCGGAAATTTTACCTTTAAAAACCATACCCACCACCACTTACTCTGTCTTCTTTGATTAATGATGCTAATATTCCGAATCGTTTATCTGTTAAACGATATTTTTTACTTTTTCATTCTTTTTCAACACATTAGTTACTTTATTAAAAACTATTTTTCTCCCGAGCATAACTGATGCATATTAAGATTATACCAAAAACATATTCCCAACGTTATTTTTTTTTTTTTTTTCATTATTTTCATTCAGTTTTTCCCTCATTTCACATATAGATATAAAGTATGACTGATTAAATGCATAATATAAATTTATGATTATTGTGCATAATAGATCTTGTTACATCTGGGCCACAAATTATAGTAACGGATGCAATACCGTTGTTTTAATTTAAATTACAATAATAATATCCCGGTTAGCCGCACGAGGTAATTTTCTTCTAAAACCTCGTAATATTACTCACAGTCGTGATGCACTGTTGTTTTAAATCTGTCTAATTGATTAGAGACGTAGACATAGACGTTGAGAAGTTTAAAATACTCTGAGAACGGGTTAAATCGTTTATGTACATTAGTTAGACAAAGAAACCTATTGCAGAGAGGGACGAAGAGAAACTAATACTCTTGTATACATATACAAGTTTTAAGTTGTTGCGGTTCGTCGATAAATCCCCGTGCAGTCGGACAAAGAGAGAAATAACCTCTACCAGTCCTGTGTTTATTCTCTTCTCTAAATGTTGGTTTTTTTTTTTTTTTTTTTTTTTTTTATAAATTTTTAAACGTAATTTCGCATATATAAATCCATTGTGGGAATATTGTGTACTTTCTATTTATTCATTATTTTTTAGTTATGGTGAAAATAAATTTCTCGGCACTTGTTCACAAGTGAAAGACCACCGCGAAAGATGATGAGTCGGTGGTGTATCTCATTAACGCCTCTGAGCACGCTTCGTGAAATAATAATAAATAATGATAAATGTTTTTTTAAAAAAGTCATTTCCTCGTTAACTTTTGTTTATACAAAAGTCGGAAGTTTAAAATACTCTCACCTCTTAAAGTTGTTTTGTATTCAATATACGTATTTTTAGCACTGACGAGTTTGATTTTGTTTAGTCCTTCTGTCTGTCTATATGTCTGTTATTTCTTTAGTACTTTGGTCGTTTCGATGAGGAAACTAAACTTAAATGTAGTTTTCCATAGTGTATTGCGTGTTTGCCTCCAAAGTATAGAGAGCTACCTGTCAATTAAGGTCAGCCATTCTGTTCAATTAGGTTTGCCGAACTTTGTCAATTGCACAACCCGGTTTCTTACATCCACAAAAGCTATATAGCAGTACTACAGACCCTCAAGGACTCTCTGAGCAGAGCTGAAGAAGAAGAATAAGACGAGCAAGAAGAAGAAGAAGAAGCTGTAAAGAAGTGGGTGGAGATGAGAAGGAAAGGAGGCAATCTTGAAATCTTTGTACACGAATCTTCTGTTGGGTGATTGTATAACTTTTAGTTCAACCAAACGTGGAAACCTCTGTACACTGAATTTAATTTATAAACTAAAACAATTGTTATTTTCAATTGTTTGTTTCTGATTTGTTGTTTATTGGTTCCTTTGCTCGATAAAACATACGCCCAGAAATCTACAAATCAATCTTTAATATCGTTCGGCTGACAATAAACTTTAAATTAATACAATTATATAATAAATTTTGTTAAATTAGTTAAACAAGACGAGTTCCTGCAGACTAAGCATGCAACTAAAACAAGTTTTAGCTCCTTGGACTTTATTTTTGTTGTCATCTTGTCGAATGATATACGCAAATTGTAGGATTATTTAATTAACCGGGAATATCAGCTAGAGATATACTGCAGTTTTGTTAAAATATATACATATATGCGTAACAGGAAGCTTTCATAAATGGCTAGTCATGAATAATTGTCAGACAATTTATTGAATCTGTATTTAAATGATTGTGGGGCAACATTATATTGATTGGCATTGTCGTATTGTAAGTCACATTTAGTAGGGTTGTTGGATTATGCATTTTGAATTGACAAGTTTCTCCATTAACATTTATAGTACGTATTCATTTTCTGTAAATATCTATCTATATAGATGTATATATGTGCAGTGAAATCGACAATTTACATTCCATGTGTAACAACTTTTCTCATTTACCTTTTAAACGTGGTTCGCGTGTACAACTCAATCAAACGTTATCGGATTCTACGAAAAATACATAAGTTAACTTGGTTATTGCTTGTTTTATTTATAGTACAGCGGAAATAGGGTATCCTAAAATTTTTTATACCAAGTTACGGGTTTCTGTTGAATTTTAAGTTTAAATTTTCGATTCAATAAAAATTTTTTCATTCGAAATATCTGAAAAAGAATTGTACCGACGTATACGATTATGCGGCTGGAAATTAGTCAAAAAAAAATTAATTTAAATATTTTGATGGCAGTATGTTCTAGAATTTAACACATACAGCAATTTAAAATGAGGAAAAAAAATTAGAACGAGTATGGCGAGTATATTTATGTATATCTGGGATGTAGATTCAGTGTATGCGAATGTACGTGCATACTATTAAACTTGGTCAAAACTTTCTGAGTGTGTATAGTATATCCCATATCCACATTTCTGTGGTTCCCAGATACTAATATCTGAGAAGGACTATACGGGCTCTACTCCGTCTGATATTGCTGTCTAATTCTAAAAGTGAATATGTTGGAGGGCGTTGCGCGGCAAATATGCAATATGCAGTACTGGCTCTGAGATTCGTGTATGTACATATATGTATATATTTATATATGCATGTGGTTAAGCATATTTCACTTGTATACACTTTGTGTTGTTGATCTAAAATACATACATGTATAGATTTATAAATTCCATGAAAATTAGACATCCTTGATATATTTAGTTACTACTGAATATCAAAAGTTTTATCCCATACATTCGCTAATTAAATTATTACATTATTATCTTTCATGGAATTTAAATAAAAATAATATATGTATACATAAACTTGTTTATTTTCCATATGATAAATATATGCTTAAAAGCGTATATTTTATTATATATAAATATATATAGATACATTTAGTTTGAAACTCTTTCAACATTTGATATAATAAATTCCATGATAAAGTTTCCTTGGCACGCGAGTGCTCTGAAAAGTGTTTTTAACTTATATCTTTGTACAGGATATATATATATACATATATTTTATGCATTTCTTTCATCGCAATAATATTTATATAATTTTTTAAAAAAACTCTTACAACGTAGAAAATTTTCTTTAATCATGAAATTGAAAGCACCATTAAACTTTTTATTTTGTTAATCACATTTGAATTAATTAACATTTCAGTAAACATTTCGCGTAACTAAAACAACATTAATTATATTTCGTAAATAACTATAGACATCGTACAAATAACTTTTAAGGGTTTTAAGTATTAACAGCAGAAACATCAGTAGCGTAGCAAACAGAGTAAGTTCATTTAATTTTGTCGTTTCTCGTTCGTTTGCTCCTGCTCGAGTTCGATTACTTGATACTGTTACACATCATCACGTATATATACATATAAGTTAGAGGAGGAATCGTTCGGAAAATCACGTCCAATAGGAAATTGCCGTGAAACTAATTACAGCCGGTTGTTACTCCGTTTGTTGCGGCAGCGTTCGTGACTGGGTTATCAAAAGCTAACGCGTTGGGTATACTCGTCCATTTGTACATTTGTTCGTACCTTTATACATGCATACTTATATACACATATATGTATTGTACATAGGTAAGAACGTCTATTGACCATTTATGGCAAGATGTTAGCACGGCCCTGACCCAATGACCGTTGTAAATCATAGCCCATGATCCTTATACACTTACCCACCACTTATTTATACTTTATTTATATCCGCACTCCTCGTTGAACCCTTGTAGAAGAAAAAATAAACGAAACAGCTAAAATATCACCTGGAAAGAAACAATTTACTTTTTTTTATATTTAAAATCGTAAATTGCGATTGAGATCCTCGTTAGTCTCAAGTGCGAGTTGTGTCTAACCTTCAATAAGTTTCACTTCAATTGAGATACATATCTTCGAAGGCACTATTTCTGTAGCAATAACTCCCGAGATGTCGATCGAATTCAGAGATTCTAGCATACTCAGCTTCACTTGTAATTTAACTATTTTTATATTCTTGCCAACTTCAATACACGATCCTCCCGCAATTACTCGGTAACCAATTACAGAGTAATAATAATAATAATAATAATGATGATAACAATAACTAGCCTTGTTGTAATTTATTAAAATAATTTCATCAGTTTTAATCAGTATAGAGTTACTAAAGTTACTTTAAAAAATTAAATTTTCAACAAAATAACTAATTACGAGTTGCTGATTAAAATAAAAAAAATTATCGTTTTTATAATAACAGAGCTTAATATGTACTCATTATTAAAATTTAATGATGATACGTTTAGTATGTATGAGTAACTTTATCTATTGTAGTTTGGGTTGTGAATAAACAACTTCAATGTTGCGGCAACAAATAAGGTATGAAAGCGTGACGTTAATGTGTAGAAAAACGTCTAATAGTAATATGACGATAATAATAACAACAATAAATTGAGTTAAAAAGTAGATAAAGAAAAAAAAATGGGTAGAAATATTGTGTACTTAGATCACGTGAGTTTCAGAAAGTAAGCTCTGCGATGTCAAGCTAAGTTGCGAGGGAGTTCGTGACGTGGCTTACACCCACTAGCCTCAATTCGGTTAGACATTTGCCGTAAGATAGACGAGGAAAAATATAACAAGGTAACCTCACGCTTTGACCTCCCGCTACGTGTCTCCTGATAGAAGAATTCCAAAAGATTACGTAAATCTAAGTCGTGTTCTCGCGCCGCGACGTTATACGCGAATCAGCCCAGGATAAACGTCTTAACGTCGCTCCTCGGTTAGGTACTTTGTCTAAAGGCTGATCTATTTTGTTTTGTTTATCTTAAAAAAATTATTATTCTACTGGATTTTATTTTAACTTTGACAGTCTTCGATTTTATCTAGAGCTTTTTTCAAAAATTTTCCCATTAAATAGTTAACTATTTTATATGGAACAAAATCATTTTGGCAGAATAAAAAATTGTAGTTTGTTGAATCAAGAGCTAGTTTGTGTTGACTGATGAAAATAAATTTTATCGTCAAAATGTAAATGTCAAGATATAAATTTTCTCGTGTTAATAGTATATTCTTCCCTATATATATATAGATATATGAGAGTAATATTTTCTAGCTTCGAAGAAAGTTATCTTGATTTAAAGAAACGTTTCCTTCAGAGTGTAGGGGTAGATTTATAATTTTCGAGAGATCTGTAAACTTTTTTCATGAATACCTGATTTCACTATCATTGTTATTATTATTTAGATTATATATTAAGTCAAGGACTATTATAAGAGAATATTGATTAGTACGATTCTGAAATAGTTGTTGGTAGAAAGTAACTTTTGATGATAGTTATACTATTAGAAGTTGGCTAAACGAGATCTACACACACAAGTCTAGGTCATTCAGAAAGACAGAATGAATGTTTGAAGATGTCCACGAACGTGTCAAGTACCAGACGGAAGTTTCAAGACGTGACTTTCTTGCTGAAAAAGCACCAAGACGTTTCTATAAGTGCTTGAAAGTACATCAACCTTGTACGTAAAACTTTTTTTTTTTTTATTTATTTTTACGTTGACAATGGAATCAAGTGTGAATAGAATAAAACTCGTACACATTTTGTATTACTATTTTTCAACGTTATTTAATTCGAGTTGCTGAAATAAATTATTATCTCTATCACGTTTCGTATCAGGTCTTGAACACGATTGCCAAAGTTTATAACTTTTTTATTAAAGTTATAACAACAACAACAACAACAACAATAATAAGAAAAAGAAATATTTAAGTAGGTAGCAAGTGGAAGAAAAAGCGATATAAAGAAAATTGCTCAACTTGTCCACTTTGCTTTTTTCACTTACAACAAATTTTTTTTATTATATATTTATAAAAAGGGAATACTGCCGCAAAAAGTGGCACTACTAGCACTGCTGGGACGGAAGCCTGTGATTAGACCACACCGAAGGTTCGCTCCTTTTGTTTCCTGTCGTGTGGTAATTTAACTCGAGAAACCATCGGAGAAATCGGGTCTGCGAACTGCCCTGTCTATGGAAACAATAAACTCCTCGCTATATGTTGTTATTATATATACATCAACTAACACAACTATTAAGCGGGCATCGTATTTATTATTAAATAGTCTTCGAAATTACTTTTTCAAGTTCCCATAATTATTTAACTTTCTCTGCTAATTCAATTGTCTGCTTGGCCTACTCCATTAATTCATCAGCCTTTTTTGTAATTAACACACTAAAAATAATTTGACACTTCCTTGGACAAAAAACCTCCATTCTAACCTCACATTAAACAAAAATAATTAAACGCCAAGTGTTGAGTTAAAAAGTTATTAAGTCTCGTAATTAACAAGCTAATTTATTAAACTCACTTTTTTTTAACAAAATAAAAAAATATTGCGGAATATTTGATGATTATTTTATGACTCATAAAAAGATAAAGATCCCAAGTGATGAAAATTTATGACGCAGCCTAAAAAGTTAAATTTAATTCCTTAAAACAATAAAACTGAAGCCAGAGCTTAAAGAATCAGAATCAGAATCAGAATCAGAAATAATAAAAAATATATAAATATCCCACGGTGTGGATATTTAAGGTTTACATCTTAACTCGTAGTTTACACGCAGCTGTCGTGATTTATTTCATTACCATCGATACGCGAGGAGTGTAGCTCAAGGAATCTTTTATTTCCCACTACTGACCCCCGTGTAGCTATGCTACGCTAAGAAAATATATACATATATTTCTGTATATATATATAGTTGTTCGTTATTGGTTGTTTGTGTATTGGTTATTACATATACTAGCGGCGGTATTCGACGGAGGTCGGTGATCGTTAAGTTCTCTCTCAATGTCAAGGATCAGGTGCGTGCGATTCGTCGAGATACGATCATAATGCGCAGATACGCGTACGCGTACGCGTTTAGTCTTTATATATATGAGAATGGCCGTATGCCTCGCGGCGACTAAAAAGAAATTCCGTTTGCATCTAATTAATGGTTTAACTACTTGTACTTTTTTGTTTTATTATTATTGTTATTTATTCGTAAAAAAAATAATTATCAATTTTTATTTAAATCTTTATTATATATTTATTGTCACATACGTAAATTTCATAAGATTTTTATTAGCAAGTAGTTAGTATATAACTCTAAACGTCGTCGTTTCATTTTAGCAATCAAACCAATTAAAAATATTCAATCGTATGTGACTTTTAACTCTCTAATGCCAAGTCAATAAAATAAAATAAACTTCTGGTCATATAATCGCTGACATTTAATACGCGATATTTATTTTACTTTTTTTTTTTTATTATTATTATTATTATTAATGTACATATATTTAACATATATATCGACTACTGACGTTGAATTTAAATTGCCGTTAAATTCGTTTATTTTATTGATTTTAAATTCAATTTTAAGATATTATGTTTATTTTAAATATTTTTAATTGGCCTAGCAGATAACGAACGGTGCGACAACTCTCCCTAATTTTTTTTTAAACTTTAGTGCTCGCAGTTTCACTTGTAATGTATACATTATAAAAAATTTAAACCATAAAATAAAACTTGTTGATGATTATTTTTAGTTTTTAAAAAATTCTGGCAGCTTAAAAAAAGTAAATGACGAATAAATTAATAAATGAGAGGTTGATTAAAAATATATATTATTGAGGTGTGGAGGTTTAAAACGAGGCCACGAGCGACACGATAACGTATTCCAAGTGATGGAGGAAAGAAAGAGTGAGAAGGAAGTAAAAGAAGGAAATGAGGAGGTAACTTTCTCCGATGATTGTCCTACTAACCGCGATATCATCGAGCTCAAGATATCGCTACTGTAGATTTCTATTCAAGCGTGGTACCTAAAAAACAAGATTTTCCTCAAGTCTCTTCTTTATTTTATTTTTTTTTATTTTTCTTTTCTTGTTATTATGGCTTTATACTCTTCGCTTATCTTTCCTCTTGTTTTCTTGGTAAACTCTGCATAAACTTTGCTGCACTATATATAACTTTACATTTCATAACCAACTCTCTTTCTCTCTCTATCTCTCTCTTTTACTCAGTATCAAATACATCTTTATTTTGTCTCACTACTTTTCTTCATACCGTAAAATAAGAGTCTTATGCTTACAAACAAGTGTAATTCTTAATATATAAAATAACCCCCGAGGTGTCATATATTTATAAACATATCTCATAATTTTTCATCTCAATGTATTTTTCTTGGACCATTAATATAATTAGACGGCACACCTTCCATCAGTAATAATGCAGTTTTCCCGCCAATTCTTAACTTTTAAAATGTAAACTAATTCACAGTAAAGTTATTAAGATTTTTATCTCAACTTTTCCATTGCGCTCAACAAACTTGAATGGTTTCTTCGCTAAAGAATTAGGTGTCAAAATGACGACGCAATGCTTTTAAATTTAACTTTACATGACAAACGAAATTCAACCCGTCCACTTCGTCACACTTTATGTACAGAGAGCTCAACACCCTTTTCACCGGGCTTTTCATCTTCACGGCATTGTACATTGCTACAAAATATAATAAAAAGCATAAAAAAAAAATAATAACAATAGTAAAAATAAAAAACATGGAGTTTAAGATGTCAGTAGTGACCTGCCGGGTAAAAGAGAGTCATCTGCTAACGTTACTCGCTTATTCTTCTTTCAGAATGTTCTTTTAGTAGTGAAAGAGTGGCATTTATTTCACCAACGGTGGCTGCACCTTGTTCACAGCCCTCTTTCTTCTCTGACTGTATATATTTTTTTTTAAAGCCATTCTTAGTGCCATTGTATATGTATCACCCTCTGAAATGGATTACGGGGTGCTTTTTCCTCACAATATGACTCTCAGTATCATGTTTTAAATTTAAATTAATAAACTGAATGTTGCGTAATTAATTTTGCTGTAGCAAATGAGCATCGGAAAGTAAGTTTGTAGATACTTTTGACAAAAGGTATAAGACAAATAAATTGCTGTAAGTTGGTAAAAGTTACCGCTTAGTGCTCTCTAAGGTGCTTTTGATTTAGTTTTTAAAAAATATACGATGAAGAAGGTTGTTCTTCTACTAGTGAAAAGAACCAGAGAATCACCTGCGAGGATTCCCGGCGGCCAAGTTAGCTACCGGTTTAAATAAAAAATATAAGAAGAAACAGCTAAAGTTTCGTCGAAATTTTTTACTTTTTTCACATTATTTATAAACTTGCTAAGTTATTTGCACGGAAGGATAAATAATGACGAAAAAAAAAAAAAAAAAAAAAAAAAAAAAAAAAAAACATAAAATAAGTAGAAACAAGGTTTATAACATTGATGAAGCCAGTTTGTTTAGAAATTGGATCATAGATAGGGCAATACATTCAATGTTTTTAATTAAGAAACTAGAGAGAATTTCCAATAGATGTAAAGAGAGAGTTGTGTGGATGAAATTAAAACTTGTTTCAATGGTGAATATCAGACATCAATTAACTTTTTTTTTTTATAATAAAATAATTTATATACATTTTTTTACTTTGTCTCTTTTTATTAATTATAAAGTTTGAATAAAGTAAAGAAATAACTTGGATATTACGGGATTTGTCAATAAAGCAACGATTGCGTGCTTCACTTTGTAGTTGGATGGAAAAATATAATTTTATATTTAAAATATAAATAAATAAATAAATGTATATTATAAGAAATAAGTAAAATGTAAATTATTTAAACCGGGACAAGCCCTGCGGAAACTGACTTTGCTTCATCCACTTCAAAGACTCTTTCAAGTAATTGGCTCTATCTCGTTTAAATTATTTTCGTACTTGAGCGCTAAAAGGAAATCCCAGACACGAGGGATTCACTTGCAATCTCGTTAACCAAATGTATTGGTCTCCAAGGTGCTGTATACATGTAAACGAGAAAAAACCTAATATCATTTACATACGCTTCGGTGCTTTCTTTTTTTTTTTCGAGAATATTTTCTGCACCTGAACATAACATCCCACCGAACCCGGTATTAAATGACACCTTTAAAAGTAACTTCGTCAAAGCATTTCTTGGTTACGATCCCAGGTTTTTTTCCATCCACCGGAGAGTAATTAACTCTCTTCAAGTTTACCAGTAATCCCTTAGATCCGGATAAGTCGCTAAGACATTAAGATTGGAGGTTCTTGCACATATGCAGCTAGAGTTTTCACCAATAAGCTTACTCGTAAGTAACCAACAGCTTAAATAAAACTAAAAAAGCTTAAGGGCGTGGTGCTTAGGTATCAGTTAGGTCATCTCTAATTACAGGAGGTCAAGAAGAGAATTGTGGCACCTTACGACCTGAACTCTTCATATTTACTATTAACTATGTGTAAGTTACCGAGTATAGTATATTGCCAAGGGTTTTGTGATGAGCGGAAGAAACAACCTGTGTATGAGTTATAATGGGTTCCTGGTTGTTGAACGCAGTCAACCATGGGTAAATCTGTTAGTTACTACTCATAAATGCTCCCAGATACATTTCACATCACCATCACAGTATCAACGACCTGGAATTAAATATCATGTTATGCATTACGATCATTCAAATTTTACCGGATATTCATTATTCTGATGTTTATTTTACTCTGTTTTGTTCTGTTCTATTTTATGTGATGATCTCGAAATCCTTTGGCCTTTTGATGTTTGGATGTAATATTACCGGTGATACGGTGATTGGAGCATCATAGATTTATATCACGAGTCGTCGAAGCAGTTGTTATCGGTATTCCGCGGACTATGTTTCAATAAACCATTCATATATATGTTTTCATCAGACATTTGATTGGTTTGGATTAATGAATAGAATTCTATGTTGGATGACTATCAAAGGGCTTTGATGCTAATCTTCTTGTGCTGCAGACTCTTGTATTTTAGTTTCCATTGATTATTATCGAGTTGATTAATTAAGGGCTGTTTAATCAAAATTAAAGGGGCCTATAGATGAACTATTATTTATGTTTGATAATATATTGTTAATTTAAGTGATGAAAATAAAAATATATTTGATTTTAGTTTAATAATGTATTATTTATCTAATGGCTTTATTTGTTTTTGTCTGTTGCAGGTAAGAGAAAAAAAAAGTTAATAAATAAATAAACACATAAAATACCAGATAGCAGGATAAAAATTCTGGCGAGAAATAATGGGTGAGAAATGAAAATGCATTCTTAATGGTATTACATCGAGTTACGTGCTCGAGTGGGATTTCACAAAAGTACTTTAATACTATTTTCCCCCATTTCTTTCTCTCTTCCTTTCTGTTGCTGGCTTACATTAGTACTGAATTTAACTCGGCCTCAAAAACAAGAGCTATTTTATTGACAAGTATTGTGAGACGATTACTTGTTATTGATAGCTTATAAAAAATAATATCCCAATTTATGGTTCAAGTATCAAGTTTTGATGTGCAATAAATTTAGAACGTAATTTACGTGACTTAGCGCCCCAAAGTTAGTTTTTATTTCGAAATCGATGACGTAATCACTTTGCAAGGGGAAAAAATATTCAAGAAGCTTTTAGTATCAGACCCGTGACTTTATATATTTTTTATCCGATTTTTTTTGGCACCTGCAAAGAGGATGACGTGTAGCCTGAGCGTGAGTCGTTTTAAAGTTTTTCCTCCTTTTCATTTTTACTTATTTTCATCCCTCTAAGACTTACTCAAGAAAATTTAACTCATGCTAGAGTTTGAAAAATTTATGCGCGTCATACCTTTCGCTGTAAATTTAACCAGCATCTACCTCTTCTACTACCACTAGTCTGTGCCATTTAAAACTTACTACTTACAACCTGAACTTTTGTGTTCACCATAATATAGTATGTGAAATGTTATTTTAAGTAACCTGGTGAGGAGCTTTAAAGAAGCATAAAAATTCTTCTCTTTCTCTCCCTCTAAAGTAAAACAATAAACACATAAACAACTTTTGAGTTCATGAAAACGAAGAAATAAAAAATAATCCGCATTAATTTTAGTCCTCTTTTAAATGCTTGTACACATAGTAAAGGTTGTTTACGAACTTTCTCGGAATTTAAAACGGACAAGGGAACCCGAGGACGTTGACGTAGCGGTATTTTGGAGGCTCTTCTGTTTGTAAAGAGTAAACCTTTATTTTATTTATTTATTTATTTTATTTTACTTTTTTTTTTTTTCTTTTTTTTTCATTTTTAACATTATTTCTCTCTGTATGTGTGTCCAGTGTCCACATGACACACGATGATGCCTGTACCTCTCGTTCTTGTCTCTCCTAACGAAATACATGCAAGAATGAAAACTGTCGTCGACAATAACAAACAACGGACACCCGTGTTCCGACTGCCAAATGGGGAAAAACCTTTCGCGCATCCTTGGATAATATGCAGCGCAATGCCGAATGCCAACACGCTTCACTGCCGCGGTGAATGTCCCAATACACACATATACATATATAAATATATATATCCACGAGTTGTTTGTACAACCTGATCTCCCTGCTGTCTCTGGTGGTGTCTCTTCTTGCATCACAAACGCGACATGCAGAAGGCATCGATAAGAAACTACGGCTATCAGCTCAAAGATTCGTTCGAGTAGTTTTATTTAAAAAACTTTGATAACAAAAACTAGATCAAAAGGGCTCTTTGAGGACAAATGGAGATACAGAGAACCTGATAGAGTTAACATCCATACATACAAATTTAATTTATAGACACAGAGAGGTAGGTAGGTAGGTAGGTAGATAGCTGGCTTGGTTCAATGAATGGAATTGATGATTGCAAGAATTGTTGTTTATTCAATCTAACGAATGACAACGGGGACAATAATAAAAATATTTCCGTCTCCGATATCTGGTTATTTATCAGAAACTTGTTCTTGTTCTCGTTATCGTTATAACAAGTCACAGATTGGAGACGTCATTTGTATTTTATGTAATTCGGAGGAGAACGTAGCTATAGCTATAGTAAAAAAATAGAAAAAAAAAAAAAATAAAATAAAAGAAGTAGGAATGCTTTATGTATTATCAGCGTTTTTGTGTGTATATTTTTATTATTTCACAAACGAGCACACTTGTGTTGAACTAGAAGCCGTCAGTGCTTTCAGACGCTTTGTATTTTGGTCGTCGACATCGCACATACAACCACTAAAGGGGTCTAAACTTATTTTTTCCAATCAAATATACGAACCGCAGCTGCCGCGTGAATTGCAGCTGCCATTCGTCAGAGTCTTGTTTTTTTATTATTACTACTTTTATTATTTTTTCAATTCTATCTGAAATGTTCGTTATTTTTTTCTGATCATTTATTTTTATTATTATCATTATTTTTACGTCTTTTTTTTCAATCACTCCTCGCTCTGTAGGAACCGCCACTGTTGTTATCACAACGAAAACTCATGCGGTTAAATCACAGATAATTAAATGTCATCATTGTCAGCTTTCACGTTTCACCATTTATTTTATTTTTCCACTTTTTCTCTTTACTTCACTCCCGAATCATCTAACTGTAGTAAAAAAAAAATATATATATATATATATATATATTACAAAAACCGTATGGATTAAAAATTAAAGACATCCGTTTCTTTGAAGAACAAAAATAAATATTTAAAAAGTATTATAGCCACGAGTTTAGAATACAGTATGAGAAATGATTAGATCAACCAACGCACGTATTAACGATTATTTGAATAGTCTTAATATGAAAATCATTTATACAGAAATGTATAAATGTAGAAATAGCTTATCTTATATTTATCTTACATCTTATTTAATATATTTCCATATGTACGTTTTTAATGCGTGGGTTATTCGTAGCAATAGTAATCAGTTCTAAAAGTTTCCTCGCCTTAGCTTGAATTTTAGCATATACCTTTGGAGAATAATAAAAAGATTAATAATAATAATAATAACAACAATAATGATAATGAAACAAAAAGTAACGATAGAAAAAAAAAAAAAATAGTGAGGTGCCGCTTCTTATCACTTGAGGTGGATAGCAGCTCTTGACAGCCGATATTGGTGAACGCTCGTACGGGTTGAGTAGCATTATATAGTATATATAGAAGAGAATAAGAGACGTAACGTGGGATAGGAGATGATGGTGCCAGCAAAATGCCCGATGTACTTTTATCGAGGTTTGGTGCAGCGAATGAGAGAGTGAGAGAGTGAGTGAATGAGTGAATGAGTGAATGAGTGAAGGAAGGAACGAGAAAGTAAAGAGACACGTGGTGAAGTAGGCGAGAACGTACGAGCATTAAGTCCAAGGGTTTCCAGCTTAGTCAGCCCCACACGAGCTTCCACAAGACCGCCTGCGTTTAATGTCCACGCCAATTTCATCGGTGCTCTACGGTTCCTGGCACTTATCGCTTATGTCCCTGGACCTTTTCAAGTTTACTCAAGTCGACTGGTCCCATGGACTATACTATCTACTGCAACTTTTTGTACTACACTTATTATATTTGAGCACTTGAATTCACCAACTGCTGACATATTTCTCTACTCGGTTTTCATAGACCGTGAGAATAATGTCGGCTGTTCCTTTCTTCCGAGATATCAAACTAGATATTTTCCATGTTTCCTAGTGTAGCAACTACGACCAACCAGTAAGATGACAATGACGACGTCCTACCACGTTCCTGCTCTTACTTTATATCCTTGCTGCTCATATCTCCTTCGTTTTATCACGTTCAGTATTGAAATCACGTACCACTCGATCGGAGGGGTCGCTTCTGGATAGATCGGTACACCAGAGAATAGTACAACGTTCACTTTAACCTTATATATATATATATAACTATATATATATATCTGCATTATACGCAATGTTGCGGCACCGTATGATATTCTATCGTCATTCTACACGTGACTTATCGTAAAGAAGTAGATGGGAAAACATCTCTCACAAGTTGGTTATCATCTTTGTCTCAATACTTCCGTCAGTCATTGATACCTACGGAGTATTGGAGATCAAAAATCGAATGAAGTAAAAAAACCATCATTTCTTTCTTTTGTATACTTCATTTTTAACGTACACTTGACAAAAATTTTTCTACGACAACTTTACTGATGACACATTTTAGTTATTTGTAAGAAAGTTGATTTAAGCTCTAAAAATACTTAAAAGTTCAACAGCTTTTTCCGGTGCTTGACTGTCCGGGATCTTAACTTGGTAGGTTTGGATGTAGCGAAAGTCCCTCTTTGGCGCTGTACACACAAGATATAAAGCTTGTGTATGTGTATGTGAACCAAAAATGTTGAAAAGCGTCTGGAAGTAAGTTTCCTTCTTCTAAGTTGGGTAGCCAGTGGAAAGAGTGCTGGCGTGAACAAGACTCGAGGACCTTTTTGGATCTCTTGGCCACCGAGGATATAAAGTTTAGCTCTGAAACCAGCTCGACGTTGAGAAGACGCGATTCGGATCGTTCATCAACTCAATTCCACTTGTTTGAAAATAAACTTGCGTCGCAGTCCATGAGACGCGGTCATCGGCTTTGACGGAATAAACGTAGTCACCGAGCTTTTTTCTCCCTTTATCGCTATATACGAACGCAAGGACTTTTTTTTTTCTTTTTTTTTTTCACTTTTTCTTCTTCTTATTCCTCAAAGTTTCCGGTCGCAACATTTACGAGGCATTCAAAGCGTGTCGCCGACACACGATGGAATTTCCGATAGACTCTGGTCTTCTCACACCGAAGGCGTCATAGCTCACCGAGACACTTACCATTCAGAAAATCTAGTTATAATCTCTGTTGAACTACAGACGAAGACATTTTCTCCTTTTGGACACACATACACATATATAACTTGAAACCTCTCTTCAGCTCGTTTTGTATAACCTATCTCTCCTGTCACGTTTCTCTTACCCTCGGCCGCAACTTCCGACTTGGAGTGAGACACTGGGGATGCGGGGGTGATCAAGTCTTTGTTCTCTAGCCACCAGAGAGTCCTTTCAGCTCCCTTGATAATGGTGAATATTCCTCTATGTACGCAGACTACTGAGACGAACCTGACAATTGTAATGAGTTGTGTATGTCCGCTAGCAATCTCTCAGTTCTAAACTCACCAGCTACTTTGGAGTTTATCCGGTTGGGTATCATGAGAAAGTTACTAAAGACAGAGACGTATAATTGCTATTGAGGAATTCCTGGTCTTCGCCCTCAGGCAATCGCCATCATATTAAATTGAGATAACTGACGTGTTGAGTGATTTTAGTCTTCTTCTATTAGCTAGACAAATTGCTAATTTTTTTAAAAAATAATCTTAGGGTTTAGTTTATTTTCTTGGTTAAATCTTGTCGGATTCAATTTGTATTTTTATTACCGGTAATTGGTTTTTATTTGTCAAGCCAGTGGTCGATGGCACGTGCAAACTAACTAACGGAGTAATAGACAAGCTTGTGTGGTCTGCGGTTTGCGTTAATTGATTCTAACAAATGTGGTAATTTTTTAACAAACAAACTCTTATATTTTAAAAACCAGGTATTTCGTTGCAAATAACAGTATTTATTTCTCTAATGAGAAAGAAAGCAATGCTCGAGCTAAAGTTTCTTATTAAATTTAATAGACATTACTTGGACAAGAAATATATAATCGCTAGTCAGTTGATTCAAAGACGGAGGCAAGCAAAAAATAAATACCGTGTTCAAACGCGTGAATTCTCCTGTGAGACTACCTGCCTGAATTCCACGCGATTTTTACTCGGAAAAATGCCAGATATCATCGCGCCACTGACCTCTGCCGGACGCTCCAGACAGTCCGGGAAATAAAATTTTCCTTCACAAGTTTCTTCCTGCTATTCCATTTATTTTTTCATTTATCATAAACATCCACTGGTAAAAAAATTTTTCCATTTGCTTCGTCCACATAACCAACTAAACTATTTTTCAATTTAAATTCTATAAATATATTTATATATGTGACTAAAGAATACCTTGCAGAGGGATTCCATTTCAATTCAATTAAGGAAATTAATACCTTACATTGTCAAAGGGAGTATAATTTTACCAATAACATGGCAGCGATCTGACGAATCTGAGTGACACATTGACAGTGGTCTTATCTAAATGGTTTGATATCAATATGTCGTGGTTTGTCAAAGCAACGTATGTCCATTTAGTTGAACAGAGCCAAACTAAATCTACCGTGAATATAGACAGAGCTCGCGTTACGTTTCAGCTATTAGAGAGAGAAGTTGTAATTCCAGAGAGATTGAGAGCCAGACAGAATATGTGACATTTGACCTAAAGGGATATTAGGAATCTCATCAGCATCAGCAACAGTATCAGCAGCAGCAGCAGCAGCATCATCTATGCTCTAGCCGTTCGGTGACATCAGGGTGATCAATCCTCGTATAAATCCAACTAAGATCTGCTTGCAAGCCCTCTAATATCTCTCGATCTATCTTCACCATCTATCGATCTTACTTACTATGTAATGCATCTGTTCCACGATTCTGGGTCACAATTTTCCATAAAGAGCTTTTACTTATTTACAAACTTTTAGATCAAGCTTAACGTCGATGTCGAAACTGCTAGACTTGATATTGAAGATCGAATAAGCTGTATAATAAAAAGTTTTAAATGCAGAACAATAGAGACAATTATAGATTAAACTATTGCAATTGAATATTTTTTAAATTATAATTAAATAATAAAGTCTTGTTTGAATTATAAATTGTCTAGACTGGATGAAGATTCAATACGCGGCAGGTGTTTGTTCACTCGAATTTAAACCAGCTTCGGTCGTTTTTCGTGTTACGGTTTAGCTCCCACCAAATAGTATTGTTAGTTCGAAAGACATAATAGAGTGTATATAAGATAAAAAGAGTTCCAGCTTTCGTTCCTCGCATTGTCGTCGTTGCTCGTCGTTGCTCGTCGTCTAGGGGCTTATATAAAAAAACCTGTTGCATCGTCACCACTTCTCTTATCTTGCTTGCTGTCTTTTATACTCCAGACTCAACTCTCTACACTCCTCTAGTCTAGTCTAGTCTAGTCTAGTTTTTTTATTCTGAAGCGTAGCCTTTAAGATTTTAGCGTCTTCTTAAATCCCAAAGTACAACTTTCATATTCGTTCATTCTTTTTATATCCAACCTATCGAGTTAAACTAAAAGCCCCTTGATTCATTTCAATTCCTTATAACATCTGTGCACTCTCTTACAGAAAATTTTTATCAGCAAACCTGCATTCCTTTAAAAAAAAAAAAAAAAGTGACATCGTGTTTTTTTTTTTTAATTATTTTTATGAGGTTCTATTACTGGCATTAAGACGATACGAGTACAGTTTAAGTTTTTTCCGTAAAAGTTATAGTTTAAAAGCTATCTTCATTAGGTATTCTTGAATCGAGCGTTTAAAGCTCAGCATTGAAGCTCGAACAAAAGTTTGCCAGGTAAGGGGACCAAAAGAGGATTTAATGAAATTAACTCTGCTTTGCATACGCTTAATGGTCCGTATCATGCACCGAGCGATAGCTAGCTAGGTTACTTTCAACTACTAAGCAAAATGTATTTTCTACCTGACTAACTTTTTATTTTTCTTCACACACTTAACAGCAATAGGGGGTATTAAAACTCTTTATATCATCTCACCCTTAGCCTTCTCTCAACTCAAAAACTTTACTACTTTTCTCTGGTGTGGTTTATATAGTTTATATAGACTCCCAAGCTCCCGTCAGAAATAGTGATTGATGAAGAGAAACAGCGTGCGGTGGATATCCTGGCGATAAAATATATAAGTAATCCTGATGGATGTGTGCAGAGTTGATTGCGGCTATTTATCAATTATTTTTTCCCTCTCTCTATTTTTATTTTTTATCCGTCAAACTCAAAACCATCCTGACTAGAAATGTTTGCAGATAACCCAACATATATATACATATATACAGCGCCCGCAAATATGCTTAATAACGAGGCTAACATTTGTATGTCGGCAAATGCGCGTCATCTTTAAATTGATTAATTGTAGGTAGTTTTAAATAATTATTTAGACGGTTAATGAACTACTTATATTCCGTGCGATCTTATTCGAGTTTATAAATAAATATATCGCATATATATATTTATATAAGTAGGTGAGTATATATCTATGTATATATGTAAAGCTCTTGTAGTTTGCCGTGAGGTAATACCCCGGCTTTAATGGACAGGGAGAGTAAAGCCGACTGATTAAAACCGGGCAACCCGTCCAGCCATCTCCGGTTGTTGATGTTAATATACTTTTATATAGATTAATATATACGAAGAATATGAATGAGTAGTGAATGGATATTAAAATGAATGAGAACAAAAAATATGCGAATAACACAAAGCAAAAAATAATTATTTTAGCATTGTGTCCGTTGTCTGCAGTATTTTATTTTTTTTACCTCTTACTTAATAACTTTTCTTCATTATGTTATTAAAAAATATTTTCATGTACAATGTTATTATTTAAATCAACAAAGATTTCAACTCTCACTCCGTTGGTTTAATGAATTTATAAAAATATTTTAAAAATTTTTATTGGCTCTTAAAAAATAGCAGGCCATTAAATTAACGAAACCATTGAATGCGAGGGATGAAAATAAAAATAAAAACGTTTTCTTATTACTTATGGCCGGGAATAAACGAAAAAATTTTCAGTGTATAGAGAACAGTAAAAATAAAAAAAAAAAAAAAAAATAAAAAAAACAAGTGAAAATGGGTGATTTAATTCTCAATTCTCAGCACAATCGCGTTGCACATTGCATAGTTAAATAATTTTAATCTTTTAAATCCTCGGTACCAAGTTTTATTTTATTTCCGAGTGCACTCTCAGGCCTGCGCGTGTTTCTGCGACTTATGGCACAATACCGAAGCTTTACTGCGAGCGATATTAAAACCCACACTAACCAATTTCCATTAACACTTGCTAAATTAACAGATAAAGTATTTTCTCGCGTTGTGTATCCCTGTGTGATACACTAGTACAGGATCCAAGCAGAGACACGTGAATAATGTGACTAAGAATACTACAAGCTACACATGCACACACGCACACACACGATACCCGATAGAAATGGTCCATTAACTGCTATAGCTCTTAGCTATCGCAATGGATGTATTTTGAAATTTAATATTTCACGATGGTCGCTTATAATCTAACACTCTTACGACTGCGATACTCGCTTTTTATTTTTATTATCATTATTTAACTTCTTATCCACTTCTCACTTAATTTTTAAATTAAATTGCTTAATCTACTTTTGTTTATTTTGTTGTGGTTGAGGTTAAATAAAATTATTTATTTTTGAAATGTCGAAAATAAAAAACCAGGAGACATTAGAAGTAGAAATAAAATAGATGATATGAATGGAAAATAGAAAAGAAAAAAAAAGTATAACGAAGGAATAGCGTGGCCAGAAGATGTTTGAAAAGTTTAATGGTATATATATGTTGGTTTTTCCCTCGGGAAATACGTTGGCATGATGCTCTGGTGTAACGTCAAGTTGAGGTAGACTAAGTATACATATAAAGGGGATGTGAATGTCCACAATTGAGCTTGTTCTATTATCACTGGTACTGTATACTGGTAAAGCTAGAAGTATAAGTAAAAGTAGAGTAGGTAATAGTGATGGTGATGGTAATGGTGATGGTGATGGTAAGAGTGTTGGTGTCAGTAATGCTCGGCATCGTCCTGCTGTTCACGTGAATTAATCGACGTCTTTATAATTAAAATTTCTTGAATGCAGAGCAGCGTCCCGAGGGCTTGCCCAAGTGCTTCTTTGCCGTGTCGTTAATTTATCCTTGCAGACATAAAAAAATAAGGTTTTTTAAAATTATTAGACTTGTGTTTTGCTTGGCCAGACTACTCTATTATACTACTCGGAACCTTTAATAATTGCTTTCCAGACATGACAAATTCCGTTTAAATGTCTGTGTCGGAAGACCTCAGCTGATACACCTTTTAATTTATCCTCTTAATACATTTTAATACGACTTAATGACTATAGTTTACTTTATATTTTTTGGGTTTTTAATTTAATTTTTTCTTTTTTAGTATATTAATCCTATTAATATAAATGACTGGCACTAAAAATGCAAGTTGACTGCATGGAAGCTTGGAATTGTATTTCAGTCTGTGTATAAAGGCAGAACTATATATCCAGAGGTGGAATTTAATATGCAGTTGTGTCTACAAGCTGGGTCAGGGGGCATTTAGTTGGCCATTCTGACCCACTTCTCTTGCTGGCTGCGGTGTGTCCGCCAGATGAGTTGCGATGCTAGAAACGAATGAGTTGAATTCACCTCGTATTTCTCATCGTATACTTGGATCCTCGTATTTCTGTATGTGTGTGGGTGTGTGTCGAGTGGCCATTCAGCGACCTCGACAATCAAGCTTTTGCTTTTAGCGTCAATAGTTTGTACCTAAAGGAATGAAAAAATTTACCTGAAAGAAATTCTTCGCAAAAAAATCATGGAATTTTAATGACATTGTTTTTTCTCTTTGTTCAGACTGTAATATTTTTATAAAATTATAATATTACTTTGTCTGAGCATCAAAGTGCACGTTTTTGTCGAATAATTACTATTGAAACTTGTAGATAATACTTGAGGTTTATTGAAACGGTAATTTAAATTTGTGGACGATCGTTAGAACATGACTAATCGGTTGTCAAACTCGAAAGTTTGGGTTAAACTTTAATAACTGATAATTTGGTTTAAAATCATCGCATAAAGCTCGTTAGTCTTCTAATTAGACGAGAAAAAGTAAATTTAGAAGCTTATGATAAGAAAATTTATGGAACAAAATTTTTCTGACACTGCAGAGTTTCTAAAAAATGACAAAAAGAAAAAAAAGATAATTATAAATTTGAAGTAAATATTTTTTTTTTCTTGTACGATAATTTATTTCTGTTACAGTATTAAATAGATGAAATAAAAATTGAATTCTAAAAAATCAAACCTGGCATGAGTTTAATCCATCAAATGAAGCAAAATTTAAATTTAAATCTAACAGTCTCGAATTTTTTTTATCTCGGAAATTTTCGGGCACTCCATTAAGCTCAACATTTCTCTGTATATTAATTGAGTTTGAAATATATAAATTATATTGGACTTTTATTGACTTGTCAGTTGAAATGTGTCGGATATATTCCGACATGAAAAAAAAAAAAAAAAAAACAAGCAAAGTAGGTGTGAGGTAGAGTTGCCGAGGAATAGTTTTGATACACGGTGGCGATGATTGGTCAGAATTGATTAATTTGTATGATTGCACTTTCCTGGGTTACGTTGGACGTGTACTGAGTAGAGTAGCTCGTGGAAATGTCATCTACCATCCGTAGAATAGCAACTCTCTCTTTCACTCAATTTCTTTTTTTTTGTTCATTTTATTTATTTCTATCCCATTTTATTTTTTATCTCCATCTCGTTCGCTCCTTCGTAAACTCATTCCATCGAGCAGCTCACGTCTATGCTACACAAGTCCGTGTTCATGTGGCGGCTCGATGCAATCCCGTGTCAGCCATTTCGAGCCCCCGCGGCGTGGCAGTGGTATGCTACAAAACCTTCTCCTATATGGACCCAAACCATACCAACTCTCTTTGTTTATTTATTTTTCTCAGTCTCTTCCTGTACAACAACTACTGCTGCTGCTACATATCCAACTCACATCGCAATTTTGTTCAAGCCACTCGGATATTGCGCCCCGCGCGACTTCCGTAAACTTTATGGTCCAACAATACCATTTCACTCTTACTTCGGTCGTTCAGTCTCACCCCAAGTGATATTTTACCTTTTCTGGCCATATGTTTTTCTAACTTCTTTACTCTTATCCTCCAGCCCACTATCCACCTCCTTTTCCCTATTATTGCTATTTTTTTATTTATTTATTTTCTCGACGTTATTTAAGTCGGCTATCATCGCTTGACTTGTTCACACGGGCAAGTTATTTTACAGCTGCTTTATAGACTTTAAACAATTTTCACGATCTCATTTTTCTGGCGGCTTAACTCCTGAGAAAATTCATTTGATTTTTATTTATATTTTTTTTAATTTAATTCGGACTTCAGAAAGCTTTTTTAATTTGTTTTTTAATCTGCCAGCGCCTGGATAAGATTTAAAAATTTTAAATGATAAAAAGAAATAAACAAAACTGTATAATTACTGAAACTTGGAATTCCACAATTTAATTATTCAAATTTATTATTTTTTTGGCTTAATGCAAATATCGAAGTGAATAATATTTCATTCGTGTATTTTTTTCTTAAGCAAATATTTGCACGAGAGTATAGTGAAGAGATCGACTAGATCTCCCGGGAGATGTGCAAAAAGTTTTTTCTATAGTTATATATATATATATTTTTTTATCTAACTATATCTTTTTTACATATATATATATATATATATAAACGCAAACCCTGAGGCCAAACAACGATATATTGGCTGAGCTCAATTCAATTTTTACAGAAATCAAATTGAAATCAGAATTCCAATACGTGGAAATTTATTTATTTGTACTGGTAGTTGGATACGTGAAAAATATATATATTTTTTTATTCATTTGCTAAAAATAAAAATAAAATATAATATATAATTTAATGGTAAACTCGTTAACTAAAACAAATTTATCATTTTTTATTTTTGTTTGTCGTAAAATTTAATTGTTTATTGCAAATCCGACGTAAAATAAATAGGAAATCCGTAGAATTGATTTTCTAAAGCCACGGGGTGGTTACGTTCCAAGTAATGTTTCATCTGAAACCAATATTGGAATTGTCTGCCTCGAAATTGTAGAGTCCTCGTTGTAACTTTGGGATCTCTCGGCTCCTATCCACTAACTTGGGCTATTTATCCATTGTCAAGTGTAATTTACGATCTTTGGTCCGACTAAAGTCTTGAAATCTACCTTATTCTTACTCCCTTAATATATAGTTGATAGTTTTCCGCTTTCTAATCGTTAAATACTCCTACCATTACAATTCTTAATGGCTCTCCCTCATTTCTGTTTAATTACCTCTTTTATTTATTTAATTATATGCTCTCTTCTCTCTTTTCCCGTCTTCTTCTTTCCCATCCAGCCCCGGCAAAACTTTTGGTACGTGAAATTGGATTTAAAATTGATTATATTCTCAGTACTTTCGTTACTACCATTGAAAAATATTTGGCACACACGTGCTGTGGTATTTGGCAAAGATTCCTCGGATAACCAAATTAATTTCGTGTGTACAACGTTACGATTGAAAACAGATTTGATCTCATATCTCGTGATAAAAAGAAATAATATTCCTATTGATAATCAGCCATCGTCCAAAAGTACATATAATATATATTTTGCTACAAAGATTAAAATATGTATATTTATTGGTAGGGCGTAAACTAATTGTTGTTGCGATTTAGCCACAGCTACACAGACTATTGGGCAATGATACTGCTGCAGGCGCAATGAATTCCGCATTATCAGCGATTTCGATTTATGTCCTAGTATCCGACTATCGTAAGGGACCGTTGTACGCGGAACGTACAACCTAATTCGGATTACACTAAGAGATTATCGTCCACCGCAGATAATGCATTCGATATACTGCTGCAGCACACGAGAAATCATTGCCCAGGGAATTATATGTCTCTAGATCAACTCTTCCTGCTAATAAATAATCATTTGCTGTAATCATTAAATCCTTTCAATTAAATCAGCATTCATCAACTGACTTTCCGCACTCACTTATTAATTCATTACCTTTTTTATGAATCAATACCCTGTACTCCAAAAATTCAGCTAATTTAGTGAGCAAGCATGCAGGTTTGGTTATAGAAAACTAATAATAATAATAATAATAATGATAATGGTAATAAAAAGATCTCGGGAGTATCCGCTCTAGAGTCTTGGGAGACACTACGGGAAGCCGCCGGCGATCGACGACTCGTGACCCACTTCCTCGACTGCGACCCAGATGCGGGGGTGCCACCACCACTCAGACAACCATCATCCACTACGATATCTCTCCAAGATCTCTAGCCTCCTTTTTTTCCACGCTTTCTCTTATTTATTCCGTCTCTCTCCATTCTCATTTAATTTCCCTCTCTCTTGCTCCCGTTCTAGCTGACGTCTTAATTAAGTTTTCGTTGTTTTTTTTTCTTCAGCGTTGACTAAAAAAAAAAAAAGAATAATAATAATTTTATAATCCGAGAAAAGTTTATTAAAATATTAAATAACTGGCGAGTTTAGTATCACGTTGGTAAATTGTGGCGTTTACCGGAAGGAAGAACGCGTTGATCGTACCAACCGGACGTGGCAAAGTTTCGCGGTTCCGTGTTGTAGAGTCTGGTGTTGATGCTTCTAGTAGTAGCAGTCGAGTCGAGTGCCGTATGTATATTATGTGACGAGGAGAAAAGGACGATGTGGTATCAGCCAAAGTAGCTAAGTCTAACAGTTCAGACTAGACCAGACTAGACTAGAGCAGAACAGACAACAGAGTACAGAATAGATTATAAGTGTATAGTAGTGGGAGTAGTCGTGCTACGTTTGTTGGGTAGTAGGTATGGTAGAAATATTGTAGAATAGAAGAAGAAGAAGAAGAAGAAGAAGGGATGTCGGCGCGATGTCAGTACAGAATAGAAGGGTTCCCCTGTTTAGGGGTCTGGGTGTTGCGTGTGTAGAATCGAGAGAGACCCAACGGCGCACGAGCGACTGAAAGAGATGGATAATATCGATATATATATTGTTAGGAGCAGTGGGGGCCGACAACACTGTGTGTTGTACCAGCAGTGAGTAGTGAGTGGTGATGGTAATGGTGGGGATCAGTTCCAACCAAGTTTAGGTCCAGGAGACGGTGGCGGCTTGGATGCGCGCGAGCAAACCTACTAACTTCAGTGTCGCTCGGACCGCGGCCACGTATTGTGGGCTGTGTTAATAGTCCACTTTATACATACCTATATAACTCGCTCTGTCGTCCAGTGTGTTACGTGTGTTTATATTACTGCTCCGTTTTATTTTTTGTTATACTTTTTTTTTTTTTTTTTTTTTTTTTTTTCTATTATTGTAATCAGTCGCTTTACTTGGTTGACCCGGTTCCGACGCATTCACTGGGTTTGTTTGTTTTTACTGCTCGTTTCGAGTCAATTGTACCTCTGATAAGATATCATGACACGACATGGGATGAATATTATCTAAACGAGCTCTGAAAAAATTTTGTGACCCTTTTTTTTATTCTTTTATTCGAGTTGTAGTTTTTTAGTTGTGATAACAGATTTGTGCTCAAGTTTGTGATATGACGATTATTAACGACTTAGATTATCAAAAACAAGTAAAAAAATTAAAGCTATTTAATTTTTGAGGTGGAATTAGAGAGTGTGTGTGTTGGTGATCGTTTTCAAATTGTAAAATGAGCCGCGCCTCTCAGGCCGGCTTGGAGGTGGAGAGATACATTGGAAGTTGTTTAATATCCTCGACACTAAGACCCACTTTGCAAAAAACTATTGTCAACAATAATAACAACAACAACAATAATAATAACAACAATATTATTTGTAATAACAATAACAATAGTTGTAATAATAAAAAAGAAAGTCTGGTCGTGAGCTTACGTAATTCACACTATCAGCAAAACAACTATTCACCTGGTAATAATGAGCAGTGTCAGTATGGTACTTGGACAGGTGCCCCTTTAATCTCCATGACGTCTAGTCCCAGGAGAAGTAATCAGCGATCGTCTCCGTCACCTTGTCAACAACTGTCTCAGCAGCAGCAGCAGCAGCAGCAGCAGCAGCAACAACATTCACCGATTGAGTCACAGCCGCAACAGCAACATCAAAGCCACCAGCAAGTTCCCGCACACCTGCAGAACCGAAGTCCCCTGTCGCGCCTTGCCATTCATACGCAAGGTGCACCCCTCATTCTCGCCGGACGCTTTCACAATCGTGGAAAGGCGCAGAATTCCAACAATGTGATTGCCACTCCTAATGTCAACAATTTCTGCAACGTTAATAACAATAATAACAATAATAATAGTAATACAATGTCAATTGGAAGGTGTCCGCCTGTTCGTAGTCAGAAAAATATCGTTGAAATTCCGAGAAAGTCACAATCTCAGTATCAGCACATGCCGCACCAACAGCAGCAGCAGCAACAACAACAGCAACAACAACAACAACAACAACTACAACAACAACAACAAATCCAACACCAAACACAACAGCAAACGATAAATCATAAGAATGATTGTCACGGAAAGTTGGACAATAGCTCGGGGGCAAGTATCGCCAATATCGATTCGCTGAGCATCGCCAGTGATGAAAGTTCAAATAACTGTGAGAATAGTTTACCCAGGATCATAAAGCCCCGCAAGCGTAGGAAGAAGGACCGTAAGCCCGCCAATGTCGTTACTACGGAGAACTCTAAGCCGGAGGATATCCCGGTCTCGATGAATCCTGGACTAATGGCCACGGGGATGACCGGAGATCAATCTAATTTGGTTACACTGAAACCTTATGTGCCGGTTTGCTACGATGGGATGAGATATGAAGTCCCACCGCAGCAGGGTACGGTGCAACATCGGGCTCACAGGAGGCCACCAATGAGCAGGGAAAGTTACTCAGGTAGAACCCAGACACCTATACAGCAGGAGATTGTCGACACGAGGCAGAGCAGTAGGTATGCGCATCGACACGCGCAGGTGAAAGTGCTCGACGACAACCGGAATGTTGTGGTGCCTGTGCTCGTTCGCACGACAGCTCTTGCCAAGGGATATCGTAATCACCATCACCATCCGCCCGCCAACAACAATAACAATAATAATAGTAATAATAACAATAACAATAATAATAATAATAATAATAATAATAATAATAATAACAACAACAATAACAATAATAATAATATTAATAATAATAATTGTAACAATGCCCTCAATAATCGGCTAGTACATGGTAATACTGGCAATGGGCCTCGTTATATTCATGGGTATGACAGCTGTGAGAAATCAAGACTTGTTGATGACCCAGGCTCCTGTCAGTGTCGCTACTGTAATCCCTCTGGTCTCATATGGGACGTTGATCAGAACGGGTATTCGCCCTTCTTGACACCCCCGACCAGCACAGCTACCAGCACTGGGAACAACAATGAATTTGTCCAATTTCCCCAGATACCACTATTCTTGTCACGATCAAATATTGGTGGGGGTGGAGGAAACTGTCATCAGGAACCGTCCGAATTCTTCGACGTGGAAGACTCCCTGAGGAGCCACCATCATCATCACCACCATCACCATCACCATCCAATTCCAGTTGGCCCGACTCGTCACGAACGACTTGAACCTACTGGTGGTGCACTACTCAGACGAAGCTGGAGCGACCCATCAAGCTACTTCAGTGAGCAAATCTGTACACCCAGTCGTGATGTCGGAGTAATTGGTGATCGAGGGCAGACTGCTGAGGCAGTTGGAAGAGGTAGGAGTTCTTGGCCCGGAAGTCCGTCCTACGTGTCATTGGGAACAAATGCCTCGGGACTTGGTGGTAGTCTCAGTGGTAATCCAGTTACTGGACAGAGCCTTGAGGTGTCTACTGAAATAGTGACATCTCACAACGGGCATCGTGATCTTGAAATTAAATTCTTTTCATCGTCGCCCAGTTCTATCCAGCCGGAAGAAGAAAAATCACCCTTTCCAGAGGACAACGAGGATTTGAGTGATATTTGGAGTTATCACGAGTTTAAGCTGCAGCAAGATTTTCGTACTTTACTACAAGCAGAAGAGTGAATAACGCCCTAATTTTAAAATAAGTCAAAGACATTGATTTTAAACGATAATATATAATAATAAGAAAAAAAAAACTTCAACACGAATTGTGTATGTGTGTGAGATTGTGTATGAGAGATTTAACGAGCGAATGAGAGTATAGAGTGTGTGATGAAAGCGAGATCGTTATTGGAATGAAATTGGAAAGCCGTCGGAGCGTGGAACAAGTAGAAAAGCCGAGGTTGACTGGCAACGAGAGCGAACAAAAACAGGTGGACTCTCTTACACACATATCCAAACATACATTACATACATGCATACATGCATACAATCAACCTACCCACTCTGATGTCTATGCATATATGTTGCGTGCGTGCGTGCGTGCATGCGTGCAAAAGCCGACTGCTGGCAGCATATTACTCATGACAGCAGCGGTAACACCAGCAAACCTAAACCGTTAAACCTCTGCTCGTACTATATAACGAACATACAAATATATAAATGTACGTACGGACGAACGAACGAACAAACGAATGAACAAACTAGTGTAGAGCGTAGTCGCAGTCTACCAACAGACAAGCACAGTACAGTAGTAAGCAACAACAACAACAACAACAACAACAACTTGAGTTTGTAACGCGGTAGTTCATCTAGGTCTACACGACGGGACTTGTCTCTCTAGCTCGTAGCTCGTCTGTCTGTCTGTCTGCCTGTCCGACTGTCTATCCACCGTCAGACATTCTATGTACATGATATAGTCTACGCACGGGTGACAACCACCGATGAATAAACCACGAAACAAGACGATCATTTCTAACGGTTTACGTGGTAGTAAATGTTAAACCAATGTTAAATTGATGACGAGCGAAATCACGACTGTAATTGATCCCTTCCTTGTGACCACCGATTCTTCATACTATTTTTTCCATACATTTTAATTTACCATCATGTCCGTGAATTAATGAAATGTTGGCGTGATCGATAAGATAATATTATGTCCTACGTCACGTCGGTTGCGTGTGCAAATTGATCAAGGTGAGGAAGCGTCAGTTGCCGCCGCCTTGCCTCTCGTTTCTTCGTCATCGTTATTGTCAACGCAACTCAGTCAGCTCCTTCACCATTCCCCATCTATCATCAGCCTGGTACATACTAAGATGCCGAGTATCGGTAGCACTAAAGCGGCATTTACTTGTCTCCTCTTGCAACACATACATGCACACATAAACACACATACTTGGGATGTTGAAGCTAAAACCGGCGTTTAATTAACGCATCGGACATGTTGTTCGCGTGATCGTCGTTAGTGTAACGTAGCAATTAATCGGCTACCAAGTCGTAGCTCTGGGCCTATGGCGAGTCTTAAGCCTTATAGGAAACGCAAATGGGTATACCTACCTGGGTACAAGAAAAGACAAGTATTACCACGTCCTATGTGATGATATGAGTTTAACATCAGAATAATGACGCGCTGTCTGTATTGATAATCTACAGTTTAAAAGATGTAACATCGTGGAGCTTTGGTTATTCCATTCCTTTAGAATATTTCTCGGTAGCTAATTCATTTCCGCTTGGGGCTTATACATCGCGCTACACCGCGTTACACTTTCTTTTCATGGACAAAATTGATTATTCATTAGCAGAGCCAAAGATAAGAAAAAAATGGTTAAAAATAAATAAATAATAATTATTAACGATTTACATTGACGCAGATGTCAACCAAAGGGGCCGATGACCTTTATCGTATTATGTTAAATAATGGCACCGGCATAACGTGGGTCGCTAAACTGTTATAATTCGCCCACGAATATATATTTTTTTTTAAATTTCCATTCATACGAACGCATATGCTAGTAAAACCTTTTATTTAATATTAATCTGTTTGTTTACTTTATTGAATTTAGTAACAAAATAAAATTTGTTTCCTTGGGATCTTCGATCTTTCCTTTCTCAAGGACAATAATCCAATTGCCGTTGGTATAACGAACTTAATTTATAGTCGTATCGAGAAATAGTTTCCACGCGAATGGATTTGTCGTAAACGAACGTAACCAAGTACATCGAGACAGAGATCTTGTCTGTCAATTCGTTCAGTTGCAACGCTTGCGTGTCTCCAGGGTATCCATTATCCTTTCTGTATTCTTGCTGTACTATATATACATACATACATATATACAACTGTCGATCGATTCGATCAGTAGATCCGTCGATTGGCAGTAGTAATCGAACGCAATCTTCGATAAAGTTGCTCACGGTCGCACCTACTCCCAGCTTAATCTAATTACAGTCGAGTATTCGCGGCTTATACTTTTCAAAAACGTTGTGAAATAAAACACCCTCATCATAAAATATTTTTCGACATTATTTCCATTATCCAGCTCGCGATACACACCAGTAAAGTCTGATGAAATCGATTCCCACCGAGTTCTCGCTCCTTTTCTAACTCTTCGCTCTGTATTATATAACATATATAAACATGAAAACATATTATTATTATAATTATTATTATTATTATTATTATTATTATAAAATATTTACCGTGTAGGTATATAAAGTAGTTTAAATAAACGATGTTATTTGCTAGATTATTGATGAGTACGAGTGTGATTATTATTATTATTATTATTATTATTATTATTATTATTATTATTATTATTGAGAGTGCGTGTGGATGATATTTGTACTTTATAAACAGACTGTGTTATATATATGAAATCTTGACCAAGCTCGACTCATTAATTCGCTGTGCGATCGTCGTCGCTTTGTCGTATAAATATAAATATTATACATATATATGTATGTTGTTATAAATGGGCAAATGAAGATGTTAATTGTATCACTGAGAAAAAAAAGAATTAAAAACATAAATTATTTAAAGTATCAACTTGCATGTGATTTGAAATTAAATTTTTTTTTTTTACTATCGCTTGTTTTACTTTTTTCATTTTTTTCTCAGTGTTTAGATTAATTTTCACGTAATTAATACTGATAACTAAAGAATAAATAAATAAAATATAACATTGTGTAATTTAAATTAGGAATGTATGTAAATATTGTAATAGCAATTAGCTTCGGCGTATTAATATTTCCACTGAATATTAAAATAAATTATTTAGCTCGTTATTTTTTATTTATAAACAGATTTCATTGTCGCTTTTTATTAATTGGAGTAACGTTTTTGTTCAACTCAGTCACTGCTGAGATGAATAAAAAATAAAAAAATAAAAAAAAAAAAAAAGAAAAACAAAAGTATAATTATAATAAATATGAAAACAAGCGATCACGCAGGAAATCAGTGAAAGGCAAAATTAATCCTGAAATCGTTAATTTAAAAAATTATAAAAATATTTTTTTTCTCTCTTAATTCCGATAGGAGTGAACGGAAGGGGAACTTTATTTTCGTTTATTCGTTTTACTTTTTCGCTCACGGCAGAGCTACAACAACTCTCGATGATTAATCACCTCGGCCCCCGTTGACGGCGGCCTTAGGCTAGATTATATACTCTCCTTTTTATCACTCGTACCAAATAATAAAACCCTCGGATGAATTTTTTTTACTGAAAATTTCCATACCTTTTTTTTCTCACGCGTCTCCAAGTCTCTCTTTTATAACCATCACTTTCGTAATGACTTCATGAGGCTTTTTATTGTAAAAAAAAAAAAAAACATTAAGCAACAGTATAAACTAGACTTAATATCTGATATCAACGCCACTACATGAGGTTCTTTATAAAAAAAAGTTTAAAAAATCTAACACTTTCAATAAGTGATTTTAAATTACGGAAATTATTAAAAAAAAAAAAAAAAAAACTTCAGTCATGAGAAATAACTAATGATGAAATTCTGATGAAAGAAAAATGATTTTTTTATAAATAAACTCGTAAATTAAAATGACATTGACGGAATCCAAGGCGTTGTCGTTGGATCTTCAATGCTACTGTCATCATCGTCGTTATTATTATTATCATTACCATAATAATTATTGTTTTATTTGTAACAATTGACCTCGATTATCGTTAATGTCATGTTAAAAATATAAAATAGTGGCTTGTGTCGATAAAACTCATTATCCCTTTGGAAAAAAAAAAAAAAAATGTTATTTCATTGTCGTATATTTATTATGTCTGCGACGAGGCACTTTGCAAGTATAATTATGATTAAATTAGTGATAAACAAGGGCACTCGGATTGAGAGAGACAGAAAATATTAATAGGTATTATAATATATTGTGGGAAATATTTATAAAATATAATTTTTTTGTTAATTGTAAGCGTGTGTGTTGCCTTGACACTGATTTTATAAATAAAATAAATAACCGATTCAAATAACGGTTGATAAAAATAATATTTAAGATATTGTGGAGGACCATGAGCGAATTCAGCGATCACGGACTTCGATCGTGGCCCAATTTGTGTAATTTAAAGTAAAAATATTAATAAAAATTCATTTTTAAAATCTAAATTACGGTTTTTTTGGTACTCTTATTATTGTAATTATAACTATAGTTGTTATTATTATTATTAATATGTGTGTATGTTAGAGAGCGAGCAAGACTTGTCTTGGTGGAATTAAATCCTGATTTTCATCGATGACGTTCGTGTTTTTTTACTTATTTCATGTTAGACTTTTCTCTCGCCAGTATAAAAAAAAAACAAAGTACACTGAAATAAAATGCATACTGTTTGTATAAAATCTAACTTGTTATTATTATTTATATTTTTATGAGTTGAACATCCTTGAGCCCTGAATACTCAGTTGTCTTACATTCTCAACGTTTATTATTTTTATTTTACTTTAATGTCAAAAGATAAAGTTTAGCCCAAAGCTACTCGAAAGGTATTTTGGCACGAAAATCCATGCTCAGAGTTGTTTTATTTTTCTTTTGCTCCAGTTACGTCAAACTTCGTTTAACGTTTTCTCAAGATTCTGCTCTCCCTCTTGGACGAAAAGATCTAGTGCATCCTTCCTGGTACTGTCTTAAAAGTTAATTCACGATGCAACACTGACGTTCTATCGTCATTTCTGTACTCTGATTTTTTTTAAATTTTATAAAGTAATAGTACTTTTGATAGACGTAAAGCCAAGAAAAATATTAAGTAATTAAAACACAGGGTAAAATGAAGCTATAAATAAAAAGGGAATGCAGGGAAGTTAATAATAGAGTAAAAGTTTGAAGGATGTGTTGATATTAGGTTATATATAACGTCATCATAACGCATTAATTATTACAAGAATTCGGTGTGACGAGTGAGCGTTAGTCCGTGTAGTGTTGGTACGTGAATCCATGGATTCCGTTCGTATATACACAAAGCTATTAGGTACGTACACTGAGATACGAGGTGACGATACGATGGTTATTCACAGTACACCCGAGCGCAGCATGTTTACTCTTGCGGTTCTGTTAACTTTATATACCCGTCAGCGTGTTACTGACATTTAAACATATAAATTGTCCCATGAACGATATTAAACACACGTCTACCAGCTCGAGACATATTCATATTCATGAGAACACAATATTTCAGCAACTCCCCTTGATACATATACATATATATATATATATATATATATATATATATATATATATATATAGCTTCACTAGATCCAATTTACTCCATCCCTTATTATTTATTTTTATAAACCATAAAAATTCAAAATTAACAGACTTGAAACATTGTAATGTTATAAATTTATCTCGGCATTAAATTCCCGACAGAGTACTCACAAATTAAATTTGTTTAATCTAACCTCCGCAGTCTCGTTACTCTCGTATCAATATTTATCACGCATTATATCAGGCATCTCAGCCTCCTTGAGTTCCATTTAAATTCGACTATGGGGTAAATCTGACAATCCAACTAAAGGGACTGAGAAATATTAACTGCATTAACACCCTCAAGGGAAAATCTACCGAGATTAACAATCGTTTTGATAGTATAAGACGTTGAGGCTTTGCTTAATTATCAGGATACGAGGTCGGTTATTTTGTTTATGCATTTAAAAGTTACTATATATAGTTGATACTGCTTAAAAGTTTGACATAGTTACTGCGGTATTACTTTGTCATGTGTATTGTGCTAAAGAGTTATCGCTAAGTATTTTATTCGAGCTTTTAATCCATTTCGTAACTACTTTGCATTTAATATTTCCCTCGCTTTAATATTTATCCATCAAGGCTTACTTCAAGCTTATTATTTTTTTCTCATAATCCATATAATTTCCTCTTAATTAATTAATTTCCTGAAATTTTGTCCTCTCTGCTGATATTAAATTCTCATTATTCTGATAATAATTTCAAGTATTTAATAAAACAAAGTAAATAACAAACTGTATGTATATATATGTAAAGAAAAATGTTGACAATAGAAGGAAAGTAGAATAATCTTTAATCGCGGTTGTATAAATTTAATTAACATATACGTCGGCATTGGTAAACGTCAGAGGAAACGAAAAAGCACACGATAAGCTCGAAGCAAGTGTGACAAACAGCTCGGCGGTGTGTCCTTCAACCACAGACTGTATAGCATTACCTGTACTGGCATCTCCATCCTACTAGTTGTCGTCGTAGTCGTCGTCGTCGTCGTTCCACTTTGAAAATCGGCTTTTCGTACTACAGGTCAACTTGTCTCGCGCCATGTGTTTGTGATTAATCCAACCGGCCTTCTATACTCCGCACACTGTCACAAATTTATGTACGTATATACGTATGTATGTGGCTATCACCAGTAATCAATGGCAATCCACATGTGTTGGATTTAAACACGCGGTGCCAGTTGTCGACTAGCTGACCTTTGCATGACACATTTTTTTTTGTTCTCTTCCCACCTCAGTCCCGATGGTGTTTGTTCCCAACTGGAAATAGTTCTGTCGTCAATTGGTAATTGAAGCCCCAGGGTTGTTCAAATTCTTTTAAAGTTTAACAAAAAAAAAAAAAAAAAAAAAAAAAAAAAAAAAGGAAACATATATGTATGTATACATATAAATAAATTTGAGCCATGAAATGGATTTGTAAACTTGGCAGCAAAAACGTCGGATTCGGTCATAGCACATGAGTGGCATGGAGCTGCTATATATTTGTATATATATATATATGTATATATAAAGGCATCGACGAGTTAATTAAATGATGAAGTTGAGCCAAAACGCATGAGCGCATTGCAGATAATTTTCGTCTTATTTATATATACATATGAATAGTGGAATGAAGAAACGGGGATAAAGTTAATATAAGGATATAAAATAAAAGAGGTGTAAAAGGAGTACACAAAGTTAATGTAGTTAGACATCTCTTGGCAACGGTACACTCTCAGATAAATGCAGTGAGCAAAACCGTCTGGTTAATTATACACACTAATATAATTTGCCAAGTGCGGAGGAGATATTTCCGGTTATTAACTTCCGAAGTGCCTACACTTTGGCATTTAGCTGAAAAAATTAAACTCGAAATCTCTGTGCCAGATTTGTTTAGTTTATTAAATCACCTAATTTACTTTTCTCTTTATTGCTAAACTTTATTTGCTAAAGTTAAATTATATATTTTTCTCATTAAAGTCATTTTTAGTTAATTATAGGGTATATATATATCTATATATTAATTTTAGTTTAAAAAGTAATAAATGAAATTTGAAAACTTGAATTATTTATTGAAGGAGTTTAAAGTGGCGCCACTTTACCTTCAGAAGAGTAATAAAAAAAAGCTAAATACGGACTCTTCAGTTTAAAAAAACGGCGTTACTATTCAAAGCGCGAATTCATCTTGACGTAGTTGAGTGAGTAAGAAGAGAAAGGGAAAAAAAGGTTTTCGGTGAGTAGAGTACAAGTTAAGCACGGTTTAAAGTGGTCTCGCGACTACCAGCATTGCTGATGTACGTGCGTCCGGCGTAGGCGGTGAACGAAATTCAATGTCGACAGCAGAACGCACATGGAATACTTTAGGAGACAATGATGACGACGACGACGACGACGAAGACGATGACGATGATGATGATGATGATAAGTTGAGGTAAAGAGCTAGTTGACGAGTCAGGTGATGTGGGGACGCACGTTTGTTTTTTGTACTTAAACTCCAACTCAACTCTAACACACACTAGTACTTTACTATTACGAGGACGAAACTCTTTATTAGTCCAGAAGAATTGTCGTAAAACACCACCAGAGAACTTATTTCTATCTTTCCCACACTACTTTTGTGCGTTTTATTTTTTTGCTCTGACGTTCCTGAAAAGGTCGATAGTTTCGGAGAATGCCATTGTTATTCCATTCGATTAAGTATTAACCTGCTGATTTTTTTTCTATTAAAGTTTCAATTTCATCAAAAATCTCAAGTATATTTTTTTTAAATATGAATTTTTTTTTTAATTTTTGAATTGACGCGCTAATTTGAATTTCATCAATTTTTGTATTTGAATCGAAAATTGGGGAGGAATGACTTTAATTGGAGAGAATAATGCTCGAAAAAAATAATAAAAAATATTAGCATTGATGTCTAATAAAATAAATGATGCAAAGATAGTCAGTTTTCGGCCATTATTTATGCTATTAGCAGAATGCTAGTCCGATAAAATGTAACACAAGCAAATGAGGTTAAAAAAAAAAAGGTAAAAGAGCGTTGAATATCATATAAAATAAAAAATTAGTAACACTTATGATGTATTTTTAAAAACACATAATCATCTGGTTCATATATTTGTAGTAATGCGTCTGCTCGGAGTAGTTTACAGTAGTAAGTAGTGAGTAGTAAGTAGTAAAAATGGCTTTGACTGGTTAGGCGTTACATCACCCAAGATATTACTCTACCGGCTTATTATCATTCTTTCGCGATTTCGCTTTTTACTTGGAGCTCGTAAACTCGTTCGCACTTTTGTTAACTACCATATTTACCTTCCAGCCACACGAGAATTCTTCAATGAATTTTTTTTATTTTTTTATTCTGGCCAAGCATATTTAAGTCTCAGACATTTTAAAATATGTTACGTATGTCGTAGTGAAATTGACGAGGTTTACATCAGCACAATTTGCAGAATAGCTGACTCGCTTCAATTGGTGGAATAAAAAAATTTAGTCACATAAAATAATGAAAAAAATATTTAAAAATGGGTGAAACAAAGTCGAGAACGTGAATGAGAATCAAATGACTCGGCATAAAATTAAAACGTTCACTCTCTTTTATTGTGTGAATCTCATATATTCATATATGCATATGTATATATGAGCAGAGCGTTGCCACTGGTTTCTGATTCAAGCTTTCCCCCATTTTCGTGCAACGTCATCGTAACGTGTGCAATATGTCGTCGCGACTTTTATTTTATTTTTCCCGTGTGAACAGCTATATTAAAGTCCCTTCTATTTTTTATATTCAACAAAAAAATTATTTGCTCATTTTTTTAAACCCTCCTGCAATACATAATTTATTATTATTTTTTTTTTCACCTCTTATTACGTTTTACTTTTATAATATACGTTACATAATATTTTAACAGACTTTTTTCTTTACGATAACTCGGTAAAAAAAAAATTTATTAAATTTTTTCGTAAAATATCTTCGAGTCATTTAATAAAAAAAAGTTGCTAAGAAAAAACGTTTTTAAAACTAAATTGCATTTTTTATGAAATTTTTCCAGTTCAGAAATTTACTGTCTATCTTATAACGAACTAATTATTAATAAAAAATTTGTAATGCGGCCATATTGACTGAAAAGTAAACATTAATATTTACCGAATTACCATTTATCTTCAACTACATTATTTAAACATCAGTTGCTCAAATGACAGCCGAATAAATATTTAAATGAGCCAATAATCTGACACATGAAAATTTAAATAAACGGATTTATGTCATTTAAACCCAGTAATTAATATTTCGTTGACTGAAATTTAAAATTATAACTGAGGAAAAACGTTTGTCAAATTTATAATAGCAGCTTAAAGGCATTTTCAGAAACACTCTATTGGTTTTTGTGTCAAAAGTTTCAAATGAAAAACTGACGTCGTCAATCGGAAATGAATAAGCCGGTGGATTTTTATACTCAGTCAATAGCAAGCGTTTGGTTATTTAGTTTTATTTTTCAAATAATTTAGATTTTTATTTCCACTTACGGATTTATCACTCCATATCTTTCAACGTAACTCAATAATTTAAATATACATTTAAATTATTCAAAGCCGTCAGTGCTAGCACAACGGGTAATAAAAATTTAATAAGGATTTTTTCAATTAATTGTAAATAAAAAAAGCAATACATGCATCGATATTGAATTTGAACTTAATATTTGTAAACTTGAGAATATTTCACTACCTATTATTTTTTTTTTTTTTTTATTATTAAATAAAGAAAAGTTCCTTGAAATAATTCAAAGTGAATTGATCTGTATATTTGAACAAGCGAGATAAAACTCTTAAAGATTTCAAATAAAATTAATCGAGTGTAAAGACAAACTTTTCGTTGTTTTAAATTTTATAAAAGAACGTACATGACAATTTAACACTTGCCTTAATTTTTTTTTTAGTTTTCAAGACAGATCAATTAAACTTTGCAAATATCTTAAAAACTTATCAACTTATTTCCTGTATTTTTTTTTTACTTTTTGTGATTCCTCAAAAAAAATAAACTTGAGACTTGAAATTCCGAGTTTCTAATTAAAAAAAAAAAAAAACAATAATAATAATAATAAATCGGTCAGCAAGTTTTCAAGTTATCTGTCCCAGAATGTAGAATTAGTCTGAAAAGATGTCAAGCGTATTTTTGTTTGAATTTAAAAAAGGGGATTAACGTCTCAATGAAGATAGTAAATTATAAATAAATATGTCTCACGCATCTTTAATCCAGTCTACCCACGCGAATAGTAGCAGCACATAAATTATCAACAACTCTTCAAACTTACAAGCATGAAAATTTACCTCCCTGTCGTATATAGATAAACATATATCTACTTATATATTTAATGCAGCGTGAGTGGAATTTTCCTCTCAGCAGCTGCGACAACTTGTCTTCCCTTATATTTGAATAATAATAATAATAAAAATAATAAAAAAAGAAACAATCAAATGGAAACAGGAAACTGAATAAATTAGTGATGCAACCCCCGGGGTATTTCATTTTCAGCGCACCCGCGTTGTATCTAAATCTTGCGTCTGAATTTAAACACGACCCACTTAAGTTTAAATAAGACCTAAGATGGAAATAAGATCTCAAGTGTGTATTCGAGACAAGCAATATTTTTTTCATTATTATTATCATTTTATTTTTTATATATTTGAATAAATAAGAAAAATGATCATCAATTTTCCGTGTGCATGCAGTTTGAGGATCATCTGAACGGTGTAATAGATAAAATGGATATCCACCGATGTACGTATGCGCGGGAGGTCTAGGAAAAGTATTTTTTGATGGATCCTGGCTGCAGAAAGATACTGCATAAATATGTATGCCCTCGAGGATATTTTCTCTACTCGTGTTTCTTTTCATTTTTATCTCTTTCATTTCTCTCCTGTTGCTACTTTGTGTATTAAACAAGCCCAGAAGCTACGGAAAAAATTTTATTCTACAATCGGAGAGACATCTGTGCATTACATTAGTGTATTACATGCTTTATTTATATTAATTAAAAAATAACTGGGGTGAAATGGATCCAATTGAATGAAATTTAAAAGTTTTTTTTTTCGGGTCTTGAAAAATTAATTTTTAAAAAATTATCTAATGAATTTAAAAATGTTTTTTTCTTAAATTGTACCCAAAAGTTTGAGAAGAAAGTAAGTTCAGACGTAAGTCTGTAACTGTGACCAATTCGAAGATATTGACTTTTAAATATTGAAGAAACTAAAATTAAACTAAGCACCTGCGTGAAAGACGACGAGCCAGAGACGGAGAGCGACACAGTTATCATATATGGCTGGTAGATCTTCTAATAATAATCTTGTACAGTTAACTGTATGTTCCACATACTTACATGCACATTTGTAATCAATACTTGGATCTATGAATATTGATTTGGCCTCAAATTGCTTGTAATTAATTGGACAGCGTAAAAAATAGAATTAATAAACATCTTTAAAATGCGACCGTGTAGAAGCTAATGGACAAGAGAATAATGAAAAATGAATAGGAATTTAATTTACCTTTACGTCCACGAATTAGTGCTAAGAGTAAAGCCGTGTTATATTTACGAAACCTTTCTCGAGCTGGTTGTCACCGGAGTCGACAACAGCAGAAGGGTTGGATCGGAATAAATATGTTTTCAACAAAAGACGCTGGCATATGTGAAGTTAAATACAACTCACACGCTATTCGTTTTAATTCGAAAAATAAATTTTTTCCAGGACTTTTTATGGCTTTTCCTACTAGAGGACATCATAATGAACAAAAAACGTTTATGTTGTGATGGGCTATTCCCAACAGGAGCAAAGTTACGGGCTACGCAACATAGAAAGACATGGAAAGTGTCATCTGCCTGCATCTGCCCGTATCTGCCCGATGTTGATTTCTCAAAAAATAAATTATTCCCAGGACTTTTTATGGCTTTTCCTACTAGAGGACATCATAATGAACAAAAAACGTTTATGTTGTGATGGGTTATTCCCAACAGGAGCATAGTTACGGGCTACTCTTCATGGAGAATATCCTATACCCATGGCTACCAACACTCATATGGGTCTCAACTCACAAAATAAATTATTTCTAGGACTTTTTATGGCTTTTCCTACTAGAGGACATCATAATGAACAAAAAACGTTTATGTTGTGATGGGTTATTCCTAACAGGAGCAAAGTTACGGGCTACTCTTTGTAGAAAGTGTCATCCTCACTCATGTTCACTCATGTTCACCAACCGTCATATGGGTCTGAATTTGAAAAATAAATTATTCCCGGGACTTTTTATGGCTTTTCTTACTAGAGGACATCATAATGAACAAAAAACGTTTATGTTGTGATGGGTTATTCCCAACAGGAGCATAGTTACGGGCTACTCTTCATGGAGAATATCCTATACCCATGGCTACCAACACTCATATGGGTCTCAACTCACAAAATAAATTATTTCTAGGACTTTTTATGGCTTTTCCTACTAGAGGACATCATAATGAACAAAAAACGTTTATGTTGTGATGGGTTATTCCTAACAGGAGCAAAGTTACGGGCTACTCTTTGTAGAAAGTGTCATCCTCACTCATGTTCACTCATGTTCACCAACCGTCATATGGGTCTGAATTTGAAAAATAAATTATTCCCGGGACTTTTTATGGCTTTTCTTACTAGAGGACATCATAATGAACAAAAAACGTTTATGTTGTGATGGGTTATTCCCAACAGGAGCATAGTTACGGGCTACTCTTCATGGAGAATATCCTATACCCATGGCTACCAACACTCATATGGGTCTCAACTCACAAAATAAATTATTTCTAGGACTTTTTATGGCTTTTCCTACTAGAGGACATCATAATGAACAAAAAACGTTTATGTTGTGATGGGTTATTCCCAACAGGAGCATAGTTACGGGTTACTCTTCATAGAGAATCATCTCCACTCATGTCCACCAACCCTCATATAGGTCTGAACTCGAAAAATAAATTATTCTCAGGACTTTTTTGGGTCTTTGCTACTAGAGGGCATCATAATGAACAAAAAACGTTAATATTGTGCGGAGTTCTTATCAAGAGGAAAAAAGTTACCAGCTACTCTTTATAAAAATAAATTCGAAAAACTTTGCAACGAAGTAAAATGAAATGAGTAAGTAGCTTCCTCGCCACTGAACGGATTATTTCACAGCAATCTCATAGAACCCAATCTTGTGACCATCAAATAGTAAAACACTAAATACTCGACATTAATGTGTGAAGCAAACAAGCTTGTGCATCTAAGCGGTTGGGTTCGGAAAGCTTGTGAGTCGTTGATATTTGTTTATCGGTGTTTATGAAAGTAAATGGGAATCGCCTGAAGCAAGGACGAATAATTGGGTGTCCGTAGGATTACCCAGCAGAGCCTTAATGGGCTTTTGAAGGCGTGGTTATTACTCCTGAACGTAACACTACCTCCCTGCACTTACAACCTACATTCATATGCTCATACTTCTGTATATCTATACCTATACTTAACTTAGTTTCTGTCTTTTTCTCTCCCTCGCTCAGTTTACGGTGGACATCCCGGGTGATATCCAACGGCGCTAACGTGAATTTAGTCGAGATATTGCTCGAGTGAAATTGGCTCGAACGAGAAGAGACCCCCTACTGCCATCTTCTCTACTCCCATTCGATACACATGGCTCGAGGGTGGTTTGCTGCATCCCCAGCCCTCTTCCCTCTCATACACTGCAGACTACACTCTAGACTCTACTGCTATTACTGTTACGATGTTATCCTATACTCTATGCCTTATGCTATCTATTTTGTGTTGTAGTCACTCCATTAGACACCTCAAAATTGCTTTTTCCTCTCATAACACGATACTTTTATTATTCCATTAAGATACTATTTTGAAATTTTACTATTTATCCAATATTAATTTCCTCTAGCTTTAGAAATTAATAAAAAATATTATCTTTAACTCCAATCTTAAAAATATTAACCGTCATTTCGTTTATTGAAAAAATATTAGACTTCCCGAAGCTGTGACTCGAATTCAAATCACAAAATTGAAATTAAAAAATCTTATTTTTATAAAAGAGTATAAATGTATACATTTTTTTTTTTTTTTTTCATAATTAATTTACGTGAAAGTGAATTAATAAGGTTCAAAGTGAGTTGATTATCGGTAATGAGTAAGAGTCTCGATAGCAAGAAAATAAAAAAGTTAATACTTGTAAATTAAAAACAAAAAAAAGTAAAAGTCGCATCGTCACCTTCCCACTTCTTGAGGGTCTTAACGGTCATGAACTTTAGCCGACAAGTTTTACGACTTAGTTCTCTTTAACGTCGGTTCGTTTCTCTTCAGCAGAGAGTTCTTGTCTTATGAAGAAGAAGAAGAAGAAGCCGATAGGTTATCGCCATTAATAAACACCCAACGTCGAACTTTGTCGTCACCTTTTAATGCCATCACGTTTAACGACGTGACGCCTGCTAGCTCCGATACTTCGTGACTACTGAGATATCATCTTTGCCTCCTCTTCTATACGCTACCACCCAAATTCTAATTAATATGCAGTTATATAAATGTAAATATAAATTAAAGGGTTATAACTTTATAAGTAGGGATTAAATTGTGCTACTGAATTGATTGAAGTGGTATTGGGAGTAATGAGCGTTCAGCATCGGGGCTCTGGGTTGATGAAGGGTTCAGCAGAAATAGATGTGATGGCTGATGTGGTAAACGAGGTGCTTATAATTTGTTAACATCCTTTCATCAGTGTCGCCAGCAAGCCTGGTTTAACAATTTTTAAGTTCATTTGTGGGGGAATTTTATGCTTCCATGTATCGCACACTTTATATATGAGGTTAAATTTATTATAGAGTCAGGAAAGCTTTATCGATAGAGATATGTCAAGAAAAGTACCGCAGCCGTCCCTCTAAAGTCTCGATGAAAGCTTTCAAGGTTGAACTCAAGTCGAAAATTTTTGTTGGGTTTTTTTTTTCTTTCATTCAAGTATAGTGGAAAGTTTGAGTATAAATTAAAGTTTGGATTTAAAAAATTTAAAAGCAAAGGAAAAAAAGGGTAGAGGAGAGTTATAATGGAACTGGTGAATAAAAGTATATCTATAGAGACGTTTAATATCGAGTAACATAATTCAAGTATTTTTAAAAGCTAAAGTATATAAATTTTATTGGTAGATAAAAATGTATAGATGTTAGTGTGGAAAACAGGCTCATATCCCGAGCAGACTTGTTAGTGATTCATGCATGTATTCTAGTAATCACGTTGTGGCTCTCGAGTAAATTCACTCAGTCCAGGTATATAGAAGAGTAGAACACGTTTTTCACGATCGTCTTTCAGTCTCAGCGCGAATGAGAGAAGAGGTTCCAAGGGTGGTCGATGCGTGTGGTCTGATTCGAGAGTTTATTCTCCCCCTTTTTTATTCAATCCGTCCATCCATTCAATCTAACCATCTATATATACCTCACTAGCGAAATATAAAGATAAATTGCAAGTAGAAAAGACGTTCGGGTTCGGAAAACGCCTGAAGCGTCAATTGAAAAATAAGAACAATCGAAAAAGGGTCGACCGGATCGTTTTCAAGCGTCCTCTCAATTCTATTTTTAAAAAGACCCTTTTCCAATTATCCTGCGGAAATATTTTTTAGCTTCTTTTTTTATTCTCGCAAGCGCAAGACTCTTCCTTTTATTTTCTAACCAGCCACAACGCTCTCTATTCTCTATAGATATATTATCTATTCTCTAAGTCGAGGACGTCAAGGACCTGGAGGAGTATGCCCACCAAGATTGGAAGAGACATTTCAGTTTAACCGTCAGAGGGCGGGTCTCCTTACGATCCTGCTGGGCACTCGTAGTAAATGCTTTAGCATTTTCTCGTCAGCAGTTTTGTCCTGAAGAATTTCAAACTCAAACTCTGCTCTCACTAAATGTGCAAACGTGCCATTTTTTTTTCTCTAAATTCCATTTCGTTTTTTTAGTTTTTCTTCCACTTCCCAGTTTCTCAAACTATCACCCATAAATTTAAACAATAAAACTAAATAAAAGTTAATTTTTTGATCCGTGTGAACATTATTGCCTATCGTATGATAGCAATAAAGCTTTTATACGAGTAGAGTTAGAGCAATAGTCGTTGAGGTTGGCTTTCTATCCCAGTCAAGGACATGACAATAGCCTGCACATGACACGTGTACTATTAAACGTTATTAACAATGTTTGGTTAGTCTATATGCTTTAGTCTTTACTATACTCTTTAGTTGATGGAACATATGCAGAGAACCGAGTTTCTCTGACTCTGCAAAGTTAATGCCTCACTGGAGCTTTTCAGCGATACGATGAAGCTTCTATTAAACTCACTACCACGTACAATATACCAACATTCATCCATTGAGAGAGACTCAAAACTCCTAGGGGATTTCATGGGTTTGTACAGACCCCAGTAAATATTGTTTAATGTTTTAAATTCACCCCAAGCTTATGCACTCACTCCGAATGTACTTGCTGTTCTTATAAATTCATCAGCTTCTCTATGGACGCAACCGACATTTCAATTAATAACCAATAAAATATATGGTTTTTTTTCATTATGGTTAACTTGCTGCGATAAAAATGATGATAATAATAATAATAATAATAATAATGAATTTGTTGTTGCATTATAATCGTAGGGTTGGAGGGTGATTGGGAATAGTAGTTTGTTGTTGGTAGGGAAAGAGGGTACGTGCGGATCAGCAAACTGGAAAATGGCTCTGGCGCGTCATTATTTTTGTTCGCGGACGACTGAAACGAGGGACATGGATCCGAGTGAAGCGTGGTTAAGCATTTTTGGCATTTTGCCTATCAACGATGTATCATGTTGCAAATATTTAGTTTTTTTTCCGCGTGCTTGTTACAGGTAAATCCTGAATAAAAAAAAAAAAGTGGGAAAATAGTATTTTTTGTGTTCACTTTACTATTAACAAAGAGAAAAAGCGATAATCGTAGATGATGAATGCCACAGTTAAATGGTATTGAGATACGAAAACTAATCGGAGTAGACATTGAAGCTGATGGGGTAGTGAGCGAAGAAGAATTGATCTTGCAAGTAGTTTTTAATTGCTCTGGTGTGATGTATCATTGGATCAGGCTTCAATTTATTCGTACCATGATTATCGTATCAGCGGAGAATAGAAGCTGATGTCTTGAGGAGGTTCTTAGGACAGCCAAGAGGATGATAATGCAAAAGCCCCATTACGCATATCCATGTCGGGAAGAGAGCGCTAATTACTTTGCTCGTATTAATTAATTTTCCTGACGATCACACCGAGCGACGGTTCAAGATTAATTAATTTCCCCGGTGGACGGTTGTGTTATTGATCTAGACTAGCTATGGTATTTTATCAACGCAGATAGAGGGGCTGAGAAAATTACACTGGCTGATTGCCTGCAGTTTATTTGCTGGGCCTGGGTCCTTCATGAATGATTGCCACCAGCTGTCGGTTCTCATGCATTTCTTCCACCATTCTATCCTTTTTCCTTTTTCTCATTCTCATTCTCCAGCCCTTTACTTCTACCCCTTTTTCTAAAGATATTACACTCCCGGCAGAGTGTATCTTGCATTCAAAATCTTAGAAGCAATAATTCACTCGCCAATTGCCAGGGACACTTTCACTTATCTCTCTCGGAGAGATAACGTTGGAAAAATATATACACCAGTGAGATACACATTAAATTGGTTGTTTTAAAAATGTTGTGTGACAGTGAGTCATCACACTTGGATCCAGTCCCAGAAGGTCTTTTGTTGCCACGAGGATAATTATCGTTATTCCAGTGGACGAGACAGCGCTCGAGATAGATTGCCAACTGGCATGCAGAGCCTCTGATACAAACAGCTTCCATACAGGTCAACGTTTGCTTGTGTGCTGACTTATAAAACCCAGAATATGCGGAGCTAACATCACTAAATAGCTTCATTTCAGATTATATTCATTTATACTTATATACCTATATACTTGTCTGTACACAGACATATACATATAGTTATGCTAAAGAACTACGCAATTTCAGTTGCAGCCGCAATTCAACACTCTAGCAGAGTATTTGCATAATAATGCGGGCAGCTTTACTTTTTGCTTTGTAACCAGATATAGCTTCTTGACCGAATACACTTAGCCCCTCCTCTTCCTTTACCAAGTCTCGAATCTTAATGGGACCCAGTTGCCGGAAATTTTGCGAGTCTTGCCCGTTCAAACTTTCCGTCCAGAAATTACCGATTTAAATAACCGACTTCCGCTAATAATTTAAACGCTGACTCACTTTTTATTTAATTGAGTAATTTCGAAATATGTTCCAATTCCCCGGTGAGGTGGTCACTTTTTTTCTGATTGGAGTTTCAGGTTTAGCCGTTATGCCGGGATAAGGACGCTGTCCATCACGCAATTTCCTATCGAGCGATATAATTTTATCTATCTGGAGGCTCTTCAAAAAGTGGTTGATGGCCGTAATCCGGAAATGGCTGGAAGCTTCACAAAGCGCTTTCATACTTTCCTCTATGGCTACACAGCAACGATCTGAGTTTCATTTTTTTTTTTTTTTCTCATTTATTTGGTAATAGGGTGGAGAGAAGCCCAAGGGCAAAAGCACATAGGATGACTCAATTTCCTGAATTGGGTAGCTCTGACATTTGACGTATCAACCGCAGGCAATTCAACATTTTCGCTACAAACACTTTTTTCGAAAATCTACGGATCTCGGCAGTTATCAACAACTTGTAAATTATTATTTTTATTAGTTGATGGGTTTATTAAAGACGTTGGTGATGAGACTGAACCGGCAGTTTTATTGATCCTTCTTCCGAACCCTTCCATGAAGAAGGAAAAAAAAAAAAAAACAAACAAAAAGACTCATAACGAAACGGAAAACAAGCGTTAAGCAGTTGTTATAAAAATAATGTTTAAAAAGCAGCTGTGAAGCGTTAGATGTTATCGATATGCTATCCACGATGTGATAATAATCGTGCTAAAATAACCTCTATGCAATCCTGATTTTTCTATAACAACAGCGTCCACGCATAGTGCGATCAGTGTAAACGAGAGCCCATAGCCTGCGGACGAGTTATATTGGCGCAAGCCGGCCGGTAGGCAAACTGATATCTCCTGTCAATATCTATCTCACGTACAGTGGTTACATGTTACGGCCACGATCAATCAGTTTGATCACCGGCAATGTTGATGGCTAGCTTGGAAACCAAAGGAGGAGACTCCTTTTGAAAGCATCTAGTGGTTGAAGTCTTGCTTAAAGGAGCTCTTACAAGGTAGCCGTACGACCCCAAAGAGACACTAACAGTTTGATCTCAATTGCCTCGAAGCACATGCAATAATTGAGTGGTTTGTATCTTGGTTAGAACTTGTAGCGGCTACAGTGCCACCGAGTTGCAATTCTTGTCCGGGTTATTCAGCACGCGAACCAGTCAAACTCCAATTCCAAGTAAGAGTAGATGCTTAGAGAATAGTGTACTTGAGAAATGAGAAATCACAGTGTGTGTGTGTGTGTATATGTGTTTATGTATGTGGGTTAAGTAGCGCAAGTGTAAGGTTTACCCTCGACATTGATTGAACCAGGAGCAGAGTCCCGGTTGTACTCTCAGTTAATGCCGGTAAATTACAGAGGTTGAAGCGTTCTCCCTCGCGATAAAATCCTGATGCCTTGATCGCAATTAAAGGTAAATCGGAACGGAATCAGTCCAGTATGGAGTCTGCTGGTAGACAAACGTCTAGCCTCTTTATCCCTCTCAACCGAGACAAAGACTAACACCCGGTTCATTTACTTGTAGAGTGATAAAGCGAGCGATAGAAAGGGATAATATGAGGAGAGCCAGGGGTATTGGTATATGGGGATGGTGGTAGGGCATTAACCGATTAGCAACGTTCCTACGATTTCTACGGTTCGACGGCAGACGAGGATCACGGTTCGTGGGAATTTGCATTATATTAAATCGATTGATCGCCCGGATTATAGGAAGGTGTTCTCTCGAGCTCTCTCTCCACCACTCGCAACGTCAAACACAATACCTTCGAGTACACCACCACCTCTTGCTACTTCAACAACTACAACAACTACAACAACTACAACAGCTACAGCCGTACTACCGGTGCTGTAGCTCCTGTCTCGATAGGTTGCCCCCAGTGATGCTGGCACCGCGACCAGCCGGCTCGCCGGCTCGATTGTGTTTCGATTACAGTTGCATCGATGGATATGTGCTAGTGAAACCCTGGCACAGAGTTTCGCTGCAAGGGAAATCCGAGGCACGTTTGTATAATCAGATGCATCGTTTATTATTTGATCCGAGAGCCAGTCGCACGTGATAATCCAATGATGATACAATATTATCGGGTGTAATCAATGCGACAGATTGCCGAAATAATAATTTTCATTCATCTTTTTTCTCCTGCTAACACTAAAATTTAAATGCCCCTCTGACGATCAGCTTCATTAAATATCCACTTGACTCTCATTATATTTGAGTAATTAAAAATGTAACCATGGACTAAGTAAATATAATTAAATATAAAAACCAGGTCAAATATTTGCCGAGTAAATTGGTACATTTGGTTCTTCGTAGTATCACATCTAAAATAAATTCACAGGTCAGATCTATAGGAAGGTTTCCAACAAAATTAGCCCTTCGAGATTGCCGTACAGGAAACAGCGACTACACAGAAATGTCAATAGACGAAACTATCTTATGCTCTCCCATGCCAGAGCTTAAATCCTTTCAGCAGGATGTTATGCAGCCACTGGAGGATGAATTATCCAGAATTCTCTTCATATGCTCACCGGTTCATATACACAACAGACTACAGCAGCAGGAGCAGAAGCAGCATCTACCACAGTCACTTGCTCCAAGCATATACCCAACAAATACCAGCGTTATTGCATACCGTAGACGAATTAACTGGGATGAACGAGCGCTTGCCATTTACACTTAAACTATCTCTCAAGATTCTCCAAGACCTTTAATGTATCAAGTTTCATACCTCACCAGCATTATGTGCTGCATTTTTCAGTGCATTGCATTATAAGTAAAGCTGTTTCCCATTTCTTACCGGCATGCATATACGTAGACAGCGAATTCCCGTAACTTCTAGCGAACACGACATACTTTATTTTATTTCTATCTATCTATCTAAAAATACGCGTAAATTGCACCAAGCAATAACTCGTGGATATTATGTCAATTAATAATACTTTCGTACCGTTTATTTAAATAAATTGTTCAATTTATTAGGCTTCAATGATTGAGATCCTGGTGATAAAGTTTAGAATTGAATAATTATCATTATACTTCTCTGGGTCTTAACTTTCATTAAGTCTGCAGACAGTGACAGCAGCACTGAAGTAGGATAGTGTAGATGCTAATAGTAAACGTAAAATGCTTCGGGGAATAACGCTTGTTTACGATAGTTTATCGTTGATGATATACGCCCGAGTCTACTTCACTCGCATCAGTGTACATTCACGTCCTATGTGATTTGTTTGTCAACCGTATTGTTGTTGTTCTTGTTGTTGTTCTGGTACTCAACAGTAACCGTACACATCTGAGTACGTAGGATCTACCCAGTAGCTCCAGGATGAATCCATGAGCGCTCAGAGTATTAAATATAGTTTCAGCGAGTACATATCATATTGCTCTGGTTCGTTAATTTTAACCGAGAAACTTTCACACTTTTCACATATTTAAAAATTTTTCTTTTTAATAAACCATCGCGTTTTTTAAACTTTGAAAACTTTCTTCTGGCATCCTATTAAAGTAAAAATTTATCTTTTATCTTCGTAGTTTCGAAATAAATTTAAAACAATTTCAGCTATGAATTATTAAAAAAAAAAAAAAAGAAAAAAAAATAATAGTACCCTGGTAAAATATTAATGACATTGGAAAATGCAATTTTAACCAAAATTATAAATTAAATTAACCTAATTTAAATTTAGTAATGAATGCCACTTAGTTTATCAATAATAAACTAATTATTGAAACATAAATAGTTAATTAGCGTATGTTTAAATGGGTATAATCAAAAATTATTTACGCATGATAATTATTAGTAGCAACATTCATTTTATTGGTTGTTACAAATATACGATAGTGTAAATTGAATTTGTACTCGCAACATGATCAGATGTGTGCGTGCATGTGTGTGTATGTATAAAAGTAAATACAACCGGGTTAATTAAAATTCGTTTGCTTAATCACGCATCATTGCGGTGGGTAATCTGCACAGTTTCCATGTCATTGTTGCAGCAAACTACGCGGCTATGAATATTCTAAGGAATTTACAGCGCAATATAAATCGTTTGCGTGTTTTATTAAGCGACTATAAATGCTAATCATCAACGCCCTCGTCTTTTGCAACAAATATCTCGTTTAGTAGTAAACATATTTATATGAATATCTTATATATCTCTATAAAAGCATCGAGCATTTTTTTTACAATTCAGACAAGCTAACTGATGAATAACGTTCCTTTTGGATTAACGGTCCTGACATACATTGAGCTAATACGGGTGTGCTCGTAAAAACTCTTCGAGACTGTAATGTCGGCCAGGTGGCAAAGAGTACTCTTGTATGTGCGGACTAAGTATTTTTAGCATTAGACAGTTAATCTCAGATCCTTCATTCCATCGGGGTCTTTTTTTTTCAGAACACGTCTGGCTTTACATATTCAGAGTGCGCTGCTGATAATAAATTATTGTAATGAAGAAATAATTGGATCAATTAATTTCTCTTAATGTGATTTTAAATAGTAACGATTGTGATTGAAAAAAGGCGTCATCAATGATTTCGGCAGGAAGATTGATAATTAGATAAGGAAGGAATGAAAAATTTCTATCATCAGACAAGTTGATCCAATTGTCAGTGATAAACTATCTCTATCGAGTCCCGAGTCCACTGGGTAATCCTTCTTTATTCTTAGCCGGTAATTCATCTTCCCATTTCGCCCGTACGAATTCTACCTCTACCTTCATTTCTTCGTATAATACATTTATTTCTTCATCATATATATATATGTAACGGTAACTTTCCAATTTATTTAATCCAAACTTTAATACTTTTCACATTTTATTCCTTATATACTTTGAAGCTTCTTCATTTCAGTCCAAGCTTTACTCCGTTAGTATACTGTAGGTCTCGTTCCTCGTTCCTGGTTCCTCGGTACATCTTATCTGTCGAAATTATGCAGTTCGTGCTATGCAGCTTTTCAATTTTCCAGCTGGTTTTATAACTTTCTGTCGATCGTGCGCTACTATTCCATTTCCTTGAATTCAATCCACCTGAAACGGGTATATATATATTTTGTACCTATATCAATACCTATATTTATTTATATGGATGGTAGGTATTGGGCAACAAAAGTTTAAACTAAATATTTGTTATATTTCAGTCTGTATCTTTATCATCGCAGCTATAGCTCTATTTGTGAGGGAGCGACTGTGTACTGGAGTATATACTCTATAGAGTAAAGTTTACTTAACTGAGCACATGACGCGTATTTATAAGCCCGCTGGTTCAGTACTGTATTAAACTTCCGGGCGACAACGTCCATGTAATAACTCGAGTGTTCTCACAACTGGTGAACTACATTACATATTTCTCTACGACACTTGTTGTTTTCCATGACAGCTTATATCAATATTGTTATATCACTTTAAATGCAATCGTAAAAATAACTTTCGTTTGAAGCTCAAGTGTTCTGGGAGACGCAGCACTTTTTGTATCTCTATTCAAGAGTAAATTAAAAATAACTTGCATATTAATATCAGTTGAGGAATATATGTTTGATGAATAAATATCAAAACTAAAAAATTTCATATGTTTTTTTTTTTTTTCATATTTACTAAAATATTGGATTAGTTTTTCTGCTTTAACTTTGTAAAAAAATTCATTTGCCGTTTCAAAGGCTTCTAGAGTTTAAACTATTGGTTTTATGTAAAAAGTCATCTGGACTTTTTTGTAGCAAATTTTTCACTCTACAAAAAATTTTATTAAAATTTTTTTGTATTTTTAATATTTACTGCGATATTTTAATTATAATTTAACTTTCTACGCTTTTGTGAAATGATTTAGTTTTTTACTTGAAAAGCATGTAGAATCTCAACTATTGGTTTTGCATAAAAAGTCATACTAAAAATTATTTGTTAAATTATATTTTCACTTTTATCTTATTATTTATTAAATTTTTCAATTTAACAAACAAAAATTGAATTTAAAGTAGTTTCAGTATGAATCTAAACTAAAATATGAAAAAAGTTAAAAAGTCGTAAAGTTTATGGAAACTGTTGATTATAATTTAATATAAAATCTCGTTAAATACTTACTCGTACTTTTAAATAAGTACTTTTCTCGTTTTCTGTGTCACAACGCAGCTCATCATCGATAATATCAGTACTTCTCTCCAGCAAGTAGATCTGCTGCAACCAGGACATTTCTATCCAAGAAAATAAAGGAGATAATCCAGCTTTGACTTTAAAACAAATTTCAATGTTAATTCAAATCCACCTTAAATATTATACTATCCAATTCTTAGAGCTTTATCGACCGCCAAAATATAATATTCACACATTAAATATGTATTTGCGAATAAAAGCAATAATATCATTCGTAATATTTGTCCTTCATTAAAATAATTTAAATTATTTAAATAGTGACCCATTTATATTTTTCATCTGCAATTTTGTAAACTACATTTTAAAAGGGCTTATTTTTTATAAAATGATTTATTTGCCATAAACGGAATGAAAATTATATATATATCAAAAATATTTGTCATTTTTATTTTTTACTGATAAAAACCGCCAGTATTTACATTTATCTGACCGATCAGCAATAGTATCTAATATATATATGATCAACAGAGTGGAGTTTTTATTTAATAAACTTCGGGAGTTGTATTTTATTTATGAAGCGAGTGTTGGATTGCGTTTGTAACAAAATAAAAAAAAAATCTCTCGAATAAAATAAATAAAAAATTATATATATAAAAAAATAAAGAGGAGTGAGGTGAGGCGATGACGAAAAAATCCAAACAAAATCTCTTTTACCGAATTTGCATATAATAATAAACACAAACACCGTTTGGTAAATACATGATTTCTGTATAAACTATCATTTTCTCGAATATACTGATGTATATGTAGATATGTACATGTGTGTATGGATGTATAAATAAATTTGCATATCGATCACGTAACGCCAAACATCAATAATCCGTTTGAAGTGAAGGAGGATGTGCTTGCATATTAACGTCGGGAGGTTTTTTTTGGTACTCGGATACATAAGAAGACGATCGAAATTATATATTAATTTATACATTTGGCAATTGTCCATAAATAAATCGTGACATAAAAATATACATATAAGAATTACAAATGTTTTATTTAAACGAGTTATTGCGTGTTTTAAATGTTTTTTATTTCATTTTATTTATTCAGCATTTAAATTATAATTTTTATTTAAATGATCTCAATTAAAATTCTTAAATTAAAAATTACTGAACAGCCAGAGGGTTAAAAGTTAAAAGTATTAAAGATGGAGTTTCAGGAACGATTTACAAGAAATACCTTCGGACTGAAAGCTAAGAGCGAGCTGGTTTCCCATGCACAGAAAGTTAAGTCCTCAAGGAGGTATGAGTTGTTCCTTCGACCCACAAACGTCTGAGTAAGTGCCTTCAAGTCCCGGACTTGTAAAATGTTGAATCCATGATCCATGATCCATGATCCATGATCCATGATCTAGTGGTAGAAGAGGTCTACCGTTGCTGTCAGCGTGGATGGACGATCGGCAACGTATTATTTCGTAGGAACGCATCGTGACCAGTTCGTGACAGTCCGAGTCCCGTAGATAACACTAGCACTGACCGGTAAGACTCCCGCGGGGCATAATGATCACACCATACACTTTGCACCGTAGCCAGAGATGCAAATATCTTATAGTGCATCACCGGAAGAGAGCAGTGGATGCCTAAGCAGCATAAAAAAATACTCTAAGTTGACCAAAGGTGGCCCGAATCGAGTGTAGAGGGTCAAGCGTACGTAAACCGCCGCGTAGAGAGAGAGTACGAATTATATAAAACCGTTACGTGCCAGCTAGCCACGAGTATAAGAGTGGCCTGGAGGTGCTTATGGGTATCACAAGCTATCGCAAAAGTGACCGTTGCTTTTCAGCTTCTCTCTTTCTCTGATATATGCTGATTATTATTATGCTGATGCTGTTGATGCTGCTGATGCTGCTGATGCTGATGTTGATGATACTGATGGTGATGCTGGGACGAGAACTATTACTTCTGATCCCGTGACTAACAAAGGTCAACGTGCGTCCAATCGAAATATAATCTACGCTTAAAAGTTTATCCGGACTAGACGCAGTTAAATGTTTTATTTCTGGTCAACGTGGCTCTTTTTTCATATCCAAGGTTTTGAGTTTGATCCTCGTGTTCCTGCTGTTAGTGATGCTGTAGTTGTTGTTGTTATCTGTCCTCGGAGACAAACAGAAACAAGTAGCGGGATTTCGAGCAAGATGAATTGTCGTTGTGGGCATACCAGTGCGACGATCGAGTCTAGTCAAGTTTAACGATACAAACCCGCTCTCACACTCTCAAGTAATCTCTCCAGGGGCTTCTCTTAGTTTATATATTTTCTTTTAATCCAACACATGTATCACCATTTTTACAGTCAACTCGTTTTAAATTTTTTATTCTTGACAGAGATTAATTTTATGGAAAATTTTAAAAATTAATTTATTTAAAATTACTTTTGCGTAAAAATAAATTTTTTATAAAATATTTTGAGCTTTGAAAAATCATGCTTATAATTTTTTCACGGCACTTGGAATATGAGTAATTAATATTAAAGCTCAAAAGTATGGTTTAAACTTTGAATCCTCGTAATTTAGCTTCAAAGCATCGCAGAAAGCTCGTAAATTTCTTTAACTAGATGAGAAAAAGTTTATTTTAAAATATGACACTAAAGGTAAAAAAAAATTTTTTCAAGTCCACAGAGTCGCTGAAAGATAAAAAAAAAAAGACTGTAGCAGAATTTAAAGAAATTAAAAAATCTGCTCTGGTCATTACTCACTTGACAAAAGTGACATCAATAAAAAAATGCATAACAATAATAAAAAAATTTCATGGGAATGCGTAAGTAGGTGGTACCGGGATTAGTATATAAGACCGAGAAGTTAAATTGTCTACGTCAAAAATAATATCCCCGAGTCATTATCCACGTTATGACCTCCTAGTCATGGGTAATTCAGCAAGTAGCGCATTCGTGCTTAATCCACAACAAGAGACCCTCGAGTTCTTGGCCACGGCAAATTATTATCCTAATCAAAACTTGCATGCACATTGCTAAACATTAACTGTTTCATCACATTACAATTATTATTTTTTTTCTCTTTGTACCCACCAGCTACCAGATATTTTTTTCATTTTAACTATCATTAGATTACTGGCTATTTAAATTTATTTTATTCAAGTCCGCCTTGCAAAGGAAAGAAACGAAATAATAAATCCACAGGAGTAAAGTTTTGATACATTTTAATCCTTTGAAGCGATAGCGCGAGTCTGATGCTCTCGCTGGCTCACTCCTATTTGCTGGACTACTCGGCTTCTCTGGAAGCAATTACTACAATAAGCGAGTTAGCCAACTAACGCAATTATTTTCTGTTGTTTCAGGTAAGCTCCTGTATATATGTATACATATATATATATAGATGATGGGTGGTGTGCTAGCGGTGTTCGCGCGCGACCCACGAGGTGTGAGTAATGATCAACCATTATCTTTTCTGTTTACTCTCCCCTTGTACGTCCTTGCTGAGGCTAGATAGGCCGCATTGAGGAGTAAAACGTTAAAGAGGGACTCTCCTTCTTTCTCTCTCTTTCTCTTTCTTCTTTCTTTTCTTATCTCTTTCTCTGGCTTTACTTGTGATTCCTCAAGAGCGACGGCAAATTCCAAGTTGCCCGGTACGGCCTTTTACTTTACTCTTTACTCTTTAAAGTCATTTACACTTATAAATCTACAGACGTATTTACAAGACGGTACACGCTATTTAAATATTAACATCTCTGAAATTAATTTTTTGTCTCATTGATGTTCAGCATTTCGTATTTTATGACTTGGAATTCTTTTAATCGAAGTTATGACTTAATTATTTAATTTATGTAAAATGTCAATCAGACCTTTTTAGTAGAGAATTTTATCTGCTACAAAATTGTTAGGGTGTATTTTTTTTATATTTTTAAAACTTTAGCCAGTTTTTCGATCCGAAAGACAAACATTTTGATAAATTTATTTTTCTAATAAGTTTTTTAATTAAGAGTAAATAAATTATTATTATTTAAAAAAAAAAAAAATAATTTTATGTCTCTATTTATGTACTAATAAATAGAGTAACGCCGCCATGGTAATTTGGGTAATGAAAGTTGGTTAACTGTCATTAAAACTTGAAGTAAAACTATGAGCAACAAACTCTTAGATGAACCCGCGATATGAATCTTGTTACCAGAGGCTAGCTAGTGCCTTAAGCCAGTCAGTAACTTTCCAGGTACTGGGTTCTAATTAATCGCCCCGATAAGCTCACAGTGCGCAGGTGCTCAAGATGACCTCCATATTTTGTTATAAATTAATATCGCTATTCAATAGACACTTTATAAAATACGCCTACGGAAATAATAAACACATGGATATGGCTAGACGTACTTTATGCATTTTGAGTAAATAAATGCCATGACAATTATTATTTAGTATTTAAAGTTATGAATAATAAAAGATAAATAATTCATCGCAGGCATACCATTAGCAGTGGAATTCTATATATGTTTGGTGAGTTTACCGATTAATTATGGAGATACTCAACGTTAATCACATGCCAGCGGTCGGGGTCTCGGTGATCTCATGTAGCTTTGTGGTATCTGAGGGATTAGTACATTCATACAGGCCACAAACTCATGGGCAGTCATACACCTAACCCAAAATATCCCTATCATCTTGTAACTATACTACATACATCATTAAAATTATTATTTATCAAATTTCATAAAGGTAAAAATTTTTTAATTTGATCCGCTGACACTTGTTCTGAGGGGAAGTAATCATACCTCAATGTTTTTAAAAGCCTCTTAAGCTAAAATAGTTGAAAATATTCGCGAAAAAATTTACTTGGTTTTAGATCCTCTATAATTACGTGTCAAGGCATCTGTCTCCTAGACTGCACATATTTTAAATAAAAATTAAATGAGCCAAAGACTTCCGGTTGAGCTCGAAAATTTATTAAAAATTTGGAATAATTTTTTGTATGGATAGTAATTTTGTAGGAAGTAAATTGTATATAATCGTCTAAGAATGAGTGATAAAAAAGAAATTCGGTAACTATTTTAATAAAAATTAATATGATTTAATTGAGTAATAAAAAAGTTTTTGAAAAGCCCTGAGGCTATCGCATACAATATAAAAGTGATAAAAACAAAGATAATATTTATCTAGACGTAGGAAACCACGTTTCATTTATTATAACACTATATAACTTCCACTTTCTCTTGAAAATCTATCCCGTCTTCAGAACCTCCATTTGCTCGGAAAACTTTTCTGCACTCTCACGCCGTCAAATAAAACTCGAATTATTAGTTTTATGAAAATAATCATAAAAAACAGTGTGACCTACTCATGAACAAACTTAATTTTTTCGCAGGGTAAAATGGGCAGTTAAAAAAATTTAAGTTTTATTTCTACACGTCCATTTTGCCCCTTACTAAAAATAACCTCAGCTGAGTGGCTGTCAATAAAACTATCGTCTCTATAGATCTAGCGGATAGTTAATGTCATAAATTAGCATTGATGACCTCACTGTAAATTTATGACAAGCCTCTACTATTAATTCGCTTATTTAAATCCGCGAGCTATTATTTTAACGTCAATCATATGACAGATATTACATTATCTCGTGTAATAATCGATAATACAAATTAAATAAATAATACAGACGTACATTGACGCAGAGTTTTAGTCGGATATGCAACCAAGTAATTTATCATTTCAACACTGGGATTTAAAAGTTTTTATTCAGAGCACGATTTCACCCACTAATTACTGTACACACACGTGTATCGAATTCGCGGATCGCGGAACCCTCTGTCCACCGATATACGATTGTAGGCATTAACTATTTATTTATTTGAGTAAATAAAAAATTACATTTTACGTTTTTTTATAATCCCCAGATTTTTTTTAATACACTCGATGAATAATCATTATTTGATATTTATTTCATTTATTAAGCTTTTGATATTTATTGAGTGGATTCTAAGTCCGTCGACATTTATAACTCAATAAACTATTCAGATTTATTTTAAACGACTTTGCGACACGGCGCTCGTTTAATCAATAAAATTATTTTTTAATCGGATGCCAAACAGTTTTCCATTTGTGTAATATTTATATTCATTTATTATTTTTTTTTTATGATTTTATATTTTATAGAAATATTAAAGCTAAAGGCTATTTAAATAATTTACGTGACATAAAAATTTAATTTGTAAAAAATTTATATTTTAATATTTAATTTCCGTATTCCTCGATGGAAATAAATTTTAAAAAGGTCATAACTTTGCTTTAAATTGTCATCAATCGTCAAAATTATTTTAGTTGACAGGTCAAAGTGTAAATGATTTTATTTTGCAACGAAATAAAAAATTGCAGATATTTTATTGAAAGCTTTTCAAAGCTTGCAGTTTAAACTTTACAATAAAAATTTTTTCTCGTGATTTTATCATTATTTTTTTTGTTGTCCAATAGAATGCCAAGTATTCATTTAGAAAATTTAAAATGAAATAAATCGAAGTTAAAAAAAAAAAAAATTGTTTTTACAGTAAATCATCAAAATTCATTAAAAAAAAAAAAAGAAAAAAAAAAAAAAAAAACATTTAAAATAATTTTCTAGTCACTAAAAAATAGAAAAATAAAGTTATGCTTGAATAGTTTTTCAGTTTATTGTTTTAATAATAAAATTTGCAAGTGTTTATTTGTGTCAGAATAAAAAAATAAACACTCAAAGCTTTGGAAATTATTTTTTTTTGTTTTATCATACGGCGATTTTTTGGTGAAATATCAGGGATTCTATTACAACAAAAATAATCTGAAATTGGATACTGGAAAATGCTCTGACGATTTACATGTGAATAATAAAATGGCATTCATACACTGGCATGATATTCGATCCAGTGACTGGCACATAATAAACTCCCCTAACAGCTGCATAAATATTAGCGTGTGTTGAAAAATTATTATAGCTTTGAAAATCTCAGCGGTATTGTGTCAGAGTAAATATTGATTGGCAAAGTGGCGTTATATTAGTGCACTGAGTCGTCACCCTCTGATCTGCCGTCCGATCCAACTAAACACATGATCCACTAATGGAGAGCCTAAGTATAATCCCCTGTCTCTCTATTTTACGTTTATTAAACTCTAAACTTTGACACCATGATTTAAACCTCCTGTCCGAAAATTTTCACCAAAATAATCGCAATACTTTTATTTATTTTTTTTTTTTTTTTGACGAAAAAATGTCATTAAAATAAATTGTCAAGGACAGCTTTAACGAGTAACTTTAGAAGTTTTAAAAAATAAAAAAAAAATGTAATTAAAAAAAGTAAAAATTAAAATTAGCAAGTGTGATACAGGGCGTCATATTTCCAATTTTCCCGGCAGTTGATTAGCATATAAATTATAACATTTTTTTTCTTTTTCGCGACTTAATTGCACTCTGTCCAGCCTGGTCTAGGATAAATTATATTAAAGACTGGGTGAAGAGAGTATAGTATGAATGAGCACAAGTGGGAATAAGTGTAACTGCCTCTGCAATCTGTAGTCTTAATACTTACACAAGTGCGCGAGTCGCGAATACGAATACGCGGTACCGAGTTATGGATGCAGATATCGCGGTGGCGGCGGCAGTCCTAGTATAAGCGACTACTCAACTCACCTGACTTCTTCCAACCAAAGGTATAAGCTTTTATATTTGCTGCTCTCACTTGTCGGCACATTGCAATCTAATCGATTCCTGGGATTGCATGGGAGAGTGCCACATGAGAGCGAGAGTAACTACCAGCAATACCCATTACCATATGCCGCATAACTTGATGAGATTGCATTTGCATTGCTTGACTTATTCTCTATGTTTTATTCTATCAATTTACTCGATTTATTTACTTTAAATACTTTTTATCCTTAATGTCTCATATTAAATTAATTATTTTGGAATTTTAAATAAATTATTTTTATTTCATAAATTCCGATAGTAAAAATTTTTATTTTTATGAATCATGTATGAGTTTTGAAACAGATTTTTACCGTGCAATTTAATGGTAGTCAAAAAAATTTCATTATTATTATTATTTTTTTTTTTTATTGACACATGAATTTTAATAGAGATGAATTGTTAAAAAAAGTGGTATTAAAATTAAAAAAATAAATAGTAATAATTGATGAAACATTTATTTAAAGTGGAATGTGTCTGATGAAACTCGATTAAACTCGATCAACGATTGAGGCCATTGCGAACACGTTTGGTATCAGTAATTAAACTACATACACCGGCGTGTCACCCACCCGCTTCTGTGCTGCGTTCAGTTCAATGAGTGAGTGAGCGAGTCGAGAGTCGAGACAGATCGGGCAATCGATCCTGCGATCTCTAGCACCTGTAAAATGTCCTCAAATTAATTACATTCGCACAATCCTTTTTTACATCAAAGGAAAAAGTATCAAATGATTGATCGATCGCTGCATTTTAATTAAATTTTTCATCGGGGATTTATTCATATCTAGTTGGACGCTTAATTAATTAATGAATTAATAATTACCGTACAATTTAATTTTATTCAATGAACCAGGATCGGCTTAGGTAAAGGGATTTTACTTTAACGTACGTGGTAGAGGCTGAATTACGTGAATGGATAATTGCTCAACTTGGGTATGCTCGCTATTGGGCTACTAATTTTGTCACAATTTATTGCCTTATTCTCTCAAAAGTTAATTTAATACATTATCGATTTCACTCTTTACATTTTTTTATTTCAATTCATTAAATTTTTTAAATAACTTTTAATTTAAATTTCAGTATCTGCGTACGCACGTGTAGATACACGGGTTCAAAATATTGCGCGAACTATCAAATCGATTTTCATGATTCTCTAGGGAAATCAAATAGCCTATCAAAACGTTTGACCAAAGTTATTTTCAGATAAATATTTTTGAATGTCTCAAATTATAAAAATCAGTTACTTTATGTATATTTTTTTTTCCAACTTGGATTTATGAACAAAGAAAACTTGAATATTACCATTTGACAGGGTGACATATAAACGATAACTTTGTAATGCTTTCAAAAAAACTTAACAAATAAAAAAGTTTATATTATTTTTTTGTCAAAAAAATAATAATACAGTGCAAAAGTATTCCATCTTACTTTATGGTTAATACACCCATGGAAGAATCCTGTCAGTAGTATTACGACCCCACTTCAAATGTAAATAAATCATATTTCACTCGCTTCAGTCATATATATATATATATTTACTTATAAAAATAAAAAAAAGTTTTTATCTTGTTTTCTCGGTTCTTCCGATGAATATTTTACGAAGGTATCCATTTGACCCTTGAGATCTCATACGTGTTTTGTATACTTACACTTAAATTTTTTCTAGCCGATCAGTCAACCAGATCAGGTATGAAAGAAAAATAACCTATATAATGCTGTCATATATAAAGTAATAAAATAAATTTGTTGCTTTTTAAATTTATTTTATTTTTAACGGCGTACTGACTTTCCGAGTCTTTTATCGTGTTTCGACAACTTTTAATATTTTATTTATTTAAATTATTTATTATACTTATCAATATCACCCACAATATACATTAATTTATATTTTATTTAAGTCACTGATCCGATCATTTTTCATTTTTCCAATCGAATGGAATAGAAAGTTTATTTTTTACCTGATAATATTTTATTAACAATATGATAAAATTATTTTAGGTTTTTAAAAAATTTCGATTGCAAAATAATTTATAGGAAATAATGGATGTTCGATTACACGGAGAGTCATTAAAATTATTATTATTATAATGAGAATTTATTTGCGAAATACAATAATAATAATAAAAATAATAAGAATATATATTTAAACAGCGTGAGAAATGATTAAAAGTTGACGTGCTGATGGTTGATTGTTCACGACACTCGGTGCTTAACCTAACGGAATTTTAATTGAGACTCGTTATTATTGTATTAACATCATAATTATTTGTACAAACTAAATTATTCCGGGTTTTTAAACATATTGTTATGCTATACATTACTTAAAAATAATAATAATCTACCGCTAGGTTTTAGAGCTTTCTGTCTATCGAACGTTATGTTAATTTACCGTCAAAAAAGGTTTGCTGTCTTAATTATTACTTTTTTTTTTTTTTTTAAGACTGCAATTATAATTATTGTCTGAACGGGATACTCGGTGCACGTCGAGTGACTAGAGTGAGAAGGTGAAGGTGTGTTTCATATTGTATGTAGCTGTAGTATGTACATAATAGAAATATAAGTTAAGTTGAGCTAAAGTTTGTGAGCATGGCATAAGCAAATGCTCGAACGCGCTTTACTTTCACCAGTCGTTGCTAAGATGCCAGTTGGTGTTCTCGCAAAATCTCCACCGACTCGATACAGCTCAAGCCAAATGAACGGTTTCTTTTTTTTTTTGCAAGTGTTTCACGCTTCAACAACTTGCAAATGATTCATTTGTCTTCCGGATACATAAAACACTCTACTTAAATTTATTCCATTGTCATGGAATATTTATATCGGATATTAAAATAATTATTAATTTTTTTTTATTCTTACAAATTAATGACCAATGAGTAGCAATAAGTAGAGCAAAAAAATTTAGCAGCCCAAAATTAATTGGAAATTTACGGAGTGGGAGGAAAATTTAATTTTTAATTTTTTTTTAAATTTCAATTAACGGCAAATTTAAAAAAAAATGCAATAAATTTTTTAGATCATTTTTTTTCAGAACCGTAGATTGAATTTTTTTATGGCAATTACTTGAATAATTGATTTTCGATCTACAATATTGAAACTTGTAAAAAAAATTTCTGACATGGCAGAATTTGCGGACGATAAAAAAAAATTACTCAAAATTTTTTTTATTATCGATTTCATAATTACCTATTATCGGTTTTATAAAGATAAAGTTTTAGATTCGAGGGTCAAAAACTAAAAACTGAGTTTTGGAATAAATTTTTACAAACTTTCCACTTAGTCATGAAACTTTTAGATTTCGATACTAAATTCATTTCTTTAACGTTTTTTTTTTTTTTTTGTAAGTAGAGATTATTAATTGAAAATGGGTCGTATTGCGAGTTAAAGTGGTTTATGTAAGAAAGTAACAGTAAAAAGAATTGGGTAATTTTTCGAAAAGAAAAATAGTCGGACGGTGAGCAATTCAAATCAGAGATCCCAGGCACTGGTAACACGAATAGGTGAAATGGAATTGTGCTTCGCTATCCTCTTGCACGATTTATGAATGTAAAGAGGCTCGAGTCGCTCGCTTATACTTTATATACATGTATATATATACTCCGACCAAAAAGAGATTTCAATTCCAAACGAAGAATTGCAATCGTCGCATTGATCCTACTCTAGATAACATGATTTATGAACTAGCTTTGAGAATAATAAAAATCTAAAGATCTTGCTTTCGTTCTGACAATAAAAAAAAGCTTATATATAAAATAAATCCTTAGTAAAACAAATTCAAACAACGCATCTATTGCTTTTAATAGTAAATATCAAATATCTGTTATTTGATAAAAACATTTCATTTCATCTTTAACCTATTTTTTCTTTTTTTCTTATTTAGAAAGACTTTGTAATAAAAATTTTCCGGTCACTGAAGTAGTGGTTGAATTTAATTAGTTTGTTTAGATATGAGCGCGATAATAAACATTTTTTATGAACAACAAGTTATTAAGTGATGTCTAGTGAAAAATTGGTGTACCGTTATGATGAAAAAAGTGTATTGCGGAGATAAATGAATAAATGAACTGAGCTTGGGTTTTTAATAAATATTAATAAACCACGCCTTGCTCCTTTCCCTTTCTTGATACACAACAAGAGTCTTGAGTCTTGAGTCTAGAGTCTAGAGAGAAAGACAGCGCGCCGATAATAAGGTCATGCGTCTGTAGGTTAATAGCTTGTTGCCTCTCCGAGCACCTGTATCTAATACTAATACATTCTTTCTTATAGTACTAATTATAATATTAATATTAATATTATAATTTACAGTTTTACATGTTAATAAATAACATTATTTTTACGCTTTACTTGAAATATCAATTTTAGCTAAAATATTCAATTTATTCCAAGTATTTTTGTCATATTTTTAGTAAACATTTTTGATAATTATTTTTACTAACTGAGTCTAGTGTAAATCCTTTGGATCGTCCATATATTTCTCTCCCCTCTGTAACTTTAACTTGATGTTCATCTTTGTCTCATTCCTTTTCACATCCGAAGCAATCATTTCTTTAGCTATAATAATAATAATAATAATAATAAAAAGATACATCTGCGCCCTTGAGTTAACGAGTTATATGTTACACAAATCTAAACAGATCAGATGTTGATGTCGCCATGTACGGCGCAAGGATCACGGAATGCCATCTTAATATCCACGGCTCATGTTTAATATCAATAAAAAAAAGTCTAGCCTCTGAAACGTGCGAAAAATTAACAGGGACAAAAAAATAAAATAGGGATGAACATCAGGACTGGTTTTGATGTCGGGAATATTTGAGTTTTTATTGCCCGAGTACACGCGATTTATTCATTTTATTTTATCCATTTATTTAATAGACTTTTTTTTTGTTATATCTGTTAAACTTTTACCTGGGGCCAGGCAGGGAAGGTTGGGACACGCCTCAGCACGACCCTCTCGGTAACGGGCGAGTGTTCTTGCAATCCAATCCACCCGCTCGTTGCTGTTTTCGGTCTAACGGACCAACTCTATGGGGTTATGCAGATTAAGCGAGCGTGACGCTCATGCCCCGCACGATTCAAGTCTTATTCCCCTGCAATAGCTCCCGTTAATACTCTAGTCTCCGCAAAACTCGTTAAAAAAAAATAAAATTAATTTTACATTTTTTACAATTTGAAATAATTTTTATTAGTAAATTAAATGATTATTAAATATTGTATAGAGTAAAAATAAAATTTTTATTTTCCATGCCTTAGGCGAGATTCAAACTGTCGATTTCCAGGTCACGCTTTCACGGCAGTATAATTTTAATTGAACATTTGTTATTATTATTATTTTTAATATTTTTTTTCATTTGTGATATAAATAATTTGTGATATAGAATTTTAATAATTATTATTGATTAATAAATTACAATTTAATTCGTATGATGGAAATATCGCGCTCAAAAAATTCATATCGATTATTTTTGGTGTTTCAATTATTAATCAAACAATATCCGATAAAAAATTGCAATAATAATAATAGTTATTATTATTATTATTATTATTATTATTATTATTATTATTATTATTATTATTATTATTATTATTAATAAAAGTAGTTGGTAGCAGTTACAGAGCATAGCGGTTTTAATTTAATTAGCGCGAGTGAATCCAAATGAGAATAAGGTGCAAGTAACCGTATGTATATCTGCATGCGTTGTAGAGATACTCGTCGCTTTGATTAAGAGTCCGCTGTCTGTATTTTTATAAAAAGAATTAAAACGTAGTGCGAACCCAAGGGAAAAAAATTTAGTCTTTACAAAGAGGAGGCGTTAAAATGTTGAGAGTAAAAAGAAGAAAAGAATAACGAAAAAATGAAAATTATTGTATTTTTTAAAAATTATCGGGGTTTGCAATTCGCTCGAACGTACTTCCGTTTCACCTATATATATATGAAGAGGTAGTAGATATTGAAGCTTTGGCATTCGGGCGATTCTGGATTTTCGATCGCATAGAGAGAATTTAAAATTCACTGAGCGTAGACGTGCGTCGGCGAATTAGCGTCGGGAGAGTTGTGTCCTTGCCTCGTTTTACACGTTCATCCTATCTACATTTCTAAATCACGTTCAAATTTTCAGAGGACATTTTATTCCTCAATAAATCACTCTTTATTATCCATACCATTTTTTTATTTTTTATTATCGCATTTTAATATTTTATTTATTAGCTTCACGTACGAATATTTTCTCCCTCATTAACACGCGCAATTAATAATAATTATGTCGGTAATAAATTATATTACAGTGGGCAGAAAAAATTTTATTTTAAAGACCCAAGTCTACTTCAATGTGCTTTTTATAATTACGTTTTTAAGATTATTGTCTGCGGACTACAATAAAGCAAAGGATATTTTTGACAGATCGCAATTTAAAGTCACAGTCAAAGTTAGCGTTTAATTTTTTTAATTTCTAAGAACCAGAAAAAAAAAAGAAAAGAAAAAAATGTGGACAGGAAGATTGATGGCTGGTGATAAATGATTAATTCTGTTAGTTAAAGTTCAATTAACTTTTCAGCGTCTGAATCTTGACACACGATAATAATCTCTTAACACGATAGTCCGCGATACGAGAGTTTATCTCACGTGTAAATCAAAATTATATTTATGCCTGGTATGATATTTAATGGGTGTATATTTAACAGCGTAGTGTGTATATAGACATCGGTAATTGTGATTTTGGCGAAGCAACTAGACAACTAGCAAGTGAGCCTGGTTGCCAGCCAGGTGTATATCGAATTCAGTGGAGCGTAAAAATGCTGGCGATCGACGACCCGTAACGATCATCGATATACTCCGCGGGTTTACGTGAGCCATTGTGGGAATCGGTCATCTTTATATTCTTTTACCGATATACAACAACAACAGCTATGGCTACGGCTACTTCAACAATAACAACAACAACAGCAACAGCAACAACAGATACAGATACAGTATTAACGACTGAGGAGAAAAATATATATATTGTGCGACGAAACATGGATACATAACCGTATAACTGGAGAATATAGAGTCCAAGTTGAATCGAGAGAGTTGAGAGTTAAGTACGAGGAGGGCAATGCTCTTGCGATAATCGTACGAAACCGGAGCCAATAAAATCGTGACGCCAAAGCGTAATTGGAATCTCCCGGGAAACCATTTCTTATATTATCCTTCTCACTCTCTTTCACCTGACGGTGCTGGTCCTCGAGCTTACAGTTCGGCTGCTCTCTTTCTGATATAATTCCCGGAGAATGTCTACATACTCTGCATATATATGCCGCGATTGCCACCACGAGATTCATTATAAACAAATTCACTCGTTTTATTAATCTGATTATACATTGTGTTAAGCTGCAGTGTCTCAATAAACGAGGGTTTATTTTTGTTCTCTGCATGAGCTTTCTCAGATTTATTATCTTGAGACTTTTTAAGCATATATCTGATCCCCATTGATTTTCATTAACCGATTTAATTACGTAATATTATAATAGATGTGAGATGTACTGGAAGACTTATAAGTGAGTAAGTGAGTGAGTAAGCCCGATAACTGACGACATTGTAGCATGATAGGTGCAGCCTACCAACCAGAAGGGAAGTGATTTACCGCAAATTGCCCGTTCTCAGTACAGAGTTACATTAAGCATTAGGCAATCGCGTGCATGAGGTAACGTCATGTGCTGTACGGAAAGAGCACGTGAGTCTCATGCTTTTTGCGCTAGATCATGCACAACACACACATATATATATATATATACATCCACGTCTATAATATTTAACTGATGTAACACAAACTCGTAGTCACAATGTATGTAATGCCGTTGAAATTCATGTTCAAGACACTTTTCCAATTTATGTCTTTCACCTTCACTATTTTCTTTGTCTCTTCCATTATCTCAATTCACTTATATTATTACAACCATTACATTACATAAAGTAATGTTTTACATTTTTATTTGACTCCGTTTTCAGTCTCGTTTCTCGTTTACATCAAATTGTTTCGCCATTCCTGCAACGATAATCGAGTCAGAGTCAGAGTCAGAGTCATAATCCCGGTCGTCGTCACGAATATATTCCCGAGCTTTCATTTTCTACTCGATAATTGTTGTAATGTACCTCAATCTTATCTCTCCAAGTAAAGTTTAAATAAAAATTAGTATTGTTCAATTGTTGCTTCAGTACGATAGCTGATGTGATGAATCAACCGATTTATATATGTTACAATCAACCGGTTAATATTTCAAGGAATATTGTTATTTAAGTAATCGCATTAATCAGATCTGAAGGAGATCTCATGGATTTAATGATCAACATTGTCTATTATATGTACATAAAGGTCGGCAGGCTACAATTATAATCAACGTTCATGTATTATCTCCACAGTTATTTATTTTATTTTATTTAAAATTTACCAACCTCTGGATTTTTTATTACCAGCGGCTATTTTCCAGATTAAATAATTAAAGTTATTTTAGGTATTTATTTACAAAAGCCAAAGGTCGCTATTTAAAATTAATTGACTTTTATTTATTTATTTTTATTACAGAATATAAAAAAATATGACAAAGTTTTTTCTAATGCAAACTATTCGTTTGTATGTTTCAGGTAAGCGTTGTCACGTCGACATTTCAATATCGTAAGTTTTTAACGTGATTACTCTGTGTGCTAATTTCTTAAATAATTTCATAGAGCCGGGAAATTTTTTTTTTTTTGCCATTAAAAAATAATTATAATTATAAACTCCACTAGTAGAACAATTGAGTAGAGTGCTCACACATAATAATATGTTTTAATATTTTTCTTTCAACAAATAACTGAAAGTCAGAGTCTGAAATTGCTTAAGCAAATAATTTAAAATCCAAGCTCTATACAATTTATTTAAATTAATTAAAGTTATATTAATTAAAATATATGAGTAAAAAGGGCGGATAATTAAAAGAGTTTTGTTTGATGTTTGAACACAAAAGAATTTATAAAGTAAGACACCTGGAAAAATACATCCGACAAGTTTAATAGAGAGAATAAAGTTGTAAGGGAATAGGATGTAAAGAGCAGGGAGTGTACGTTGGTAATGTAATAAAAGATAAATAATATAAGTAAAAATAAATAATATCTTTGAAGCCGGCCGGCCGGTCGGTCGGTCAGCTTGTAGACAAATAAACGCAACCCAGGTACATAATACACATTTATAAAGGTTGATACAGCTAAACAAGAGTGACGTCGGCTTTCAGCATCATAATTTTAGTTAACGAGTGGGTGTTTATATGCCCGTAAGCCAAATAGCATACGTACTTATAAATACAGTATTAACACGCAGTGCTCATCAGCGGGTATTATTGCAATAAGAGAGTGATAAATTTAAACTTTTAACTTTTAACCTGAATCCGGCCGATCGCAAGCTCTAAACGCGAGCAGTTAACGCTCAATAATAATTATTTTTTAAATTTTATTTGAGTATTCCGTGATGCTGCTGTAGAATACCATTGCTATTACCATTATAGTCAGTGCGGCACATTACTGGTACTGGTACCTGTATATTGCGGATTCGCGGCTGTACATAAAGTATACGACGTCGTTACAGTTAAATAAAAATGACTTGGCATTGTGGTGCGTTACTGCTTATACTTAGTCTTTTACGATCCTTTTACTTCTATCCACTTTTACTTACTATATTGTGCCGCACTATTATTGCCATCAGCGGTAACACTACCACCTGCCGGAGAGACTGATGATTAATTTTGAAATTGAAAGTAACCAAGTCCAGGACTTTGACTTTAACCTGGGCTATAACTCAGTCGTAAATTTTAAAAGTTTATTTTTATTTTCATTTTTTTAAGGCTTTGTGTGGCTTTTTCAGATTGTAAATGTTTCATTGTGTAACCACATATTGACAGATACGGTCGTTTTTTTTTTTTTTTAATTATTTTCTGTAGACGGCAAATTGAATATTTTTTAGAATTATGGTGTTGAAAAAAATTTTATTATCGTGGTTTTTAAAATTTTTTTATAAAGCTAGACAAAAAAAAAAATTGCCGACTGTATGGAGAAAAGTTACAGCCCTCAGACTAGAAACACTCGATTCCCCCAATTTGATTATTAAAGCAAAAAAGTGCTTTTAAATCCTTATGAATTAATTTTCTGTGAAAAGAAAAAAAATAAATGTAAAACGATGGCGGAAATAGGCAATATATAACCTCGCCCGTTAAAAATGATAAAAAATTCCTGAGGCGATAGCTACGGGCAATAAACAAACTTATGTGTGATTTACCATTATTGCAAACTGGTTCGCGATAGGTTTCACGATAAGAAAACATCGTAAATCGTTATCAAGAAAAGATGAACGTCATTCTTACACAGAGAGCATCAGTATAAGTAATATAAGGAGAGTTTAAAGTGGCATGGCAAACCCAACTACCACTACCACGAGCACCATCACCAGCACTGTGTCCTTACACACGTGAACTGCGAATGTGAATCGTAAAGACTGCTGATTGCATCGGTTCATAATAGCTCACATAATCTACCTACAATATAATAATAAATGCTGCTAAAAGTGTCACGATAAATAATTTACCTCTGCGAGTAAGACGCCTCGACATTTCTCATATACCGGGCAGACGACTAGTCTACTCTCTAGTTCTAATAATATATATTATTAAAAAATAACAATATTAACTTTCAGACGATGGGTCGTGAGAATATTTAGCATCTACAAGCACCTACTCTTGTTATTACATACACACACATTACCTCTGTCTTACATACGAGCTTTGATGTAACTGTCATTTCATAGTTACACTACTCGTTACTTCTAGTACCCAACTACTACTATTACTTAAATCTAGTCTTTCGTATGTATATATATATATACATCTGTCAACAACTGTTTCCAAGTGTTTCCGTTTTACTGCAGTTCTAACTGGCACGACATTGTTGTGGCAAACCGAGTGTTTTTTTAACCAAAGTCTACATAAACATTCACTACTTTGTTGGTTTTAATTTTTTACTTTTCTTAAATATATATTTGATATAATTATTAATAATATTCATCTATCTAGTTGGTAAATATCATTATTTTCTTTTAAAAATAGTAATAAGACAGAATAAAATATAAAAAATTCTGTCAGTAAAATGATATTTTCATTTTAATAATTTAGCAGACATTTTTTAAATAATTAAAATTGACAGGAACATCGAAATTATTTTTTAGAAGTAATAAATAAAAAATTTTCACAACATCGTAAAACAATTTAGCGATTTAAAATTTGGATGTTCATAAGGCAGCATTGAGTGCTCAGTATAAATCATAAATGAAATACGGGAAAAGTTTTAGCACTTTGGAGTAAATTTCGGTAGTTAACAGTCAAGTGATGACACAGCGACGGTTACAAGTAAATGGGAGCCGTGTGAAACACATGTGACTTCACCTTACTCACTGCTCGAGGGTTATCTCTCTCTCTTTCACTCTGCTCTGACACATTGCTGAGAGGTAGAAACCATTATCTACCTTGATTTATCGCTCAAGTAATTACAGGCAATTAGTTCCTAATGACAATTGATAATAATACTTAATTTAAAGATTCCCCACTTTACCGTACGTAAGGAATGGCCTGAAAATAAAAGTAGACGAATTGACAAATAATGGGAGTGAATTGATAAATAGCCTACGTTGTTCCTGAGAGCTTCTTAGAATCGAGTGGTTAATCTAATAGTCGTAGGTACGTCGTGTTATCATCTGGGAATGTGGGTCGAACGGGCAATTAAACGTAAAACACGGTTGCGTACATAATTCAGTGGTGTGTACCCAACTTGCCAGGTGTATTAAGCCACTTATAAATACGTTCGTATTTTTTATTACTCTACACTATTTCTGTCTTGGTCACTACCTTTTATCGGGTACGGACATTGCCGACGATAATGTCTGAGCCCTTAGGTCATTTAATAGACGGACCGGAGTCCAATAGTCGGCTGATTACACTTCGAACCTGATATTATATACTTTATAGCCGGTACTCGGTACTCGATACTAAGTACTTTGCAGAGTACGCACGCAATCGACTAAAACAACGCCTCTAACCCATCCTACGCACAGCTTTTATCTTAAAATACTTATTTGCATATACAAATACACCTAATGCTCCTTTGCTATGGCTTATTATGATTCAACTGCTGTCTCATCCATAGAATCACTTTTTTACTTCCTATCAAAAGATTTACAGAGATACTGATTTATAAACCACGAGATGTTTGTGTTTTTTATTATTTATGTTTGCGGAAGATTATTCTTGTCTGTATCATCTTGAACTATATACGGGTGCGATACCTTGGGCGTAAAAGATTTATTTTATGTTTTCTAATGATATCTATTAGAGGGGATTTTTTTAAACGGCTAGAAATTATTGAATATAAATATTTTTATAATTTTTATTAACTTTTATTTTCGGAGTAATTCTAACAATTTAAAGGAATTTTATCTGTAAATTCTGCGCGCCGATCGTTTGAGATTTTTTTAACGAGCTGTGAGGTCTCAGTTCACAAACAATAAATTGGTTTTAAAAATATTTTATTGCTGATTGTCTGATAAGTGTGATTGATATTTTTTTCACTCGATTTAATTTTTAATTTATATTATTTTCATTCTGCTCGGATTATTTTATTACAGTCAACATTTTATTTTCTGCAATTTCCAGTAAATAAAAAAAACTATTAAAAAATAACGTCGACTCTGCGAACAAAATCCTGAAACTTTTTGCAATTTCCGAGTTATGTGAACTAGAACAAATGTTTTTGGGCATTACGAGCTTAAAAACTTTTTTTCCGATCAATAGTAAAAAAATTGTTGATTCTGCTAATTGAATAATTGTTTTCTTTTTTTTTTACGATTCGCTCTCGAGTATTTCAAAATGTAATTTGATAATTTTTAAGAGAATGTTAAATTAAGGAAAAAAAATTTGAATTTACAAGAAATTAACTCGGCCTTAATTAACTCTCAAGTAAAAATAAAACGAATTAACTGACATTTTATTTTTTTTTTTGTTACCAAGTAAATTACTGAGAAAAAAATAGGGCCAAGGTAGACAGTGACTTGACATTAACTTTATTACTATCATCATAAAAACTGACCGTTTAAATATTTCGATATTTATTTATTTATAAAAATAATATTTTTTTCTGTGGGGGGTAAATAAATTATTGTTGTTAATCTCTGTCGAATCACACCCAACATCACAAAGACAAAAATAAAGTAAGAGAAGAAATAAGTCACGAGTAATGAGTCATCTTGACGTGAAATATTCAGTTCTCCTGGTACGTCTGTGATCGATCGTCAGTAGTAACGGAGCTGCAGACAAAGCCAACTCAGGGTCGTGCTCTGACCTCGGACTATTATTTTTTTATTTTCTATATCCTTGATTATTTACAGTCCTGACAATAACTCCAGACATAAACTTTATAAATTAATTAATTACAATTACATCTATCGCAAGTCTCGTAAATAAATAAATTTTAATTTTCTCTAAAGAGTTTCGTAGACAGCCAGTGAAAAAATTCGTAGCACTTTAAACTGGAGATGCATTAAAATTTACAAGCCCCTAATTGGTTTTATAGGAGATCCAAGTTGGAAATCCTACGTCAGATGTTATCGACCGATAGCGCAACGTGGAAATGAAAGTATTGTAAGAAATACATTTATATATAAGAGGCAACAGAAGGTGTAAGATAGAAATTCACCTCAGTCCAGCTGAACTTGAGCTTCAATCTAAGTCTCAAGTCATTTATATATAAATATATAAGCTTTTAACTTTTATCTGTTGAGATTCCATGGAGTAGATGGACGATATACTCGGGCTTAGTTATAGTATCTCATAGATTTATTTACGGGTCGCGAGATGGTTATGTCGATGATCTTATTCTTAGCATAGAGATCGACATCCACGCTCGAATTATTTAACATAACGAGTAGAGCATTAAGGTTGCAATAATATTTATCCGTTATCTCATATATTTTTACACAAGTCGATGATATTTATGCTCTGATAGGCCGTATCGCTTCGCCGATTTATTTATTTTAGATTTTTTATTGCTTATTATTTACCTATTAATATATTCATTTATGTTTACAGTAACACTGTCTGTTGGTTATTGAGTTTACGTTCAAACGGTCTGACCGTTTTTTCATTTTAATTTTATCTGTTGCAAAATTATCTCTATTTATTTTTCATGTACGGCGTATAGTTACTGAGTAGTTTCAATTAAATGATAAGCATTTAATATTTTATTGATATTTATTTCTGAGGTCAAGTTTAAATTAAGAAAACTCGTAAAATACTGAATTTACACACAAAATTAGTAACAACTTTTTTCCGAGGAATTTTAATTTACTAAAAAATTGCAGGACTTAATTTTTAATCTTCGATCCATACTTAATGAGTAACTTAAGTTTCAAATGTCGCGTATGGAATTTAAGTATTTTTTCAAAATAAAAGAGCTAAATAATTTTTTTGCAAAGCCTTTAAATTATTAAACTTAAATTACAAAGTATTTTTCAAGTTGTAAAGTTTTTTTATTTGTAAATAAACTTGGCAAATGTAGCGAAAAGCTTGTCAGCAATAGTTTGCGTTAGCCAGCTTTAGTTTCCCTGGTTTTCGAACTACAGAAAGAGAATACTTAGCTCTAGTCGCTCTATATAGCTCTTGAGTACTTTTTTCTTTGCTCACTTCATTACATTTTTTTTTTATCTTCCGAGCGTCCAATCAATACAACCCTCTAGGAATAAAAACTTTAAATAAAAAAAAAAAGTTTAATTAATAAAAATATTTTATTTATTTACAATAATAATAATAATTAATCAGCTTAATTATTTAAAAAAAAATTAATAACATAAAAGCGAGTACGATACAAATGCATTTAGTGACCTCGACCGCGATTAAAGTGCAGTTTAATTTTTTCTTACCTACTCGAGTTTGAAAGTTCTCGCCGACTCTTCCTTTTATTACTCGGCTTTTTCCTGGAATACGTGGACAAGCAGGAAAAGGAGGGACAGAGAAAACTGTAATGTCTGAAAGGGAAAAAGGTATAATTTCGAAAAGATAAAAACCGGAAACTGTACGCCGGAGATAAAAGGGGTGAGAGTAACGTTTGGTCCGACGTCCCGTTTAAACCTTCAAAGTTACGTTTTACACGATTTGCTCTTATTTCTCTCTTTGAACTCGTCCCAGATAAGGTTTCGGTTGAATAGTAAGCGACCTCTTCAAAGTTACTCCTTTTAAAACATATAATGTCCCCATTTTACTGCTTCTATTGATGTAAAATCATTATTTTATTTTTATTTTTAAATTCAATTCTTGAATAACAATTATCGACAAATAATTTAAAATACGGTAAAAATAAATCATCAGTTTTTTCTGCAAACTCAATTTTTTCCGAGTTACAAATAATTAAATAAATAAAGAAATAAAATAAAAAAAAAAAAAAAAAAAAGGAAAAGAAATCTCTATTATTTGAGAGAAAATAAAAATAAAAATAATGAAAGGTGTCGGTAATGATTGTGTTGGCCGAGTGGTTAATAATTAGCAGCAAGTACTGAGGACCGTTGTAAACCGGCACTAGGTTCTGTTTGACCGTGACGTGCACCAGCTTACGCCTTAGAGTCACGTCGGTCACGATTACTGCGCCAAGACAGTGGTTCTGGTGCCAGAGATAAAGGAAGAGGTGGAGGTAGAGGTGGAGGTAGCTTTCAACAGGGTTTGCTGCCCGTGTAGGCTCAGTAGAGAAGCATATTGGAGTTGGAGTACCATAGTAGGTATGTTGGTGTGTGTATTAACACAGTACAGCTCGAGAGCTAGCAAATACATAGGCATTGACATAGACATAGACATACATTGAGTTAGATGAGTATGGGTTGAAATAGGAGTTAGTCGACTGTCGATGAGTTGAGTCGAGCGCGCGAGAGCTAGTCTATAGCGTTGAGTAAATATTTGTGCATGTTAAATAGATGGTACCGTCTAGTATAGCATCGCGTCTCTAAGGATAAGACCCAAGTACGATAAGGAGAATGTACGTGGTACTTCTCAGGAGGTACTACGTCAAATTGGTCTACTACCGCACTTCTCTATACCATTCACTTATTCCTTAGTCTCAGTCCCGACTCAACTCTCTGATTCTCGTCTTGGTAGATCTGCATTTCCAAGAATATATATGCTGCTGCTGCTGCTACTGCTGTGTTTTGAAACTTTTTTATTATGTTAATATTATATTCAATATTTAGTTTAACTTTGAATTTAATATCATACTTGTAAGCTAAAATAAATTTTAAACAACATACTTTTACATATATATTAATATATTTAATTAATTTATATGACATAATTTATTTTTTTTACAATTATCTCTGGAAACATTTTAGTACGGTAACTTTTTAAAAGATTATTTCAAAGCTTTAAATTTGTATCTTTTAACCGCATCATTATTAAATACTTAGAATTTTTTCACCTCGCTGAAAAAATTAAAGTCAAAAAAATTTAAGTACTTGAGATGAGTAGTCAGAGTGGCAGTGCGATCAGACGCGTCTAGCTTTTTCACAGTCACTAAAAATATACATAACCTGAAATAGTAAAAAATACGAGTACAAGTAGAAGCAAGCAGGAGCTCAGATACTCGAGATGGATCGGAATCTGTGTAGACTTTGGACGCCTGGAGGCCTGGGGGCAGTTAATCGATCGATCCTTCGGTGGTTTCGCGTCGTCTTTAGATAATCACTGGTATAAATCAAGGGACCGATGGTCGGCATCAGTCCCTTAATATCTCGGCTGAAAGCGAGGCCTATCGATTGATACGCAGGCTTAGCAAAGACTAGACGCATTACCTGCCGCGGCCTTGGATATTATTTTTTAACTCAGTGAGAGCTCGAGCATCAGGTGTAATCAGTGGCATGTACATTAGACAAGTACGGGTTCTCAAGGGGAAAAAAGAAGATCGATGATGTACCGAGACCTCTGATGATGCTCCACATCATCACAAGTTGAACCCCGAGGTGGATGTAGAATAACTTCTTATATTATCTCACTTCTCTCACTTCTCTTACACCTTACTTGTATATATATTTATATTTATATATTTATATACATCATCTCTCCTAGGCTTTGTATATTCATAACGCCGACAACGCTGTAGTCGTCGCCGCCGCAACGTTCCCTTTCATCTGCTGGATCTCCAATGCGTCTGCGGCAAGGTGAATACAAATATTACCCTCGCGACTTTTTCTTCAACCGCAAAAGTTAATATGAAACGCCTCGAGCATTACATATCTTGCTGTGGATATCAACAACCCAAACACTTTATTTTTTTTTAACTTAAATTTTCATCATTAAAAATTTTTTTTTAACTTGGTCTTGGTTTTGAGTTCAGAAATTTTCTGATCCTATTTCAGAGCCAAAATATAAATTTTCGACATAAGTAAAAGTGAAAAAATGGTAAATAATTTTTTAATAAAACCAATTTCCGTAAAATATTACAGGGAATTGTTAAAATGTTAAATTGAAAATATACGTGAGTCGGTTAAAGTTTTGCGGAACACTAGTTAGCATAAATTTCTTACGTGTGAAACCTTAATTTCCATTCTAATATAGTAAAGTAATTATGATAATTGTTTTCAGTACAGAATGGATTATATTTATAAAGTCATTTAAAGAGTCAGGTAGAAATATGTATATGTATGTATATATATGAAGGTGGGTAAGAAATCGATTATGCAATTTTCCTTGGGTCCGAGAACACAAGACTACTCTATAGAGTTGAGAGGAGAGAACTCGGTTGTGTGAGTTACGGTAGTCGCATTCCGACGCGTATCTAATAATGTTCAGTGAAAGTTCCCTCTCATGCATCGCTGAACGTGTGTTGCACGCACACATCTCAGTATTGTTCCCACCTAGTCACCCACACACGCGTACAGTTTATCATAACGAACAAGTAAATACGAAATCGATGGCTGGATTTTATTTCACCAGCAAAAAGGCACAGAAATTTTTATTTTTTTTTTTTTTTTTATTCCTGTGCCTTTAATTAAAAAGGAAGGAAGCTCGACAGCAGGGCGTAGGAGAAAAAAATATTTTCAATGTTCCGTTGATTTCAATTAAAGCTGAATTGAGGGCTGCCTCTGACAAGACTCACACAATCACAAAATCCGACTGATCCAAATTTTACTTGTATTGTTCGCGGATATTTTTACCTACTCGTCACAAAGGGTTAGCCGATGATGGTTTTTTTCGTTGTTTTATTTTTTTAAACGAGCGTCATCCTGGACGCAAATCAATCTGTTACAAAGCGTAAATACAAAAGTTAACTCGCGGGAGCAATCATTTACAACGGTATAGTATAATTAACGATACACGATGTGAATTTCACCGAAAGGAAAGAGAAAAAAAAACATTGTTTAGTTTTTTTTTATAAATAGAGAGATGTGTAAAACAAATACCAAACTGGAATGAATTCAATTGTTTTATTTTTTAGTTTACTTGATTTATAGTTTATTTCACTCGACTGTAATATTCAATTGTATTCGTATTTAATTTTTAAAATATCGATTAATTTTTATTTCCGAGTCAGCATCACAGAAATTTTTTTTCCCTTCATCTAAATATATTTTTACAAATCTTTGATTCATAAATTCATTTATAGCCTTTTTTTTCCGTAAGATAAATGACAGCGTTATAAAAAAATTCAAACATATATTTTTTGTACAAGTTTATATTTTAAGCAACCGTTAAATTAAAAATGAATTTTTCTTTTCTGTAAATTTATAAATCTTACATTGATATTTTGACGTCATGTGAGGTCTGTGAATACCGCAGCAGTTGAATGCGATAAGAATTATTTAAAATGTCATTTATTTCTATCCAAGATAAATTTTAAAGTCTTAGATTTCAGTGGATCACTGAGATTGACAGAAGACTATTGAGTGTGCGCACTTGTTGCACAGTATTGAAAATCTCTCGCACGTGCGAGTCACATTATAATCTTAATCCGATCGGTTGATTGTTTGCTCAGCTTGCGAGAGTATGTCACAATTTAATATAAACTCTGATAAATATATATTATCGTATCGATAAGTAGGTGCCAATGAAACCGTACCCATAAATCGCCCATGTAATAAATATATTGTTAATAAGATAAATAAAATGTACATATAATAAATTTGATATAATGTAATGATTTCGTACAAATTAATAAGATAGTATCTACATGTCTGATCGGAAGCCTGTGCATGAGATTACCAAATCGTACTGTAAAATTGTTTGCGAGATACGATAATAAAACCTGTTCCATAAAGTTTCATTCGGTTGTAGTCTTTCAGCTCTCAACTCACCTTATATACATTAAACATTATTATATTATGTATGCACACCATTTAGCCAACACTTTGCTTGCCCGTTTAATGTTGCGTTAGATCGTTAAAGAATGCAAGACGACGTATACAAGATATGAGAAACCGGCATTTATTTCTTATCGACATTTCATTTTATTTTTTTTTATTGATACTCGAAACGTTGACATTAAGATTTATTCTATGGAATATTTATTTTTTATAATCCGGCCAACAATTTTTTAATATAAAGTAATTTTAAAATATATTGGGGAAGCGTCTTTGGATTTTAAAAATCCCAGTGGGTTTAAATCATGACGAGAATATTTAGTAAAATATATAATATGAGGTAATTTAATAATGATCTTGATGAGTAAGATCCTTTCAGCATTTACGATGACATTAAATTGCTTATAGAGACGAGAGTAGATGGGATATGTTATGTGTAGAGAGGTAAGGAGGTGCTGGAAGGATGTTGTTGGGTAATATTTGTATAACGTGTACACCTCTATTGTGAAAATAGTGTAGAGAATGGTTGAGACAACTCTGGGCAGGTGTCTTTCGTGATCGTTAAATTACTTTCGGTTTTACGAGCTACGTGACGCAGCTGTGGCTTGCTTATTCTTTTTATACTATTTTTCTTTTATTTTTTATACGACACACATTCCACTAAAATATAACTGCTAAATACTTGGTCTGTATTTTAAAAGCCTTCATTCAGAAATATTGTCAAGACTCAACAAAAAAACATAAAAAAAGACGGATTTTTAGTGGTAATTATATTTTATTGTAATGTGTATTCAGAAAATAATTTATTGAATTTTTATCTACACCTGGCGCTCAACGCAGGGCTGCAAATTGACGTGACCCAAATCTGTCATACAAATATTCTGTGGGGGGTTTTATGCTCGTATATATCACAACTCTTGTATACTTTGCACTTTAATAGTTGTCTGTTGAATTTATTTGTTAAAATATAAAACTATACTTTAATAGCTGGATTTTATATTTAAAAAAAAAAAATTGCGGTAAGATGAATGAAGAAAAATAGAAAAAGCCTTGAAAAATAATTTTTACACCGAAAAGTTTATTCGAAAGTAAAAACAATTTCGGCAATAAAAATTCAATGAAAACAGAAATGATATAAAAAGGATGTGAAAAGAGAGGTGGATTATCGTTTATGTTTTAAAATGATTAAAGGCTCAGAATTGTTCCCAAGTCATTAAGTAGCATGTCTCACCGGGACATTATTCTTGGTTTTCAATTTAAAAACTTTAACCAGGCCATTAACGCAGTCGATAAAACTCGTACAACTTGGAATTGACGGCACTTAAAATAACGGTAGGGGTTTACGGAGAACCGAATCGAAAGCTAGGGTGAAAAGTTTAGTACTTTTCATTCAACGTCATCTATTTTTTCGGTTGCTGTAAGTGTGCTGATGAAAGAGAACTCAAGCACACGAGGTCTATTAGGGTGAAGTTGACTCTCGCAAATGCATAATGGATTTATACGCAGCGACCGGCGAAAACAAAAGGACCCGACGTAACAGTGTGAATGCATGAGTTTGCGGGGCTTAAACTTTTCGAGTTACTAAATTTTACTCAACTCAAACTGTTATTTCACACACATACATTACTGTTTATACATTAAACTTTAATCTCACTCTCCGCTACACTTCTTATCATTTATTAAAATACTTGTTTTGTAAATAAATTTCCTCCAATTTCATTTCTCTTATCAATTAATTATTTGTTTATGTTACAGGTAAGTTTTCAGCCCGTAACTTACGAGTGAGTAAATAAATAAATAAATATATAAATATTATTTTAAGTGAATGACAAAAAGTCTGTTGAAATTTAACAAAGGATCTACCGACAATGTCAGAATGATTGACGTGAAAATTCAATTTCCTCCGAATTTACAAGTCTACAGTCTGCTGTAAAACATACATAAATACAGATGTGAATGTGAGGGCTATATATATATATATATATATATATATATATATGTATTATATTCCAACAAAATATGTATCAGAACAAGGCAGGGACCGGAAATGAAACGTCAAAGTTGCCCGACGTATCTTTTAATCGACGTAATGCCAAACATGTCCGGTATTTTTTATCTGTCCTCCCGTCCGGTCCCCAGCCCTCACCCTAACCCTTTATTTATTTAATATTTTTTGTCGTACCAGTCTCTCCATTTACGCCGAGCTGTCTCTTTGAATCGACTTGTCCGGTCTTGAAGATGAGAGTTGAATAATCCCGACCCTCCTGAGCACCGTCCATCAAAGAAATCTTTAAATATTCCATAGGTTAGTTTTCCGCTTAAGGCGCGTCAACGACCGGGTCTCTTTGCATCGCTAAGAGATCCGCTGAATAAATCCCAGCTAGAGATAAGTCCCTGTACCGTTCATCTTTGGCAAGCTTCAAATCATTTTCTACCGTCTGAGTCATTGCATTGAATAACAAAAAAATAAAAAGGTATCAGGAAGTCTCGACACTTTCTCTATTTTTTTCTAGCTCACGCTCGGATATTACACCCGATCGTTTACTCAAGTGATTAAATCGACCAACACGAGAGTCACTTTTTATAACTATTATTTATTTAGTTTTTAATTGAACAGATAATTATCTGGACAATTTTCTTGGGCAGATGATCGGACGCGTGGACTATTCTCTTTATCCATAAAGGTACAAGTAGTTTGTATGTAAATAACTTAAACGAAATGACCGAGATGGTTATCGGAAATCGTGTGAATAGTATCTGCCGTCTATACACACTCCTGGGTATTTATGGGTATGCCTCGTTGGACGTATTCGTAAGCATATAAAAAATTTGTTGCCACAAATATGGTATTGGATCGAATTCATTGATAACAGACGATGTATAAGGCGCGTTTCGGGTAAGGTTTTGTTATATATATCAACATACCATATTTTTATTTAACATTATTATATTCAATTTCTGTTTCAAGCACTTTAGATATCGGTTTTGTAATTACATAAAAAGTCTTTTGTCGCACTGACGCAATCTTACGCAAGCGTTTGGGTTCGCCGACGTGTGTTATGCTCAATCGAGCTTATCTCATCCTCGGCATTTAGTTTTTTTGTCCAACACACAACCGATAGTCATGTAAGACAGCCGTAAAAACTCGGTTAGTATGTGTTGACTGGAAATAAACAGACGGAAATTCCCGGTTATGACAGATGTTGACTCAAACATGTCATAACAGTCATTAGTTTACTTTATTTTTATTATTATTTTTTCATTGATGTAATGGAGTTGAATAATATTAAGGAAACATAAACCAGGAATCTGAAAGCCAGCAGTGTTGATGGATTTAACGGATAAAGTAGTGAATGAAACTCGGTGGTGAAATGTTATTTTGGACAAGTGGCAATAGCTGGTGAGGTTGTCCGCCGGAACAAATTGGTTGACATCCGGACTGAATGGCTCTCGTGGGTGCCAGTTGTAGCTGTCGTCTTCTCCTAGACTAGAGATCTCTCTCAAGAACTGTGAGAGGTTTAAAGCCGCAGGGGGTTGCCCGGAAGTGGCTAAGCAGATGGCAGCATCGGTTCCCACTCCTCGGTCTCGCTTCAGCATCGTAGTCTGTGGAACATGGGCGACATCCGCTAGAGGATGTCCCCCCGGAGAAATCAACTTCTCAGAGTAGTGTTTCTCTTACTACTGATCTAACACGCGATCTTCCTTCATAAAAACTCCAGACCCTCGATCAAGTTACGAGTGCACTTTTTATTGGATACCTCACAAGTTGGCAATAATAATAATAATAATAATAATAATAATAGGTTTAGAATATCGACGAGCTTTTAACAAGCAAATGGCAGTTCCCAGAATTGTGATTGGCAGTCCAATAAAAAGTTATACGACACTTTTAACGATCAATCTAAAAACGAGATATCGAAATTTCCATTTTTACGCTGACACACGATTCACTTGTCCTAATTTCACTAACTTTTACAAATACTTCAGTGCCGTTATAGATTTTTTATTAGCTTTGTCGTAAAAACGTAATTTCAACGATGCATGCACTGATAACACACATGTGGCCACTTTTGTTTCGCTATCGATCGTTTACATTTTCACAGTGTACGTGTTTTCAAATATTTCGCACTATTATAAAAAGGTTTAACTGAATCTAAATGTGTGTTGTATGGGTATATGTGTATTTGTGTGCACGTGATTCAACAAAACTCGATGGATCGAAGCAATAAAAACTCGCGTTCCGGAAAAGGCTTTTTGTATCCAGCCGCCGGCCGAATATCCGATCATATTTATCCGTCGGTGTGTGGAACATATTGCAGACGGTACTCGGTTGAGTTATGAATTCATGCTTAATACGGGGTGTGAATAACCCGCTGGGAATAATACATACACATACATATATACATTCTTACACACATATATACATATATATATATATATTTTTTTTTTTCGGTAGAATTTACGAGTTTATCTGCTGAAGTAATAAAAGAATGGTTAGTGAAAACGTGCCCCGGTAAATTGAATTATTCAGTCGTACACAATTATTTTTTCACACTTGTTTAGTTTTCAAATAAAATTCTAGTCAAATTGATTTTCATTCTCATAGATATAAATATTAAAAAAAAAAATTATCTATTCATATTTTGGCGCTTCTTTGTTTTGAACTGAAGTTCAGTGGCGTCCCTGCAGGCGGCTAGTAGATACGACCATTTATTTTCAGACGCCGTGAAAAAATATTTTTTGTTACATTATTTGGGAACAAAAGTCTGCCCGAAAACATTTCACCGCGAATTATTATTTCATTTTCGCTATGGGTCTGAAACTCTTGAGGATCGAGAAGGAAAAACAAAGTGGAGGAAAAAAGCTGACACGGAAGTTGTGAAGCTGTCACGCTTGTTGGTGATGTTCCCACGCAAAACCCCGACATTTATCGTAAATTCAGCATCTAGTCTATGGTAGACATAGATAGCGCTAACCAACTTAAACAATTGTCATCGCGGGCAGAATAAATAATAAAAAGTATGAAATGTTATAAAACGCGGTTTTAATCTCACACTGTCTGGAGTCTTTGTGCACCAGAGAGTTAAACTCTTCTTGGGTCTTCTCACATCTAAGTAACACCCGTGATGCAAGATCTCACCCCCACGGATTTTCGCACGGCTGATGAGTTTCCGTCACGATTTTGCGGTCGAGTCTCCTCGAGACTAAGAGCGCAAGACCGAGTGCAAAAGTTAAGAGCAGAGAGTATTTTCCAGTACTCCGGGATGGTGGAATGCCACCTCGTAGCTCATCTCACGCATACAGAGAATGATGAGAGTACCAAAGAGCTAAGAGATGAACAGCTGTACCGGCAAGCAGATGCTTTCTAGCCTTAATGACAACGAGTCTTCATACCGAGTCTCCTCGGGTCTTGATTCTTTTCAGTGGTCATCCGCTGCTATAAACTACTCTCCTCCTCATTCCTCATTGCCATTAATCTACACACCGAAAATAAAAAATACAAAAAAATAAAAAACATAGTAAAATAACAAATAAAGAACTGAGACCGTGGTATCAAAGTTATAACGCGTTTTACAATCGACGCTTTATCTCGGACATAAAAAAATCTCCGAGCATTTGAAATATTCATAGGAAAAAAAAAAACAATGAGTGGCAATAGCCGAATCAAATCGACGATACAATTACTAAATAAATACATTCATAAATTCAGTTCATTTCCCAATAAACTTTAGCTATTTTTGAGTTATTTATTTAGCAATAATGTTTAACTCGATTTATTAAATTTAATGAACAATTGACCTCGCTGATGCATTATTCATTCAACACACTCTGCTCAATCGAAACATTTAACAATTTTTCCACCAAGTTCCAAATTAAAATATTGGCAATTAATTTGATTCAAAAATATCTACCATTGATTCGCGAGAATTAATTAATTCATTAGATTTTTAACCAACAGTGTGAGTATTTTATCAATAACTAATAAACAGGGAATAATAGATAAACCAACGACTTGGAAACCTGAATACTTAATTTCCTTCTGAGCACTCTGACATCCCTTGACCCTTCATCTCGGTCTTGGTCCTTTTGGTCTGCCTCGAGTCATTACTTATGAACGAGGCTTCCATTTACGTCACAAGAAGGTGGTGAACCGCTTGGTCCTTTTCGTTGAGTCCGCTAGTTTTGCTCAGCATTGCAGTAGCAGCAGCACTAGCAGCAGCCAAGTCGATAAACCATGAACACAAACTCTGTGTGCAAACACCTCGACAGATATATTGCCATTTTATCTTGGACTTAACACCGTTGATGATATCCTATCCTCCTAGCGTCTTGGAGCTCTTATACCCCAGTCCATAAGTCTCTGGTCTCCTTCCCGGAAATTACGATCTACCAAAGGAGTAGACGAGTCTGGAGTCTAATTGGTGGATCAAAAAAGAAATTTATGCATTAGAAAAAGAATATTTTACAACCGGTTGCCCAAGAGATGGAGAAAAATTGCCGGAAGGAAAAGTTATACCGCTTGCGTAATCAATGAAGAAGACAGAACTTACTCGTAGGGTTGTAACGGCTCTCTAATTTTCCTCGCGCTTAAACATCTGCGCAAAAGCTATCCCAGTCAGCTCACATTCACACACACTCCGTACCCAAGTGTTGGAACAGCTATTTTAATAAATCCGACGTCGTCAGGTTTAATTGCACCGTCACGTAACATTCCCCCACTTCCGAAGCACCTTCAGGGCTTGGGTGAATTTTCTGACAGGTTATTGCACATTTTAAATACCGTCTGAGTTTTAGTTTAAGTTTTAACACTCTTCTTTAAGAGTTTTTTTAATTATAAACTATATCGTAGCGCGGAAGTTGGTTAGCAATAAAAATAAAAAAAAATAAAAAAAAATAAAAAATAGCTTTATAGAGCAATAAAATAATTTAAGCCGGAAGCAGTTGTAAGATATAATAGTTTATATGTGTTTTTTTGAGTGTAAGCTGTAAGCTGGAGAGCATAGCCGTAGGAGAATTGCCGGTCATAGGGTCTAAGAATATTGCGGATCTGGACAAGTATTGCACAGTAGTAACAGTTAAAGCGTCAGGTTATTACAGTGTTTTAGTGGGTTATACAGATAAAACTGGTGCTAGCTTTATCCACTTCTTGGACCACTCGTTATTGTCTGTTGTCTGTTGGAGTAGTGTGTGCCCGGTCGAGACATCCTGACGCCATTTAACTCTCTCAGTCATGCTCTTTTTAGCTCCTTTTAGCTTTACCCGTTAGTCTTTCCTACTATTTCTACCATTTCTCTTACACTCCTACTTATACTTACTCTTATTCTCCTTATATACACTATAAACGATATAAATATATATATATATATATATATACATACACTTTATATACTCTTATTCAGTTGTAATTGTTGTGAATGCTACTGGAGTACGGATTTCCTGTCGATCTTTCTCAGCAAACTCCGTACCGTTGGCATAACTTTTGCCAACTTACAATATCCCACTTGGCTTTTCTCAATCACAATAACTTTTGAATTTATATTTTTATTTTTGTTATAAATATTCCAAGGATTTATAAGTTATGTAGTGGAGCTGAGCTGACTTAAAATCTCGAGGATTCCAGCAATTAGCGGAATCGATCGACTGGTGATTATCCCGCGATGAATGCCAGCCGCAGCAAATAATACACGTGTTCGCGTGTTGCCGCGTATAATCCCATAATTACTATAATGAAAGCACACACTTGACTGCGCTTTCACGTAGGCCTCAATTATATTAAACATTAATGCATCAATGTGTAAGGAAATCAGGCCAGTAAGAGATTTTACCACTTACTTCATGACGTGAATTAGTCATAAATGCCATCACATTGTAACCTCCCATTTCCGTACTTGGACTGCGCTTTTATGTACATTACACACTTATATATACGTCTTATTAGTTTTATCAATCAATGGCCGTAACGATAAATAGATAGCTGTTTAATATAGATCTTACGATGATCTATTGATTTGAATTAAAACTATAATTTTTAATGATAATAATCAATTTAATCTGATGAGTTAAAACAAGACGACTTTTATTGCTAATAATTTTCTAATGAAAACTAAATAATCGAGTTTAATTTGACATAAAAGTTGTTAGAGCAAAAAACGTAACTCCAGTTAGACGGCCTGTCATAAAATGTTATTTGAGTTCCTCGGGCAGCTGCAGATATTTTATTTATAATAAATTTATCTTTGGAAGATAGTTTAAATTTACTGTGGAAACAAGAAGAAAGGGAGTTTCCAATAGACTTATTAAAATGTTTAACTATTTGACAAAATAGATATCGATAACCGGAACCGTCTGCTATCTATCGGAAGTCAGTCTCGTTGCTTCTGAACCATAGAACAATCCGAGCAACTTTTATATCTCGTTTCTCCTTTATTTTTTCTTTTGTTCCCTCGAGTCTTTCATCAGCTCTCAGCGAAAAATATTTTTTATCCATATTTGCCCGAGTAGCCACCTCGGCATGCCCCGAAATATCAAACAATAGTCTATTGACTTGAAGAAAAAATATAAAAAAATATAAAAAAAAACACAGCTCGCTCCAACGAAATATTTTTTTATGCTTAACTTTCGTTTTTCTTTTTTTTTTGTTTTTTATCATCAGCGTTCAATTGTCTGACATCAGTTGGTTTTAACTACTTTTTTTTCTATTATTATTTTTTTATCATTCCCGTTGCAGACAAAAAATGGCAAACTTTTTCATTTGGTTTTTTATATTTGTTTTGCGGAATATTCGGGCAGTTTGTTTGCGTTAAAGTATGATTGAACGAACATTATTATTTTATACAATTCGTTTGGTTGATTTGTTCGGCTACAAGTATATATAAATATATATAGATATAAATATTTTTGAGGCAAATGGAACCGGCATCAGCACTTTTGTTGTGAAATGCTCGGGATAGTTGTGTATTTTATATATATTTTGTCGGACTGGTAAATGCTACACAAGGTTAGGGCCAACGAACCATATCCGAGTGAGAGCAATCTGTTACACGTGACCAGCTGGCCAAAATGTCGCACGCTAACGGCTCACTAAATTTCATCGGTTCTCTACACACTAGACTACACACTAGACTAAACTACAGTACACTACATGGGCCAACTACACCCCCGTTGTCAGAAAGCCTTTTTATATTTATCTTTTATTTCGCATCGTTAATTTTTTTATTTACTCCCCTATTTTTTTTTTTTTATCTTTTATTTTTACATACAACATTTTTATATTTTTATCTTTTGTGTGTACTCTTGTTTATACCTTTTTTTAAATGTCAGTTCAACTCTTTTACAGTTTACGGCGGGCTATTTATGCTACACATTTGTCTGCTTTCTCGCCACTCGTTTTTCCCTGGTATATACACTTTTTCAAGAGTCTTCGGGGATCCATCCGTACACCCAATTCGATAATTCTTGCAACATATCCAGACTTTTCGATATAAATTTTTTTAGCATATCATTTGTTGTTTCTTTTTTTGGTAATATTTTTTTTATCGGTTCTCTTTGTAGATTCTCTCGTAAAAATCCGTTCAATTGCATCAAAAATTTTTTTTTTCAAAACTTATGGATGTGTTTTGGAACGGATTTTTACCGTACGATTAAATAGTAAAGTCAAAAAAAAAATTTTAATAAAATTGAATTAAAAAGATGATTTGGTTTTTTCGTTATTATTAACACAGTGTATAAGTACAATTATAATAAAGAATAAAAGTGAAAAAATGTTGGCTTAGAGATACTAAGATTTTTAATCTCATCTGACTGGCGTAATGGCGTTACCATGGTATCATCGTTTTCTCTAAAACGAGGATGGTTGGCACGAACACTCGTCGGCGGTCGGGGTTTTCCTCTCCCCTTCTTTCCTCTTCCTCAAGTCGTTGATTTTCTAGACACTAGAGAAATACCGCAAAGGGGTTCAAGCTCATTTTCCTTAAACACACAAGCCCCGGTATGACGCACACACACACACACACAGCAAAAGTCTTACACCAGACGTAGAACAGGGAAAATAAAATAAGAAAAATATTCAGCATGAGAAAAAAAAATAATAAAATGGTAAATGGTTGAAGGGAGTCGTGGCATTTGTCTGCATTTTACCACCGCTATGAAAACTTGGTATTTTTTATTTTATTTAAAACCAGAAAAATCCTTAGGATTGTCACTCGTTTAATTAAGAGCCTCTGTAGACTATTTTCAAGTCTTATTTAAATATTTTTTTTTTCTTTTGTAACTCTTAACGTTTTTTTTTACTACTATGCATTACCGCGGTCTTATTTTCCGGCTCTAATTTTTTTATTTTTTATTTTTAACCAAAAGAAATAATAACAAAAATTTTAACAAAATTTTTTAACAACAAACTTTTGAATTTCAGAATAATATTAAGAATTTATTTATTTTTTTTTTTTAAATTTGCTCAAGTCTAAAAAAAACTCGTTAAAAAAATTTGAAAGGACATTTTTTATGCGCAAAAATATTGAGTCGGTGATTAAATTGAAAGTTTTTAGTTTGTGAAAAAAAAAGTATTAAAAATGTCGATAAATAAATTATTGCGGGTGATGGCGAACAATAAAAATGTATTGCTGTTTCAAAAGCATCGCCAATGGGTATAGTTATATAGGAATTAATAATTCAAAGATAGAAACGGTCCTCGTAAATGTCATCACGGATATTAATACCCTCATAACCTGGCTGTCAGTGGAATTGAGGACAATCAGCGATTGTGATAATCTATGTCGTTGGCTGCGGCTCTAACAAAAACCAACAAAGCTGAATACTAAAGCTAATGAATTTATAAAAATAACAAGAAAATGAAAGCCCTGATATTAATAACCATTTTTAAATTAAACAATATCAATTCAGTAATGGGCATAAATCATTTTAAAATCCTTATTTATTGCAAACATATGATATTATAGCCACTTTACTCAATAATTTGTGTTGCATATTTTCAACATTAATCTCGAAAATTATTTCCAACGGTTTTCAATACTCTTTCGTATTGATATTTTATTTCGCCTTAAAATATATATTTTTTTTTTTTTACAATCAATTTGTCTGTTTGACGAATCGAATAAAGAAGTATGCAAGCGTTGGAAAATTAATAATTTTATATCAAACGATTTAATCTCATTTCCATCACTCCCTTGTTGAAAAAAAAAAAAAAAAATATTTGAAATTAAATAAGAGGAAAGAGGAAAAAATATAATACGCTGGATTAGTATAATGAAAAAAGGGAATTATTTTTCAACGACGACCTGTCGACTGCAGATATTTTAATATCGCAATCCTCGCGATAGATTCGTTTTCATTCTACTGTTTTATTACCTTCTGACACTACTTGCAATTTTTATTTTAAACCAAATTTTTTTTTTTTCATTATCATAATTTTTAGTAAATTTAATAAATTTTAATTACTTGCCGATAAATATTTATCAGGCATCTTACGGGAAAAATATAATTATTTTCATTAGTCAGGTTTATTATTTTTTTAACAAATAAAATTTTTTTAGCTCAAGGCGATTCATTATTTAAAAGGATACATGAGAAAGTATCTGTCTCGTTTAAAGACTTAAAACACACCCATTAGAATATATATTTCTCAATAAAATATATAATATACCTCCATTATTCAACAACCAGATGCTAGACACTGATATATGCAAATACTATTTTTATCTTTATTATTAATTACTCGCAATAATAAACCGCCAGCCTTAAATTTAATTAAAAATTACCATTCGATTGATCGAGTACTAAAATCACTATCATCAATTACTACAGCCAATAAATAAAATTAATTAGTTAATAATCTCCGTTCTCGGGTTTTCATTATTTAATTACGTAATTAAGTACATATATTTTTAAATAAAAATTAATTAAATTTCGAATTTAAACAATTTTATACCATTTAATTAAGGACCCACTAATTGAAATCGCTAATACATTTTCGTTTGATCAATTTCCATCGGTATTAATTAAATAAATTAAATATACATATATATTGAAATTTAAATAAAATAAGTCATCTAACGGTCGGGAAAATAATGAACGGGCTGGTATACAATTGACTCTAAAAGTAACGTCTCGGTCCGGAAACGAACTGGGTGAAGAAGCATGGTCAGTGAGCAAATTGTACAATCGTTCCATCAGCAAGTACAAGAGCCAACAAGAAACTCGGGCAAACTCATGAGAAAAAGCAAAACAAAACGTTAAGTCAACTTATGATAAAAAATAACATTTTTTACTACTGAAATAAATAAAAGTCATTAACTCAAATTTAAATAGTAGTGACCTGTCAATATCAATTACCGGTGTAATTTCACGGGTGAAATACTTATCAGACTCGCATTAGCTGGTAAAACAAGCGTATGGGAAAATCGAGACATGATAAATCGTTAACATTACGTCCGGGATTTAAGTTTCCATGCCGATTCGCGGCAATGTGGTTGACGTTCGTGGCGAGCTTCGAATGTGACATGACCGCGAATCTGACCACCCTCTATATCCTCACACAACAAAACTTCCACTCGAAATAACACACGCATATGTACACTTGTTTGACATTTAATGTGACAATTAAATGTCCAAACTAACTTATCAATCGATTACAACCCAATACCATTTCGATTTATTTTCACTGAAATTGCTTTGAAAACATAAAAAAAAATAATTTTCCATCATCGGTTTTTAAAATTATTCATCTCTAACACAGTCACCGTGCAGTCTAGCCGGAAATTTTAACATCCACGGCTTTTTCCATCGATTTCGAGAGAAACAAAAAAAGAAAAATATTGAAAATGGCCATAAATTTATCACTTGTGTCGACAAGAGATGAAACAGTTGATCCCATGGTCTTTGATCTATCACGGACGGCAGAGAATTAATTTCTAGCCAAGAATCCCTTGATCCTTTGTGTGAAAACGTCGACAGGTGGAGCCCTTTTCATCCTCTATAAACACGTTTGCTGTAAAATATCTAAAGGAAATTGATATACCAGTAAACAATGCTTTTACTTTTCGTGATATATATTCTCTTGATATACCAAACAGTCTATCGGTAAAATTTAATTGGACTTTGGTTTTACAATAAACCGCAAAATTCGCAGTATAGAATTTCAGAAGCGTGTTTACTTATCCAATGAAGGCATTCATGAAATTGTCAAGTGCAGACCGAGGAGTGCCATGAGAAAGTTTGAATTAACAAATAATATTATAAAGCGTACGGAAAAACGATTATCTATGCTCAATTGATGATGTCCGAAGCACCAGAGCGTTGGATTGAAAATTTTCTATTCTTAGTTCCACGGCGGTCTTTTATACCTCTTTATTTCAGTTTTTGCATCTACCTACTGAGCGCATACGGAAGAGTAATAACGATAAAAGTTCACAAGCGGAGTCTTAGCAGATCACCCAGGCGAATCGAAATAGCGCCCAGAAATCACTCCCCAGTCGTACTCTTGGTTCGTCGTCGTTGTCGTCGTAGTCGTCCTCGTCTTTTTCTTCTATTCGCAGGAGTCGTGATTCCCATGATATTAACTTAACTTTACTTTTACATTCGATCAAGCAGAAATGAACACGTCGCACACTTTTTCACTAAGGATGTCCTTTTACAGAAAAACTTTGTTCATTTTTATTTCACTTGTCGATTTATAGATTTACTCTTGTTTTCACAGCTTTATAAACAAATTCTTCCCTTTAAATTATTTGAAAATCAAAAAAAAAAAAAAAAAGAGAATGGATTTATTATGATGCAGATAAAATATGTCTCACTTAAATGCCGAGAAAATAACGTTAAAGTTGAGAGTAGAGTAGAGAATGAGAGAGTTTGAGAGTGTGCAAGAAAAAGAGAGAGAATTTAAGCCCGAGGGATGAATTAGAGAAGGCGAAAATGGTTTATTCTCTCGTAGGTTAACGTATAAATTCCGAGAGACATCCAATTAGTATGGAAAATTGCACACTGCTCCAATAAAATGTGAATCCCCTGACATTTTATAATTATTTAAGTGCCATCTATTCATTTTCTTATGTTTCACTAAATATTTTATTAATTATACTAAATATTCATCTTAAAATAAATTCTTTATTATTTTTTTTAATCAATTCATCCTTAACTTGTCTAATATTTCGTTAAAAATGTGTAAAAAAAAAAAATTTTATTCCATTTTTTTTGCAAAATTATTCATTAATTCACTCTACACTTGACTTTATTCAATTTCACCAATTACTCAGTTATTTGTAACTCTATATTTTCCTCTGCTCAAAATGAAAATATTTTTAAAAAATATCTCGATATTTATAAATTAATTTCTAACAAAAGTTTAACTACAAATCCCGAGTACGGGTATCAGTATTCCAATTAACAGGTTGAAAATACCGATAACTAAAATAGTAATTAGTTTATCAGCTAATTGGAAGCCTTGAAACAAAATATTGGTGGAGGATGTGTTGTGTATCTGTATGCTGTGAGATACAAATATACTCACGTGCATAAGCTCTTGTGGGTTTAATTTAGTTGATTGTCAGTTATTGGTATTGTCGAGCAATGCAATCAGTAACCACGTTTTACGCCCGATGCCTGTGAAATCCTTCTCAGATAACAGTCCTTGTGCCGCTATTTCACTCTGTTTACATTATTAGCACCTACATACGTATAATACGCATTACACATACGCTTACGACGGAGTAATACTCGAACCGTCTCGTTTTGATTCAATGACTTTATTTGTGTTGCACAAATATTCTATAGATTATCTTGAAAGGTGACAATTGATTTCCAATAAATATTCTTAGACGTTAACAAGTTCAGATTTTGTCTAGATCACATTGTAAAGTAACGAGCTCTAATTTTTTATTTGTATTTCTCTTAATTTAGAGGTATTACAAAAGTTTCAAATTGTCTCAAATTTCGAAGTTCAATACATCGAATTTTTTTTTTCATACGAGAGTTTAAAAAGTTTCTGTAAACAATTAAAAAAGACACTAATTCAAAAAAATAAATTTTTTTCTAAACACTTTAAATGAAGAAAAAAAAAGTTTTCCGGAGATTGTTTGGACGAGACTCGGTCACGGTCTATTTAAACGTCAGCTTGCTCTAATTTAATGACGTATTGTATTTATGCATTTATGTGTAAACGATCCAAGTATATAATTATCTGTGAGTGTGTTATGGTATAAGTATCCGACGGTATGTGCAGTACTGTTATATAGCTGCTTGCATTTAACTAATTCAGAATAAAACTTTAAAGTAACAAGTTCGCGGCAAGGGGTTTTGTCGCATGCAACCCGGTGTTACATTAAATTATTAGTAATTATTACAGATTGCAATAACGCATTGTTTTTTTTTTTAGCTCGCCGTATTATGAACACGCATGTTAGGTTTGTTATTTGTAAACAAATATACGTGAGAATAAAAATAAAATAGTATATAAGGACGAGTGTGACTGAAAAGTAACTCGTGTATAAATATATGTATATATTTTTTCTGGGGCACGAACGTGTGCTCTTGTTTCAACAAACTTGGCAATTAGAACATACAGAATGAGCATTGTTTTTGTTTGTTATACTGACTTAAGGAAATAATTGTTAACAGTAAAAAAATACGGGTGTATAAATAATTTAAAATTCTCTTTTATTTACTACATTTTTTTTAATTAAAAAATTCTTTTACAAATTTAATATTCATTAAAATACTTGACTCATATTGTTAACAACAAACATTTTCGTTGCAATCTTTAAAAAAAGGGATTTTTTAAATTATAATTATGATAATAAAATTTTTTTGACATTACCATTAAACTGTACGGTAAAAATCCGTTTTCAAACTCATATTTTGAAGACTCGAAAAAAATTTTTAACTTTAACTTATAGAAAATAATGAAATTTTTTTTTTTCAACTCAAGTATGTACTTGGAAACGGATTTTTACCGTACAATTGATTGGACCTGTTAACAAATTTTTTTAATTAATTTTTTGAAAAATTATAACAAATTTATTTTTTGGATTCAGTTCGGTAATTACAGACAAGTAGATAACATAAACATTTAGTGTAAAGACAAATACAATTTACAGAATGCTGTTTATCTCAAGTGTCCGAGTGTTTAATCGTCACACACAGTGAATTGTTCGTCTTGAAATAGAGCCAAAGCCATGTCCCGCCCAGAAAAATACCGCATTGAAAACTCTTATCCTATAGAAAAAAAAATTATTGGATAATAATACAGCTCTAATGAGCCAACAGGATTAAAATCAGGGAACTTAAATTCATAAAATTGTTTTAGTTGGAAAGTAGCGCAGAGTGATTTAAAACCGGTACGAAACAGCACAAAATTTAGTGAACACTATTAGACGCTTAGTTAGTCTTATCGTCTAGTAATAAAGGGTTATCGCTGGTAATATTAACAGTTTATAACTTTGATTATATTCCTATGCGGTAAAATAGTCTAAGTAATGAAGGCTATAAGAGTATTTTAATAATTAAATTAATATCGTATCGAAAGAGGTAAAGTTTTGTAAAATATATCTATTAAAAAGAATGTTTTATAAAGTTGATACGAAAACTTTGATAATGTTTAATTTTGAAAAGTGTCTGTCTAATTCAGTAGGCAACGGATTACAACCGGGAGAGAAAGAGAAAGAGGAATGAAGAAGGGGAGGAAAGTACTTAAGAGTAAATACTTAGACAACTGGTGCAACTTGGGGTGGTCTATTACTAAGTTGCAAAGCCACGAAATACCTTGGCTCTGATACTACAATACTGGAGAAGAAGAAGACGATAAGAGAAGACTCGGTACTCAGTATTCAGTTACCGGGTGAACCAAGTGTAATAGTAAGAGTAAGTGTAAGTAACACTGTTGATGTGGCGCAAACTTTTGGACTTATGTTTCCTGAGTGACTGCATTGTTTCTGAGGAACATTAACTGCGTCTAGATGGGATGGGAGTGTACAAAATTAACCAAAAGAAGGCTAGGTATATTAACTATGCCAGAGTGATCCAAGCCCAGATCCCAGACAGTGAAAGCTCAAAGAAACTGAACCGGATTCTGTTCATGACAGTTTTCCTATTCGTGTCCAGCCGGAAATCCGACAGACGTTTTAAATAAAGTTACTTCTTATTATCGTTTACTATGGCTGCTCACTTTTAGTTTTTTCTCCGCTCGGGTTCCTGGGGCTGTCTGATGAACAATTCCGCTGACGCGATTAATCACTATTGTTTCCGGTCTTGTAGTTTATTAATTTTGATTGATCGTTTTGTTAATTTTACCAACAACTAACATATAACTTTGTCGCTCTAATTAATTAACTTCTGCTTCCCTTCTGTCTTTAGATGGATCGCTAATAGAAAACAACTAATGAAGGCTCTAAAATATTTATTGTCTTTTACTGAGAGTCGGAAAAAGTAGCTGACAAAATTAATTAGGACTTCTTTCTACTTTTGGTTTGTCATTTTTTTCTACAATCAGTTCTATGACTTGAATAATTATTTTTATTGACGTTTAATGTTTTCGAATCTAAAATTTTAGGATATCTTCGGCGGATGTTTAACGCAGCCCAGTGGCACGAACACGAGCGATTTGTACGCGCCAGTAAGCTTTCTCTTCTACTCTCGTGGTTTGCAGGATCAACTGAGTGATCTATGTCGCGTGTGGGGCATTAAATCAGGTGCATGTTTCATGCGGTTAATAATCAAACTCATGAATCATGAGTCACTTTAAATAAATTCAGTGCTCATGTTTTTCTTAGAAACTCCTCAAAATATTATTATTTTTAATTTAGGTATTTAATCATCCGCGTGGTTATCTCCTTAACAAAACTTATTTTTTTGAGCCGTTATGCGCTCACTTCCAGCTAAATTAAACCTCCCAAACTAATTTAAATACCGGCCAATGCAAATTCAAGGTTAATAATACAGATAATACTACTACGTATTTACATAATTGTATTCCCTTGTTTTTGTCACATTATTCAAAGCTTTAATGCTTTATATTTATTGCTAATTATAATATCTTGACATATATTCAAATTGCATAACACATTACCATTTTATTTACATTATTCTCTATACAAAATTTAACTATTTTTTTTTTAATTCGTAGAAAATGGCATTACAGCGGAAGCGTATATTTTTACAAAAAAAAGTTCAATAGACTTAAATAAATAAATAAATAGAAATTATTGTAGCTCGTAAATTTTGATGTTTGTCTTGTCTATGTTTGTCGACCACTCGCAATTTCTATTCGTCGTAATTTCCTGCAACGAAACATAATCAAATACTCCTTTCTACAGCGACAACCATTTAAATTCAAGCATGTACATATAAATACATAAATATATTAAAGCAATTCAATAATTTAAATATTTAACTAAAAAACATTTATCCGGTGAATTTGCTCAACAAATTTATATGCATACGGCTGTTATGAAAATATTTAGTGAGGCAGAAGAGAACAGAGTAGAAAAAATTGTAATCAAAATTAAAATAAAATAAAATTGTTGTAGGAAGAGGTTAAAAGCTCCAGGTTAATCTAACAAATGAGACGGGTAATCTCATATATGAGAAATAATCCTGACATTATCATATTACCAGTCATCTATAATTGAATCTTGAATAGATTCACATTCACATCCACATGTATTATAATCCACCGATGAGGAATAACTCGGAAATTCATGAAAGGGAATATCCGTGTTAGCTGTGCAGTTGAAAAAAAAAATCTATAAACTGCTTACGTACAAAGTTAAACAAAAACAAAAGAAAAAAAAGGCATGGAATAGGTAAAACTAGCTATTGAGTTTATCTGATTTAGCGTGATGCTGGCTGACCGGTGTCCAGCATCGTAATCTCGTGTCTGGAAACTGACTGAGAGTAAGCTTACTGTGGTAACCAGTGTAAAAAGGAAAAACACGGACGTGTGTATTCGAAAGCCAGGGTTTGTGTGGTGTGTCGGTGAATGTGTTGTGAGAGCATTGAAAAGTGGACAACTGCGGGTAGATACCTAGGATAATTAATCTTGACAATGTTGATGTTGAGCATCGTCTCGCTATCCGGAGAATGTGACGTTAATTAATTTAATGCGATATTGATATGATAATTAGTCCTTTTCAGTTGGAGACTGAAGGCTGCGAACCAGACCAAGAATCGGATGGACTTGGCTGGTTGTTTAATCTTGACCTCGTCTGAGTTATCAACCGTTGATTACGCTATATATATTTATGTGTAAATGCGTACGCGTCTCACTCAGCAAATCCATTGACCCAGTCCCCAGTCCCCGGCTTCCAGTCTCCAGATATATCTACCTCATTCAAGACCAGTTTCATCATTAGTTCCCAATGTGAAATGAGCGGTTATTCAGTGTGAATTGTAATTGGAAATTTTCGCCATACACATTGACAGGTCACGTTCATCGAGGTTATACTCGTTCTAGTTTCGCTCGAGCCCAACTCTCGGAAAATTCTCATCTGCATTCAGCTTCAACATCACTTCATAATGAATATCCAGAGAAAACCTACATATATATATATATATTTATGTATACCAACTCTGATACCAATAACTAACAGTTATGCTGGTAGTTTGTTAAATTGTTATATTTTCATGTTACGCGCCCACCCGATTTCCCAGCTTACTCATTATAAAACAAAAAACACATACATTTTATTTATTTCTCATTAAAAAAAAAGTCAAGTACCAGCTGAATGGTTCAAGCCCGATCATAAAGTCCCGCTATAAGCTTATAAAATATTTTTCAAGGCCATTGAAATATTTGTACAAGACTGTGCACATAAAAAGGCCGCAATGAAAATAGCATCTCTCATTTATCCATACCGGTGATTCAATGCCGGCTTGAAGAGTACACGGGCATACGGCTTTTCGTCTGGTGTAAAAGCACACAAGACTCTTTTCATCCGCATTGCCAGTTGTTAACCTGGACCTTTACAGCGGTACATATGAAGGTAACCTCCTGCGAAGCACCATCGTTTCATTACGCCAGCGCACACTGACGTATGCGGAATGTTAATTTATTAAGTGCCACGATTTAGCAGTGTTACTTGTACTTGTACTTGTAGTTGTATTTGTAGCTGTACTTGTTCCAGCCAGCAAATATAGTACGTAGCAGTTGGTAATGATAGTAACCCCTCGTGTAGATGAAACATAAGGTCTCTATGTATCTGGAGTTGAGACTGTACTCTTAACTAGTATGCACTATATATGTAACCAGTACCGCTGTTAGATGCAAGTACTTAACCATCATGTGAATCTGCTCGCGAGTCTTTCAACCAATTTGTACTCTTATAAGCCCTATGTAGTCTACTCTGGTTTATATTGCTCATGTACACCATCAACTGCTATTTCCACCACCAGCTGGTCTAGTCCGGTGATAGTTTAAAACCAACTTGTCAGGGTTAATGGGCATTCTCAGGCACAGGGCATCAAAATCACTCGGATCTATAAACTGCATAAGCTAAATACCAACAAAATTATTCACCTGTAAATTTATACTCGATTAAGTAATAGGAATAGCCATTTAGTTTAATTATATTACAGACTATTATTTACACGATACTATTAAATTAATCGTTGGGCAATTGATTATTACTTTAAAACAATCACTTTAATTGCGGTTTAGCTCTAATTCCGATAAATTACTTAAAATAATAGTATTAATAATAATAACAATTTTGTAAATTAAATTTAATTGCTGATTTGGTAATTTTGTAAGGATGTTTTTTGGGTAGGGTAACGGAAATCCGGTTTAGTTTGTATAATTTCTCGATTAAAGTGAAAAGATTCTTTGCAGTAGGGGAAACCGGATTGGGAAAAGGATTTGTAGACAAAAGTAAAGACGAATAAAATTCACTCGAGTGTTTCAACTCGCTGAGTGAAATCACAAAAAGGCGGGACACATTTAGTTACAACACATCTACTAACCCAGAATCAAGAACTCAGTATCCAGTGAGGGAAGAGTCTAACGACGAATAGCTAAAATACAATTGGGGATAACTCAGACTTCCATTTCCACCCTACTTTTAACTTTTGATTCAGAACCTCAATAGCTAACGGACGTTGTTACTATATTTTTTAAAATAAATGTCCCGTTGCCATTTTATTCAAAATTATTATTTTTTTTTTCTCTGCTACATAGTTGGAATCGTTGCGAAAAATGTTGAGTTACGGCGCTGGAAGAGTTATTATATTATTTTAAGAAACGGCTAATTGGAAGGAATTTCATTAATGAGTATATAAAATGAAAACTGGATATAGTTTCTTAGGCATATCTAACTGTATCACATAATAGCACATGAAATAAACTCTTGTCGCGAGTAGTTATTCCTAAGAACGATGAAGCAACAGAAGTTGCTCGTTAACCCTGGCCTTCTCTTAGAACAGAAGAAATACTAGACGAACTACCTTGATACGTCTTGTCTCTTTCATCTTTCTCAAGACAACTATCGAGCAGTATCTTAATCGCGATCCTCTCAACTGGATACAATTAGTGTTAAATAACAACCAATTAACATTCCTCATCCACTTGAATTAAAATAAAAAAAAAAAAGTTTAACAAAAAAGACGGTTAGAAATGAGTAGATATTGATGTTCCATCGGCATACAGATGACGGAACTCTCAATCATTTATTTCTTTTAAAGTATCACAGCATCTCAGGATATTTAAATGCCTGTAGTGGATTAAATTCCAATTATCATAACCAACATTCGTCAGCCTCAACCCAAATAATTTTCATTCCACGTCTGTATTGCCAGCTATGAAATAGATTCCGTGTCTCTAAATTTCTCTCTTCTCTCGTGAACGTCTGCGGGTTTCAGCCGCCTTGGCTAGACAGCCAGAGAGAGCACTCAGTCAGCCTGGACAGTGGCAATCTATAACAACAACAACTGGCAATCCTGACATCAGAACACATTCTGTCGTTTGTCACTGACCACGCCAACTACTATTTCTCTAGCAGATAGTAGGAAACACACATGTACAAAACATATAGTATCAAGAGCACGTGCCCCATCATCCAGTAAACATTTACCACTACTGGTAGCCACGAGTTATCCATAATGACATGAGGTGGATTGGTGATGTTGTGATATGTTGCGATGTTGTGATGTTGTGGTGCTGTAATGCGTGGGCACTCGTAGGTAGGTTAACGGTAACGATGGTAACGATCCCGTCGTCCCGTCCTGTAGCGTGATCTATAGGCATCTATAACATCTGGTTTTATGCTGATCCATTCGTTTCCTACATCACCGTGGTACTACCAACAACTTGCTTGACACTCAACCAATAGCCATTGCAAATCAGAATGTATGTTTCGTGCTAATGCACTTCGGTCTCTGCATAATTTTATTACAAACACATTATTTAAATGTTCTCCCAGATTCCGAAATGGGTTCCTGTTTAGTTACTTTACCAGATAGCTCGTTAACTATTCAAGATACTTGCAGTTCGTATGTGCACTTGGAAACCGTCAATCACGTTATACGACGCACTGTCAGCTTTTCCTGGGGTAAGTTATAACGGTGCACTGTAGTGAGTCTTCATTGATAACCCGACACCCCGGTTGGTTTACTGAAGCCAAGCGTATATTCTTGATAGGCAGATCGTGCCGTCGGGCTCAGTTATACATGTCCGTGTGCATTCCACTCAATATAACTGCTAGCTTATTCATCTGTTGTAACAGAGCTAGTCTGCCGTACACTAAACCTATCTCAGGGCTCCCCTCACCCACGCATCAGTTCTCCTCTATACTATACGATACCCTAACACACATACCCCTAATCAGTCGTCTCCGTTTACGCGTCCATATACAACGGCCATTATACTAGCTTATTTAAATTTAACGGTTGCCAGCTAATATTCTTGATGCTAACTTGCCGTTGTTACCAGTCGTAGTTTTTATTTTTTTTCCCATTCTTGATCTAGAGTTTAAGCCTATGCCGCTGCGGGCTCGAAATCCAACTCGTATCAAGTTTATGCGAGAACGATCATCACTTGAGGCAAAAGAATAAGAGAAGGTCTTGGATGACCTGGTAATTCAAGATGCGTAACTGCCACTTTGTTACAATTCACCACTCACATTTTCTTGCTTATTCACCTTACTGACCTGGATTTTGTTTATAACAGTAATGAAAATAGTTGGGTTGTTGTAACGTAATTTTGAATTAACAACCGGCTGTAAATGCAATTAAGATGTGAAGCAGAGTTATTTATTACTGTGATTGAATATAGATCGAGTATTGGTGAGATTTGTGCACGGCTTTAGTGGAACAAATAGTATCAATACCCGTTGGACTCTGTGATCGTAAATTATGTAACCTGATGGAAGGGGCGCTGTAGGTGGGTAAGCTTCGGAAAAACCAAGGACTGCCAGCAAACCCGACGAGGAGAAAACTTTTTCTAGATATAAATTTTATATAGAAGTGAAAAGAGAAAAAGGGTAGCTGCAGAAGTACAACTAGAAGAAGAAGAAGAAGAAGTAAAAGTCAAAGAACAAGAAGAAGAAAAAGAACACCAAAAAGAAGAGATTGTTGAGAAAGTTTGGGGTTGTATAACCTGTCTGTGGGAAAGACGCAAAGTACGAGTACTTTTTTTTGTTTTTTTTTTTTTTTCTTTTATTTGAGATGAAGAGAAAGGTGAAAGAGCGAGTTTGTAGCAAGATCACTTCTAACTGTTGGGGACGAAGAAAATGTAATTGAATTAACGGAGAGCGAAAAGTCTGCTCGGGTCTACTGCGTGCGTATTTTTTATTTTCGTCCCTCTTACTCCGATTTTACTTTTATTTTATTTTTTTTTTTTTATTTTATATTCCTCGGTAGCAAAAAGCTCTGGAACTATTCCCCAAAAACTTTTCAAATTTTCTCCACTCAATTTCTTCGCCCAACTCTAGTGTAAACGTTTTTCCAATTTCACATAGAGAACACTCTTATACTCAGAGCATTCTTTTATTTCAATGTTTTGCATTTTTTAAATTTTTTCATCCCTGATTTTTTATTATTATTACTGTTGTTGCTGCTGCTAGTCCTTTATTCTCGGCCCCTTTTTATTATTATTATCTCGACAAATCCATGATGAATACGTATCGCGGCGGAACCAGACACCCACCAGTGACAATACAATCTCCAGCAGAAAATAAAACAAGATCAAAGTCCGGCATAAAAAATTAACAATTGAAAACAAGTGCAAACCGTCTGAGCACAAAGTATCACGTAAAGTATAAGTGAGAGATAGTTGGCGGGAAGCTCATATACAACAACACAAGTCTCGAGATACTCGAGTAAGCTGAAGCTGTCACGTCGAAGAATCAAGAGGATGATCCTCCAGCCAGTCCATCCTCACACTCAACCAGCTCACACAGACGTCTCTTTCGCTCCCCCTTCGCCAGAAAATCTACGAGTTTTCGCCCGAAATCCCAGCATTCAATCCTCCAAGGCTTTCCAACCTGGGTATCGCTCGTGGCAAATCCTGTCCGTGGCTCGATCGTCTTTTCATTTCTTTTTTTTTTTTTTTTTTTTAGTGAATATCAGATAAGACGTAGAAATGTCAGTGACACTCTAGCTCTATCTCTACTCAGGCAACTTAGATATACATACACATTTGCCATAGGGACACTTGCTGTAACGATTATTTTAAACAACTCGCCGTCAGGGGAATACAAAGTGGGTTCTTAGGTAAATGTAGCATCTTTCGCTTCTCCTTCCCGGACTCTGGTAGTTCTTGCTCGCCATCACCGGCACCTCTAGCATCCAAGGTCTCCGCATTATTCCCCTCGCGTCTCTTGGCTTTTCATTCGTACTCGCATTCCCATATTTCCCAAGACGCATCTTCATTTAGCGTCACGAGTCCTCGAGGACTACGAGCACATTCCCGAGCACATTGAATGTCCTTACTCTCTCCAAGTTTCTGGTTGTCTCTTTTTAAGACACCGAGACTTTCACCCTCTTGATCATTACGGTTTTAATATTCATAAGAGCCAGCCCTCGAAATGCTTACAGACACTCTTACACATAAAAACACACACACACTGTCCTATTTTGTCTCCACCCTCCACCCTCTCAGCTCCGTCATTCCCATCAACCCCATTGCTGTCAGTGATTTTAAAATGGGACGCTGTCTCTTAGAGCATTCACGAGAAAATAACGATTCGCTTCAGGAGATTTTTCCCACGTTATTTTTTTTCTTTACGTGTATCTCTTATACTCTATACCCCTCTATTCTACTTCTGCTTCGTTGCATTGCTAAAATAATACGTATGAAATATATATACTCCCACTCGTATGTAGGGCATTATTTTGTGTCCATATATTTAATATGTATATATATATATATATATATAACTCGGAAAAGTTTCTTTATAAAGATTTTCATTCTAATAAATTTTATTCCAGCTCGGCAAAAAAAGGTTTTTAAAAACGACATACGAAGATTGTCATATTTATATATACATTTTTAATTCTTGAATATTTTTTGAAAGATTTAAACATTGACGTGTAAACTCACAGCTTACTGTCGTCTTAGGCTGCCACAAGATGTCTTTCATAATGATAAAATGTATACGTCAGTATAAAATAATAGGGAAACCCGCAGAAAAGACAGGGACGCACGCGGAGATAAGGCGGCGAGTAAAAAGGAGGTTAAATTTAAGACCACCCGACTCCAGGTTGCCTGTTCTATCCACATTTATTCTTATAACGAGGCTTTTAGCGGCTTTACTGCTCGGTCTTTTGCGCGTACTTTTACGAGTCATACCGGCTTGCAGGGAGGGTTAATAGCCAGCGAATCATCTCGAGTTCTCTCTCACTTGCACCGACACCGTACCGGCAACGTCAACGGCTGAAACGCATAAAGCAACTGGATGATGAAACTCAAAGGGCAAATTTAACGAGTGATGCTTAAGAACCTTAAGAACCTCAAGAAATACAACATTTTATTAGATTTCATTTGGACTTTCCTGCCATTAATTCTCCTCTTTTATTACTCATCCAGACTCTTATTTCCTGACGCACGTGGTTTCTTTATTCCTTTCATCTCACATCTTACATCTTCCACCTTTCCTCTAACCATTTTAATTTTTATTTCTGTTTTAAATTCAATCAACCATTTGTTATTCACCCGGAATTGCGGCTCTTGCAAATTAATTCCCTCGGTCCAGTAATTTATTACCAAAATTAAATAAAAATTTATTAATTTGTTAATAATTCGTCCCTCTTTTATTTAGTCTCTGTGTATTATATGTGTATGTATGTATATATGTTGATACGAATTTCATGGTTACACGTAATTACACGTTCGAACGGGTCTTAATAGCTCTCGAGGTTTACCCGGTAATTGAATCCAGATTCTTCGACGCCGGTACATTTATAGGATTCCTGAGGGACTCGTCAGGTCTTCTTTTTATCCTCAACCTTTTTGTCAAACTTTTTTATTTTTATTTTTATTCCGACCTTACTCTTTATCTTAGTGGAAAATTTTTCTTCTCGCTTTGTGGGTCGACGGAGGTGAAATAAAAAAAAAAAAAAATAAAAAAAGTTGACCAAAACAACCGACAACCGACAACCGACTAGAATGTATATCGAGCGGCGCAGAGCATATATATCCACATCCACATCCACCTATTTATATAGAGTACATTAAGTTGATGCTGGCTGTGAGATAGGGAGTGGCTTCTTTAACTTGCAAGCCGTGCAATGCAAAAGAACTCTCTTTTAGTGCCTCGAGTTGTATTAGCAAGGAGCAGTAGATCGCGACGGTAATAAATACTACTGAACGCCCCGTTATTGTCTAATTAGCTTCGTCTGCTTGTCTGAGAGTTTAAGCCGTCTGTTTGCCATTTGTATATACCGTTAATAGTTATAATACTTTTTTATTTTTATTATTAATCCTCTATCCAACTTTCAATACGGTTCCTATTTATGCTCATTGATGGGCATCGATAATTCTTGGACACTCCTTTCAGTAATATTCCGCCTCAAGCGGAATTTAAATCTGCTCCAATTTATATATTTTTCGTCATAAGTAATGAATCTTGCCAGTATTGAAAAGGCTTTTTGTCTATGCTAATAAATTTACCGTACAGTTATGAAATACTAGAATTTATTAATGACGGTTGTATATACTTCAGTAAAGACGCTGGATAAAAAAGTTTATAAATTTTTCATAAGGTAAAAATCGCGGGTTTTTGGGTCAATGATTCAACGTTTGATAACTCATGGAAATATCACCATCACCGTCATCGTCAGCGTTGCTATGATTATCATCCGAAAAGTCAATGGGCGGCAGGTGGAGATAAAAAGACCGGAAGAAAGCAATGTCAAGTATAAAAGAGTCAAAAAAGATATAGATAAAAAAAAAAAAAAAATAAAAAATAAAAAAAAAAACAACACACACACAAAGTAAACTGAAGTAGGGAAATACGGGTTTGAAGAGGCACCGCGATAGAAATATCTTTCATCTAGAGCCTGGCTGCTCGACCTCTTACTCACAGTTTTCCGTTGACATGCATCCACTTTCGGATGCCCTCTTGAAACTCTTTGGCGAACTCGCAAAGGAAACAGGAATACTTGTAGGGTCGTAGCACTCTGCAATACTTGGTACTCTTTTATATATATATATATATATATACATATATATAGGCATTTCTAGCATCAGCAGCAGCCTTCTTTCCATCATCCTCGTGCTCCTTTCCGCGCTGAAGAACACTCACCGATAATGTAATGGATGCAACGAATTTTTTAGCAGCCTGCAACCGCATGACCTCGCCTTGCGGGTAACCCAACTTGGTACCCAGGTCTCGAGTCGATTCCCGCACGTCGGATAGAGGATTAAATAAATAATATAAAATATTTAAAGTTGGTATAGCTCACGAGATGGTCGTTATCAAAGCCTATGTGTGCTTTTCACTTTACGGCGTGTGTATCCAAGAGTGCACACTACTGTATATATTATTATTATTATCATTATTATTGTGATGATTATTATTATTGTTCGTGCTGTTTGACGGATCATTATGAAAATTGCACATCATAGCTACGAGAATTGGCTGGTTGTCCCCATTTTCTTAATTGACATTATCACGAAACGCTTCGTTTTTAGTTGCGTCCCACATATATATAAGCAACTCATACCTCTGACCCCTGCTCCCGTGACAATAGCAATAATAGTAATTATTATTATGATTATTACTGTTACTGTTACTGTTGTTGTTAAGAGAAATCTTAGTGATGATGATCAGGATGATTATTGTGATCATGTTCTTTATTTGTTGGTACGTGACCGCAATCACCCGAAGTAATCATTGTAACTAACTCATGTGCCTTGGGTAATTGAGCACAAGTGATACCGCAGACAGCTCTAATTGATACATATACTTTGGAAATCCTCAGCTGCAGTTACAGCAGCATGACATTCTCAATCGATCCCACTCGTGCGTCTAAATTGATTCGTGACGGCAATTGCACTCGTCCCCGGGTACCAGCCACTAGCCACCAGCCAGCCACCAGCCAGCCACCAGCCAGCCACTTGTCAAGATCACTTGCCGACCCGCAGATAAACACACTCGTAAATAGGTCTCTTTTCTCTTCAACTAAGATTGCTATCACGCATGCTACGTGTATCTGACAACAGAATCATTTCCCACCGCGTCATTCATACATATACTCACATATATACTCATATATTTGTATTTATATTCCAAGAGGGAATCTACTTATGTATATATATATTTAAAGCTATTGTTTCCCAGCAGCCATTTCCATTGTATTATAATAATAAATTAGGCCTCATTACATCACTCATAAAGTAACAAGCGGCTCAAAAAATAAAATAAACATTTTCTCGTCACTGGCTCCTGATTTATCGCCACTTATTTTTAAGAATACACACAAAGGCATGGATGTGTAATTGTGTGTTTGTGTGTGTGTGTGTGTGAGTATGGGGTCGTAAACTGGGTCAAAAGTGTACTGTTACTAACATCATCAGCGGTGTTCAGCATCACACGTGTAACCAGCAGAGTACTGAGAAAAGGGAGAATCAGCAAATGTATAAGTGTGTTTTAGTTTAATCAGAGATATATCCCTCCGCTGAGGATTAAACCAGAAAAGAATTTACAAGCAAATGCACTTCCCTTCTTCCTGTGGATTTCACCCCGCGGTTAAGGATTCTATCGAAAACATTATCCACATGTGAAGCTGCGGCTTTTATTGCTCGCCTTTGTTCCTGCTCACTTATCTTTTTCGCCTTTTATTTTTATTTAATCCAACTCCACTTTCATCTCTAACTCGACATCACATCTGACGCCATAAAAGTGTTGATAGACTTGATTGTTCTGCAAGTGTCTCGTGTCTCGTCTTGTGTATTTGCTGCAGATGCCTTTGTCAAAGTCTTTTGTCCTCGTAGCCTTTGTCTTCTTTCCAGAAACAGAAACCACACCGATCCTGACACGGAATGTTCAATTTTACTTGTGTACCAACCGTGTTATTATCTCATTTTGTTGCTTATGAATGCCAAGATTATATTCCGTTTCATCTTGAAACACACACATTCAAGCTCACTCGAAATTGTCTTCTCGATGACATACACCTGAATAAGTGACAACCTTCACCAGACTTTGGATGCATCATTTTTCTTTCCCTTCTTATTTCATTTCGCGCATAATGTCATGTTCCCCATAATTTATGTTGTTGCGCAATGCTTTATTGTGTCTCCTTAAAAGCATTACCTTGTTACATTTTTGCTCCGCATAAAAAAAAAAAGGAATTATAAATTCTCTGTTCTACTATCAAATTTATGCTATTAGTTCTAAGTGATTTGCAGAATAAGCAAAGCCTCAGAAGTAATTATTGGGAAATTTAAAATCTTTCAAATCCATTATTTGTTTTCCAATTGACAGACAATTACACCAGTAATTGAATTTACAGGAGCGTAAAGTTTTAATGAAATCTGAATTTTTTTTTATTCAATGCAATTAAGATTTTTTTTTTAAAATTCAGTTAAGTCTCTTCCATGCTTGAGATTTAATTGAATATTCGGTAGTGTTTTTTGTGCAAGCTTGGAGATAGTTTCGGTGGGAAGCCCGAAAAGGCAAATTTGGTAAATTGATCGTTGAATTTTATTCTCGTGTAGAGCCAGCCAGCCAGCAACCCTACCCTACTCAATATATATATATATATATTCCAGGAATACAAGGGGTTTCTTGCTTGTCCGAGGGTCCCACCTAGCGCACAAGAAGCTTGTGGAAAGAAAATAACGAGAATAGATGGGCGAATGCGGTGCTATAACCGTCTTACCGACCCAGATTATAACTTTTCTCAGAGGAGTTTCTGCTGGTGAAAAAATTAATAGTTCCGCACCACGAACAGGGTATAGGGTATAGGGTATAGGGTGTAGGGTGTGTTTGTCTTCCTTTATTTCCTTTATAGCAGCCTTAAGTGAATGCAAACATGTCATTGTCGTTTTTACGGGCACATCCACATTCCCCGTCAGACAAAAAACCAATTTACTTTACTATTATTTATTGAACTCGAATAACGGAATAGATATAAGCGAATGTGCGTTCTCAAGAGACCTACCTTTGTATTAAAGCATATAAGATTTATAAAAGGCAAACTCTAAACGTTTTATTAGGTTCTTTCTTCAAAGAGAATGATTCGAATCACGTTTCCATGATATCCTGTCTTGATTCAAAGCGGATGTGACTCTCGATCGAGCGGAAGATAAATTCAATTTAAGTCTTGCGTCATCAAGGTACTTCCCTTTCCGTTGTAATTTCGTACTCTACACGAAAACGAACTATTCACTCTAGGGTTATAACATTTATTAGATCTCACGATATATCTTACTAAATTACAAATCAATCTTCAGCATTCAGCTGCTTCATGATCTCCCCAATCCACCATTGGCTAAAAAGTTTGTCCTAACCGAGAAAAACAGCCAAAGGGACAGCAATCTAATTTTTAACCAGCAACCCACTAAATTAATAAAAGTCAGATATATATTCTTTCGAGCTGGGAAAAAAATATAAATAATGTAGATAGAATATGTATGAAATATGTTTAAAATTAAATTAAGAGAAAAGATAAGAGATTTTTTGTTGGCAATTTATATTTTTACTGGAGCACGTGCTGGCAGCTGCTAACGAGACAGTTCCCATCCTGAGGATTTTCACCCGTAAATTTTTCTCGTTACGTTAACACAAGAGCGTCGGGTATTCCAGTATGAAATACGGTTCCAGGGATATATCAAGTGTCCTCTAACCGCAAAATTGTAATGAAGGATTGTTCGACAAAGATTCTCATAATTGTGCAGACACACGTGTTCATATGAGGACGAGTACGAATGTGTGTACATGTGGAGTTTCTGCAAAGGTGCTTCATGAGTTTTACGAGGTTCACTTTGCCTTCACTATGCAACGGTTAAGTGACCCGACTAGACACCCATCAACGCCTCGGACAACCCGCACGCCTCACTGCCTTCTTTATGCCTTTTCCCATTCAAGCTCTCTCTATTTTTTTATGTCCTTATTAACTTTTTTTCTTTTTTTCTCACATGTCTTTTCTATTTTAATTTTATGTCAAGCTGATAAAGATTCCCCAGATTCATACTGATAAATAACTAACCTGAGAAATTCACACTTGATATTACATAACCATTGTTTATTTTAATAATATTTTAATGTTATTGTTTCGTTGATTCTTCAAGCTGCGAAATCGCTCTTTAGCTGTAATAATATTTCTTAACGTTTTTTAAATAAAACCGTAAACAAGAAGTAATTAAGTTATTCATACCAATGACTTAGTTTGTAATCAGTTTGGTAATTTAATAAAAAAATCAAAGAAACTGGTAGAATGCTAATGGAAAGAGGATAATTGACGCGTAATTCTCAACACTTCCTTCAACAGATCTAAGTGTAATTTGAATTGCCGATGGATTTAATTCTCTTTCTCTTTTTCCTTTTTCTTCTTCTTCTTGTTCTTGTTTTTCGTGTTCTTATCCTTATTCTTACTCTACGGGTTCTTTACCACGAATGCTTCCACCAGACTATTGAAATTACTTTTACTCTTGTTTTCCCGAGTAACGAACGTTGTAACACAAAATGAATAAAAAGTTTGTTGAGGGTTTGATTCAATTTCGTGATCTCTCAAAAATAGTTACTTACTAATTTTTAATTCATTTTAAAATTAAAATTTTTACCGACAGTAAAAATCACTTTGACAAACTCCTTAAACTTAGCTGCTATGAATTCATCAGCTTAAAAAGTTTTACTCTGGAATAACATCTCCAAACAGCATTAAATATATTATTTTGCTCGCCGTATTATCATCGGAGCCAGAATAGAGCTCAAGTGAGAAGGAGAATCCGGCAGATATTTACGGCGGTATCCATACATCTGTTGGTCGGCCCAAGTAGTTTTGTTGTTTTCAATTAGCACGATTCTCGGATCCATACTTGGCCACTTTTCTCGCTCTCCAGCGTCTCTATCCCACCGAATCGCCTTTAACTTAACTCTGCTGGGTTCTAATCAGCGTGTGTTAAACCCTCCTTGATATATTATTTCCGCATTAGATTACACAGGGAACTCAACAACGAGCAGAAGAAGGAGAATATTCCACCGGGACCGGATTTTCAGGCAATTCAATAAGACTTATACAATATGCCTCATTTGCACACCGTCCTGGTTATAACTTTCCTTTTATACAACAATTTTAGTTCAACAGCATCACCATTAGCCCAACTAATACCTTGAATTATCAGAAGAAAATAACTTTTGTTAAAAAACAAATTATTACGTTATAAAGTTCGTATTTAGTTTGAAAAGTAGTTTTTTTGACAGGTAAAAATCAAAATTTTGAAAAACGGTTGATCTTGCGGGAATACCATTAGTCTATAAAAATTGAGGAAAGAAATTTTTTTCACAACACAGAGTCCTGAGTCTGTATTTTCTTTTTTATTTTATATGAAATGGAGGCCTCGTGGATTAGACGAAAATGAAATGTTTCTGACAGCGGTTTTTGTTCTCAATGTATTACGCAATAAGACACAATAATGATCTTAGAAAGCTGTTAAGTAAATAATTCAATTTCATTAAAAAATTTGCATGTTTTTTTCTAAAATTATTTAAAATATTTATAATCCAAAAGCTTTTTCAGGTTTTGTGGTCTGTTTGTTATTTATAAATTCATGTTACAACCACTTTCTGCTCCGAATATTGAGTCTTATAATCCTTACTAGAGCTGGGTTTATCTTGCGGCTTCATGAACCAGAAGTAACTTTAAATATATACGTATATATTTATAGTCATATAAATACAAGAGCTTGGAAAGTTCTTGCGGGTAGCCAGTGTAGTCTTGGACCGCCAAAAGATTATTAAATGGACTAAAGTCTAGCCGTAAAACATTTATTCCCGAGTAAACTAAAGAAACAAACTTTTCCAAAATATAAACCGAAAATTTGAATTCACTAATTAGATAGCGTGACTTGGTTATATTCAGTAATTGGTTGCTCGTTTTAAAAAAAGTTTGTATCTTTAATTTATATAAATTATCTAATTCTTTTATTTTTTCTTGCACTGAAAATTCATCACTACTTTTTTAGCATTTAAATTTTACGTGGCCCCTTGCCCTTCATCCTGCTCTCCCTCACAGGTTACAAAGATCCAATTTAAAGTTTTAATTCCTCAGCCTTTTCTTTCTTAGCGTAGTTAGACAAGTTTAATGGATTTACGAATCAATAAATGTTCCAAGTGTTTTTTTTTTATTAGGAATATTAAAAAATTATTGCTAAATAAAAGCCATTAGTGAATTGAAATGAATTTTTCACTGCGGATTATAATGGGGATTTAAATCTAGGTCATTGTGTTATTGTTAATTAATTATCTGATATATATGTATATATATAAATAAATTGAGTAAAGTAAATGGTGAGTTAATTATCCGTATGCCGTTAGACATTAATTTATTTGCTGGTGTTCCAGGGAAATGTTGTCTGTGTCTAGCATATTCAGACGTTACTATTATATTCGAACATAATAATATCGTAATGTGCTAGCTCGTGTTCAGGATTATAGTCAGCGGTGTAGTGCGATGTACATCCGTTGGTTTTTATGGATACCGAGCTGCGAATAATTAGTGTATTAAACACAAGCAAAAAGACATTTTACATTTATACGTCTTATGGACGCTATTAAATATTTATAATCTCGTTTTATCATTAATTCCCCTATTTTATTGACTCATTTATGTTAATATATATATAAATATAAGTATAGTCTTGAGGCACTTACAATTAGTTAACTAATTAATGTACCGAGATTTTTTTTCCGTTTTTATTTACAAGATTATTAAAGTTTAATTTAAAAAATGCGATGACGTAAATTCACTGGATAGAAACTTTTGATAATTTTTCTTGGTCGTAAGTTCTGATCCAACAACAAATTTCGAGACATTTATTTATTGCCATTTGTAACTTTTCAAGCAAATAAATTTTTATTCACTGAAACACTTAACGTTTTTTATAATACGATCCTCAGAGTTATGGATATTAAAATATAAAAGTAAAACAAAGATATTTATAATGTTCATGTATAAAAGTTTATGTTTCTTTTAAACAACTATAACATTTAAACAATCGTTTAAATTATTGCTGAACAAACTTTTATTTATGGATTGTAACGATAAAAAACTTTAGTATTGGTATTAAAAATATCCGATATTAATTTTATAAAGTTTGCCAACAAGAAATTATTTGCCGGATAAAAATTATAATTTTACGTCTATTTTAAATTAAAGTAATACTTAATGGAAACTTTTTCTTTGTTTGTTGCAGGTAAGCTTCGTCATCTCCTCATTTAAATACCGTAAGTTTTTGATGAAATTATTAAAAATTTTACGGCACGTGGATACAAGAGCGAGAATTATTATATTTACTTTTATATGAAAAAAATTCTAAAAAAATTGATAACAGGGATAACAATTTAATCGTCTCCAGCAAACTACGCGTCCAGAGAATTTCTCGTTCCAGTCGTAGTCGAACTCGAAGTCACAGTCGTCTTTTGCTTCGCGTCCCTGTTAGGCAACGCAATTATAGTTATTTTCCCGTAATTATAAGAACTTCGATGCAGTAACTAACATCGCATCTGAACAACTTGTACTACCAGCTTGCAATTTCGTTCACCACTCGTCAACCTTATTTAATTACGTACTACATTTTAATTGGTGTACCTTACTTATTAGACTCGACACTACTCAACTTCTCTCTTCATATTTGTTATTCTTCAGTTTACTTTTCTCTATCCATACTATTTATAAATTTTCTTTTTCCTTTTCCATCACTTTTCCATCTCAATAATTAGCTCCGTAACTTCACTTATTTTTTTTATCGATCAAAAAAAAAAAAGAATGAAATAATTATGCAAACGAACCAAAAAGGTAATTTTTTATGAGGAAAAACAGACGCATAATTTCGACAGTAACTTAAAATTTTTAATTAAAAACCCGGGGATGAATTTAAGAATAATAATAATCCCGGTCGTTTGGCCGTTAAAAAAATGCATAAACTCCTCCGCTTTAGTTCCGCATAGTCCTTAGAGTATGCGCTCCTTATACCGCTTTTTATATTACATTTCTTGTTATATTTTTTAAAGTAACTTAGCAAACCAGTGCAAATGTTCGCGTAATGACCCACACAGCAATAACAACATCTCCAGCAAACGTATATCCTACACAACGTCTACCAGCATAGACTTTACAGAGATAATTGTACCCGGTAGCTGATGCCGTTCTGATGCCGCTCCTGCTCCTGTACTTACTTACTTTCTGTACGTAGAGATACCTCTTGCTCTCACTTATGAACCAAGTCTCTTCTGAGCAATTATGCCGAGTAATTTTACCGGTGCTATAAACTTGGGTATCGTCACCTCTACTTCACCTCACCACCTGTCATGAAGCCCTGGATTTATGGGGCATTATTTAGCACACGGCTGTGGCATTAGACCAAAATGTCTGGATGATTTAAGTTAGATAATAACTTGTAGCCAAGTTCAAAGTTTATACAACCTCGTTGTCTTCATATTCTCAGACTCTAGGTATTTGAATATCCATCAAAAATTTAGATGTTCATTTTGTGGCGATGCCGGATCTAGAAACTGTCAGGAATTGGCATTTAGCGTTTTTATTTGATGGAACTTAAAACCGGGATGTTTTAACTGTACGCATTAAAGTATGTAGGTAATTGGTCTAGACATGTACACTACCTGAAGAACTTGTGTATTGAGTATGTTGACTTAACGACCTGGTTTTATCTTTTTTTCCAGTGTCTGCTATTATTTTCTAAGGCTTGTTATTCTCATTGTTTGTTTCATTCAGTTGCGGGTTTTTATTTTTTTCTTTGTTTCTTTTTTGTGTTTTGGAAAGATGCCAAAAATTGTTAAATCCAATTTTATAGTTTGGTACACAGGTAATAGTTGATCGCTTATGATTTATATATCGTGTTTTGTTTTGATTTATTGACCGGGAATATACCCAAGGCAAGTTTCGAGAGCTATAGCAGCAGGTGACCCGGGTCTCTTGGGAAGGATCGGATTCACTGCACGTATTGCCCCAAAAATAAAGTTTAGATAAAAAGGATTTGTTGGTAAAATGGGTCAGATAGTTAGGTTATTGGAAATAAGACCAGAGAACTTACGATAAAGTGAATTAAATGGCAAAAATGACGCAACACTACATTGAATACAAGGAAGGTATAGCTCTGGAATTTTTATGCACGGAATTTAATACTTAGCACATTATGTGGGTGAACCCAAGTGCTGAAGAAACTTTTTAGATTTTTTACGGAGCGTTACACATACCTTCAGGCATGTGTAAAGATCGATTGGGCACATCAAAGGTGGAAATATTTCGACCAAAATATCAAAAGGAATTCATACTAGATTAAATTCTTGAGAAACATTCAACTTTTGTCATAAGAATTATGAGGCCACAAAAATTAACCCCTCCCCCCTTTTTTTTTTTCATATATAACCTGGCTAAAAAAATTGTTTACTAACTCAGCGATCAATCTTCTGGGTGGTATTTTTTAAAAAATAAATTTCCGTCTGTAAATCATTTTTCCATCGAATCTTTTCAATATAAAATCCTACACTAAATCTTCGGGATGTTCCATAAAACTCATTTTATTCTCTTCCCGGTACATTTTTCTAAAGAGATTGTCAATTGATACAGAGTGTTTAAGGATTGGACAAAAAGAGTTAGATCTTTGTACCAACAAAAAGCTTATAAAGTTTACACTAGAAATCAATATCTGGACTCTGCTTCAGGCAGAATTTTCTCCCACGGATTACAGTAGCAAAACACATGCCCTGAATTCTCAGCATGATACCTCGAAAACATAACGGCCGATATAAACTAACTTGGATGGGCACTTATTCCTCGACACCTCATTGTTGTCATTATTCATTTATTTATTTAATTTAGCGTTAGTAAACAGATAGACTGATAACATAGACAGCTAATAACCGAACAACTTATTTGTAGAATTAATTCAAAGTCCGAGCAGCCATAAGAAATCAATTGTTACAGTTATATTGATAAGGATCAATGTAGCAATTAGTTTAATACTCGATAGAATACCAGGCGTTTAATATCATCTTGTTGATTTAATATTTATTTTTTGCCGTAGCCGTCGCCGATGAGACGAGTAACCGTGTGATGCTAGTGTAGCTTTTCAGGTTTTTGTGCCCGCTTAACAGTATATCCCGAGTGCCTAGAGGCGACGATGCATTCTTTATATTTATTTTTATTATCTTTATTTTCTTTTAAATTCACTCTTTTTCACTCGACTCGGTCTCATGTATGACTGCGCTCTACTCAACTACTGCTGCTGCTGCTGCTGCTGCTACTAAAACTACCGAGTCCTTAGTAACTATAAACTGCAAACGTGTTTCATTATGACCGCGCGAAAAGTAGCACAATTCGCGTGTCTTTGTAACCAGACTGGCTTCCGTAACAAAACTAAAACAATTAAAAATAATAAAAGAAGAACAAATAACGAACTGATGTTGTTTTTTGTTTTTTGTGTAATTAAAAATGGATTATCCAATGGTTGGGTAAAAAAGAGTAATTGGAAATATATTTTGTCTATTATTGAGTATTAAATGTGATTACTTGTGATTATGGGTATTGGTCTTGAAGGTTTATGGAGTTGGATGATGATGGAAATATTTAAAATAAACTCGATTTACTTAATCGTTAAAGACGTTGGGCAACCTCCGTTTATTATCTCAACAATTACCGTCGACGGTGATCGTTAAACTCGCTAGTCATTTAACTTTCAGGCGTGCTCGCAATTACAGAGTATAATACGAATTGTTCCTTTCAAACAAGACAACACCAGACGGAAATTGTTGCATATCCGTTTAAGCTTCGGCTTCCGTTTTAAAACCACTTTCTTTAAAGATATATTATTTTTCATTTTAAATGCTAAGTGTTTGTCATCATTAGCTACGTTTATCTCGATGATGAAAGAAAAAATGTAAAAATTGAAAGGCCAAAGATGAGAGATGAAAGACGGAGGATAAAAAAATGAATGTTTCGATAAACTTTCAATTTCTTTGGCCAAAAGAAAAGGTTTAATAACAAACGTTAGATAAAATAGGAATCTTTAGAAAAAGGTAGATTGGTTCGTTATCAAGCCGTAAAAGTAAATTGGGAGGGCTTAAACTATTCATAGATAAAGGATTTTAAAAGTAACTTTGATAGGAATGCTTTTGGAATCGAATCAGTTACTATGCATCAGTAATAGAACACTGAATATACTTAAACTCTATTCCGACTATTTGCGCCTCTCGATTTCCTATCCTCCCTATCAGCTTCCATTGATCTATTAACTGACGGCTCACTGGTCGATGCGATTCAAAATTATCCCATTCTCACGTCAATTTACCAACGCTTTATACGCTTTAAGCTTTATCCGACACTATCAGTGCGCGCTGATGATTCATTAGTGCAGATCGCCCGCGGGTCTCTATTATTCGACGCCGAAGCCTATTAAATATTTCAAATCCACGCTACAATAAAATCTCCGCGTAGCAAAAAAAAAAAAATTTTAATAAATGTATTTAGTTATTGAATTTGCTCCATTGTCATGTAAATAAAAACCAGTAACACCCACATTGCAACGGTTCAGCTTATTGTCTCAGACCTACAATACGAGCGGAGACATCGTGTCGTCGTCTTATTTTCGTAGACTTCCGACATCGCCAACATCTCGTGTCGTCTGGGACTTAATTCCCGTCGAGGCTCGGCTGGTGTTGATGCTGATGCTGATGCTGATGCTGGTAGTAGTACAGTGCTTAAGTATCGGATTACCAATTATTTTACTTGCTCACTAATCCACCCACTTCTTCCTCAACAACGTACTACTCGAGCTCCCTACATACTCCACACACGACACGACACAGTTGACCGTCAAGTGAATTAATTGGAGAGTGCTGGTAAAGAAAGAAAAAAAGAGAGAGAAAGAGAGAAAGAGAGAGAGAGAGAGAGAGAGAGAGAGAGAGAGCACTTTCTAGTGGCACTACTCAGACCCTCTAGTTTAAGTATTTAAAGTTTCTGGATCAACTTGACGTCGACTGGAGTCCTTACTCGGCACTCGGCAGTATATTTTACGAGAAGAGAAAATGTTGCATTAAATATAATGTAGAGACGCTAAAGCAAAGCTAGCAAAGCCAGCAAACGCCGGGAGACTGGGCATTGGATCGTATAAAATAACAGCGTCGTTATAAGGCAGCGGGTAACAACCATCAGGGGCCACTAATGATGCTGCGGACACGTGCTTACCTCCCACGTCCCCAAGTGTCATGCAGGCTCCCTATTCTATCCCGTTTATATGCTAGACTTGTCCATTGAGAATTGCGGCTCCTTTAAAGTATTACCCTCCTGGGGATCCTAAAGTCCCTTTGACGCCACACTCCCCGTTAATGTCACGCATCGATTCCCCTTGTTATCTGATTTGAGAGCAAACTTACACACTGCGGGCTATCATCATTCTGGGCATGCTTGATCGCTCTGTACCCTGATTATGATACTAAATAAAGGATAAATGAACGCGGAAGCGTCTGCCGCGGGTTCTTCCGGGACGGGAATAGCAACTCGAGTACTTTGCTTTTTAAATGATAAATATTAAAATTTAGTGGTTACTTTGTTTTAATGTTTCTGATGCAGCCGGTAGTCTGGTTGTAAACTCTCTTGCGTGTCAAGATAGTAACCGATACGATAAGCCATCTAGGAAATGTATCGCTCGAGATAGGGAAACCACATGTCACGGCATACGATAGCGAAACCCTAACCTTTTTATATCCACTTTCATTCTCTTATTTTCACCTACAGTTCATCCACATGCTGCCCAAGTACACTTAATGTACCTAATTATTCCGTTAAAACTACCACTCTAACAGTCTCTTATTCTGCAACAAGAGCATACTATGTTACGGTAATGGAATAAAAATTACCAGCGAACCCATTACCGTGGCTATGACCTGACTATGATACGTGTTTTACCTTATAGATAAGATTATAATTAAGATTATGATTGTTCCGGGACGGACAGAGTACAAAACGGGAGGTGAATAGATGTGAGCTGCTTTTTTGGTTCGAATCCATTAAATCTTCAGTCCGAGATTTCAATTCGATCAAATCCCTGATGATGCTGCTCTTCATTTTTTTAGCTTAAGTTATTAGTGACTAGGCGTCCAGAAATTTTATTGCTTCAAGATTTTCACCTTATGAAAATTACTTTTAATTGGCCATTAGTGCGCGAGACTGACGCTGATCGAGAAATTAAGTATGCAGGTGCAGCTCATTGATGGAAAAGTTTTATGTAAGGAGGCAACTTATTAAAGCAATAATTTTTTTTTTTATTTTTATTCATTTGCTCAATAGTTTTTTGTTATTTTAAAACACAAAGGGATTCTTTTTTAAAAATGTTAAATATTTTTTTGAACGTGAGTTGATTGTTATCGAGATTCTCCATTAAATTAAATCTTTCCTTCCTTACTTTTAGGGCGAGAGATATTCTGCTCGTCTTGTGAAAAGAGACATTTGGGAACGATTTTCGATTCCAGGATAGTCTCAGCATTTTTCTAGCGAGCTCTAGCCGCCGGCAATCGTTATCGAACAATGCCGAGTCTTTTTCTTTTTCTCCTTATGCTTCTTTTACTCCTCTATAAAAGCAAACCGTCCCAAGCAAACTAAGTCGTGAGAGCCAAAAAGAAAAAAAAATACCAGAATGTCAGTAGACATCAAATATTATTTTATCTTTAATAAAAAAAAATGTATTTTATCATAACAGAATTCCCTATTTACTTTTTTTTTTTTTTTTTTTTTTTTTTCGTCTGATGGATTAAAAAATATCATTTGACATTTTTCATTACAAGCATGCATATTTCAACATCCAGCGCTTCTACCAGCGGCGTATTTTGCGACATCCCGACTATTCACGGGCACTGGACCGCTATTTATCGCTCTCAACACTAGTTACACCGTGACATTTTTTTACCAAGAACAAAACAGCGACAGACCTAACACCGGTTGAATTACTTCTCCGACTATGCTCATTCCACTTCCAGATAATTGAAACCTGCATTTTTATTATATAACTAAAAACAACAAAACCCATTTTCCATTTAGCTCAATTTATCCTCTTCTTCCTTAGAAACATATTCTTCCAACTTATAAATTATTTAAAGATGATTTTCTTGAGCGCATTCTGGTCGATAATCTCTGAATTCCTCGAGCTTCCCGGAAAAATCTAAACACAACTCTCCAAGTACTTTTTAAATCCGTTGGACTCGGATTGGCATTAATAAGCTTTAGAAATAGATACAAACACAACCGGTCGATAATAAATTTATGAGCACGAGTTACTGCTTAATAGGAATGCTTCTTCAATGATTGAGAACCGAGCCAAGTAACATTTATTTCAGTGTTCTCGTTTCCACTGGTAGTAGCTACCATTGGGACATCTTCGTGCTCTGGATCCTGTCCAAACCGCTATAGTGTTGGTGCTGTGTTCCTACAGCTTCATACAAACACGGGAATTCTAGCCCTGACATTGTTGAGACATGCTGATGTTCTCCCAGCCGGCATTGTCCAAAGTTAGGATAAAGATAGAGGGGTGAGAACAGCGTGCAAAGCATCACATTCTGTGAATACTAGCAAGTCCAACCCTAGAACAATCTAGCTGGAAACTGTTCTCCGATACAATGTAATCCAAGTCCAGAGTTGTGTGGCATCAGTAGGGTGGCTGTAATTATCGTGTGTGAACGGATAATGGACGTCTCAAGTCACGCGTGTGTGCACAATCGCCTGATGATCCAGCAGCCAGTAGACCAGTGTAGTGTAGGTCAGTGTACCGGTTTGATGTACGAGACTGTCGGTACCAGCCGGGACCACCCGTATACGTCTGGTTACATTTATCATCGGCAAAGCGCGTAATTTCCCCTTTGACGCGCTGCTATTTGTGTCTTCGTCACGGTTTTCTTGCGCTAACCCTTCCCACCAGAGAAAACCAACTAAACCGGGAATCAGCTTGATAAACTCTTAAATCTTTACAAGTAAAGACTTTTTTCGGTGACGCAATTAATTTATGCGGCTAGAGGATCTTCACATTAGAGCGATCGAAATTAATGTCCCCAGAGGAGTATCAAGTTCCAACTTCCTCTAGAGCTGCTTTCGGTCTGCTCTCTGCTAGCTTCTCCATCACTTCTCATATCCTCTCCTTCTTCTTAGCGGTGGGTCCGTGTCGACGACTCCTTGATTACCGCGCGATTAATGCGCTAATATATTTTCAAACCATTTTAGAATTCACACAACTGTATTCATACACCTGATTACCCTGCATGTGTAACACCAGTTTACGTAATCCTAAATGTTATGCCAGTTTGTCATGATCTATTATTATCTAGTCTGCTATTTATTGCTTTTAATCTAAATTATTAAATCAACTAGAACAAAGTGTTTTCTCAACAGACATCAGAGCAACGGAAAAAATCGATCGCATCTTACATATTACTCGGGGTATCCGCAATAAAATCCAAAGCAGTGTTATCTATCATGAGATCTCGTCTTGAATAAGATCTTAATGAAGCTGATAACTTTATTAACTACGGGCCTCACAGCTCGTTAGTGCCTTCTATTACTTTACACGTATGAATAACATATATAATGATATTACTATGCTGACAAACAGCCCGCGCTGTAAAATTGGTACAGGAATTATTGGAAATTATGCAGGTTGTCGAGAATTTGCTGGTCGTATTATTGGATCTGTGTATTACCTTAACATTATTTTTTATTAATACTTTCAATTATGAAGGTATTAACCAATTACGCTAATTAGAGGTATTAATGTCCTCGATTGCTATCATTTGTCAATTTATAACGTGGGTTTTTAGTCTTATTAAGGCTATTTATTATGTATACAGTTATCGATTATAATATTATCGATAATGCTTTGTTAACACATATTAATTATGATAATTTGTTATTTCATTACGGATACTATTAATTATTTTTTGAGTATATTGATTTTTAGTTCCGAATGCAGGAACGGAAGTGAAAAATTTCTACGACTTGAAAATTCTATAACTCGAAAAAAAATTAGAAAAAAAAACTTTTTTGTAATCTAATATCAGAAATTTTTTTTCCTATTAAAATTTAAAAAAAAATGCATTTTCAAAAAATTTTCAGTCACCAAAAGCTCAAGAATTGAGTTGATTTTAAAAATAACCAAAAAATGTGTTCATTTATGCAGGATCCCTGATAACAATCTCGTGTAATTCTAGGAAAGTAAACGATTTAGCACTAGCCGCCCACGCGTCACTGAATTGTATGCATTATGATCGGACATTGGGAAGTAATGACATAGAAAGCTGTACAGTCACCAGGCTGTCCCATAGAGCATGCAAAGCCCCCTCACAACAGAAAATTGTCCGTGTAACGGAGAATCAAAGACAGGGGATCGTTTTACGAATAATGGTCTGTCCAGTATTGTTCACCGTTCGACCGCAAATATACGACACTATTGTCAGGGAGTTAGATGTTTTGTAACCAATGTCGCAGTAGCTATACACCGAGCACTAAAAAATATCGTGAAACCCAGTACCGTCTGGGCTCTATAGCACACAGCCTATACTCTATACTCTATACGATATACGATATTCTATTTCGATGCCTGAAAGCCTGAAAGCTATTTCCGGACAATACATTCGCCACACACGATTCAATAATTTTTCTATTAATAGCTTTCATCCATTTATTATTCTTCGACAAATTTGTTGAGAGTTCATAGCACTGTATTCGATCTACCGGAAATATACTTTTGTTAAAACACTATTTTCTTCAGCAGTAAGTCAATAAAAACTATTTCATTATTATTTTCATATGTGAGTTGAAGAATAATTTTATTAACAGGAGAAAATCGAAGTTTATTTCTACGATTCCGAAAAAGAACATATTAGCAGCATCAGACAAAGTCTTCTGAAATAATTTCAGATTTCTTCGATTAAGAAAATGATTTTGAGATTGAAAATTTCCAATAGCATAATTTCTTGTTAATACAAACTAATTTTGAAGTTCACTTTTGAACTTCTTGGAAAGTGATCTTTTACACAGAACTATACTAAATATATGTATAGATAAAATTTTGACCTTAGATTGAGACCAAGTCTACAGTTTTCTCTTCATTATCTTTAAAAGGTCAATCAAAAAGGTCACGTTAATAAATTACAAAGATTACTTTTGTTGTTTTTAAAAACTAGTTAAATTCCTAGAGGCGTTACTGACATGACAATGATTGATTAATCGATTTATCCTAATGGCCTCCTCACTATCTACGTCAATAACTTTTACCCATTTTGCTAAATTAATAGTAAATGATAAACCAATATTTATAATAATAATAATAATAATAATAATAACTATTTTTAAATTAAACAATTTAATTTGATCGTGACTACAAACGGCTATTTATTATTAACAAATGAACACTTTTATGCCGGACATTATCGTTAGATAATCACTAATTACATACAGCATCGGTAATAAATTTTATTATGCCTCAGCTGACTGATTTATGACCGCAGCATCAGAACGCTTATACATTAGCTGAAACATTTGTTGAGTAAAAAAATAATGGAATAATGGAATAACAAATGAGAAACATAAAATATCATCGGAGTGGAAATGGAACAGAGAGAAAAGCGAAGGTAATAGAATTAGAGTATGAAATTTTTCATGTTATCGAGCAGCTCAGAAGGTAAAAGCTGCGGATAAAAAATTTGATTTGATAGAACGTGACACACTCGTCCGTAGATCCGTGACAGAATTTCAATTTTCACATTCTTGCTGTCTAGACAACGGAACACACATCATGCTGAGCTTTTGAACTCCCCCCCCCCCCCCCCCAATTCGCTCAATTCTCTTTCGCTCTATTCCGTACGTCTAGATGTGATGTAGATATTTCGGCTCGGCTGTTACAGATTTTCTGATGGTACCACATGGCAATTTAATAGTCGAGACTCTGCGGCTTCCTAAACTATCAACTGATGACTGACAACTTTCAGTTTACCGTCACCCCTCTATACATATTCATACTTTTATCATTTCAAATAAATTTTACAAGCCGATTTATTTCGTAAAAGGATTCATTTTTAATATTATTAAAAATGATTAAATTCCTTGAGACAATAATTGATTTCGTTGAGTTGATTGTCCGTCGGTTTCCTCAAAAGTGATTAGAGTTCTGTCGAGGATAAGAAAATAAATCTGGTTATAAGATGACTAATAAACTTTTATGATAAAACAAACACTCGACAAAGTAACGATCGTTTATGAGTAAAACGGGTTAGCGTTGAAGAGTAAAAAGATTTAAGTCGAGGTTGTAGGCGAGCTTCTGTTTTCCAGAGAGACAACTTTTCTTACAGACAAGTCATTTATTCACCGGCGTATACATTTATGCATAACCCGCGGGCTTTTTATTTCAAGGAGTTTTATTTTTCTGGCGAATGCTGACGTTCATGTCCACGCGCTCGGAATTGAACCGGGAGTTTCCGAGGAGTTTGCTTGTGATAATACCCAATTAGTAGATACTCGGGCAAGATCTAGACTCAACTACTCCATACTAGACTAGACAGAGCCAGTATAGCCAAGTGCCGACAGTTTAAAGACTCTTTGTATGCCCCAAGGATGTCGGTTGCTCCTTTAAAAAGTTATTACCAGGACTTATACCACCCGCTGATCGATGATTAACAAAAAATTTACCCGTTTATTTATTCACTGGAAAAAATAAAATTGCAGTAAATTAATTAAGTTTATTCCGTTAATTCAATTAAACTCAAGTTTATAATCTGTGTATTTAATATTAAAGACTTCACAACGCGTAGTGTATATAAAGCATAGTTAAGAACCTATTACTCAACTAATATAACTCAAGCGAGATGGTAATTAAATTAATTGCCGAGAGTTTGTTGACGATGCCGAGCTATCGAGTCATTATTAAAATTCAATTTCATATTTTATTTCAATTATTATTTTACGATGTGTTTATTATCTATCTTGATAAATTTAGTAGAAGGGGTGGGAATATGAAGAATTCATTTTTTTTCTAAGTTATCATTTTCAGTGAAAAATGATATTAAAATTTTTTTTATATACCAAAATAAAATTAATGAAAAATAAATTTGAGTTGTTTACGATGATAATTAAACAGAGCTTGCATAAAATCGATTGATTAAATTCAATTTAATTTAATTTTACGATCTCATTGAACACAAACTCGTTCGTGTATATATTTTTTATTTGAATTTGTTGCAAAAAAAAAAAAAAAAAAAATAGTCTGGCTTAATTTATAATTTAATTCTTTTATTAGATAAATAAAATTATTATTAACGAAATAATAATTTTATGGCATGAATAAAAAATATCGGCATTGTAATTACATTAATGGATGCCCACGCATTAAAAATTTTAATTCCTATTGTGATAGTAAAAAAAATGTCCGTGCGTCAGCATCGAACTCGCGCCTACATAATGCGACGGTGCAGTATTAGAGCTCGATTGTTCGATTGACATTGCAATCCGACTGACTGGTAATATCCCATCGGCATTTTTACCCGCTATTTTATTTTATTATTTATTTTTTATTTTTTATTTCTTGCGTCGCTGATCGACAACAATTATTGAACGAGTTTAATTGTGTGTGGGCGCAGCAACAGATCGAGCTAAATTTATACGGAGCTTTTTCTCTCTCTGTCTCTTGCACACGTGATTTTGTCGGTGGTTGTATTAACGGTGTGCAAACGTGTACAGATAGATTAATGTCGAGAAACACATACGAAAACCACTTATTTGGGTCATCTGTCGGCAAATGCGTACGTTAAAATTGGCGTTGTACGACCGATGGCATCGACGGGTGTTGGTTCACCTGTTTGTCACGAGACCGTGAGAATTTTATTTGTTTGACATATACATTTATTTTCGCACTGTTGATCTCAACATTGCAAATATTGTATTTACTTTTTATCATGTATTTCAATTGTTTATTTCAATGTAAAAAAAATTTTTTTCCATGATAAAATTTTTACGAAATTTTTATTTTTTCTAAAACATAAAACTGAAATAACAATAAAACAAAAACAAGACAGTGTGTGGTTTAAAGCTTCTCAATCTTGTAGCGATGGATCGCGATAGCTCTTATCCGAGATTGGTTCAAGTTCGTCCGACGCGAAAGCCTAGAGATAGTTTATAAGCTAACCAGAAGAGTGAGAAAGAGAGGAAATTTAGTGTAAGAGGAGTTCTCTTGAAGAGGTAAGGTGGTCTATGCCCTTGATAAATAGCTCTTCTATTTGATTTCACTTGCTCCTACATTGGCCCCGATTTATTGGCGAGCTTAAGATAATCGGTCTGAGGTATCCGAGTCTGCGCTCTGCACACACACTCCTTAAACAATAATACCACAGCCTCTTAACAATTCTTCATCTTCGACGCGGGGCGTTAACAATAAATTATCACCACTCGCTTAGATTCTAGCCTTTCGCGGCATTATTAGCCCAAGACAAAGGCTTCGCCCGCGATAATTCATCTCCTCTTGCTCAAAGTATATTTACAATAATTACACAGCCAACATTTATTTTATTATTATCATCATCATCATCATCATTATCGCTCTTCACAAAAATAATAAAAAAAAAAAAAAAAAAAAAAAAAACAGGTATTACTCGTAGCAGGGCACCCGCGTCCCGCGATCTCGGACCCTCGGGGGTGTTAAAGTACCGCCCATTCATTTTATCTATATTTTATCTCCAATAACTCGGGTGGATTTTTAATAGATCGAATTGTTGTTCGTTCGGGATCACTATTAAAGCATCGAATACAATAAAAACTCTCATTGTTTTATTTTAAACACAATAGTTAAGTTTTTATTACGCGCAATAAAGTCCCGGGCCTTTGCCAGAAGTCAAAGCCGTATCCTTACAAAGCCCCGACGCGCCGAGTGTGGAAGAGTACGGGTGGGAGGGGAAAGAGGAGGAGATGAATAGAGACTGGGAGATGGGCTGTAATTAGGTACTCTTGAGTGACTCGAAGCAGCAACTGAGTAAAGAGGGATTTCCGGTAGGAATGTCGTCGCAGGAGATAACGTGATGAAACTGTTGTCAAGTCTGGTGTAAAAGGCTTGCCGTGAGCTCCATTACAGCCCAGGAGAGAAGCCCTCGGTTATATTCTCCAATACCGATTTTTCTCTGTCATCGTATTTTCAAACCGTCTACAGTCTACTCTTTACTCTTTATCACAAATTCTATTCTACCGTGTCTATGTCGTCGTGTTCGATACATTGAACAGGTCTGATGTCTTCAGGGGATATATTTATATATATATATATATATATATATATATATATACATTTTTTTCATTCTCTCTTTCACTTACTCGACTCGGCTCTCTTTCAATTTACATTTATCAAATTTATATGTCAATATTTTAACAACTATCCCAATAAAATAAAGAATTATTATTTAAATATATTCTCAAATAAATATTTATAACACTTTTTTTAAATTTTATAAAATGACCTTACACTTAAATATTTTAAAACCCTTTAGTATAACTTTTAATTCAAATCTCTTCAATCTTTTGATCCCTGAATTTTCCCTAGAGCGTAACCCAGATTTTGTATTTTAATTTCGTAGTTGAATTTAAAATTAAAGTATTAAAGTACTTGATGTAGCAGAATCCAATATCTGGTTGAAGGAATTAGATCTTGTAGTCGAGTTTCCTCGTCGATTAGACGATTAAGTCTTTTAGCACCCAGGTTCACCTAAATCAACAACCTCAGCCCTGTATTAAGATCCTCAACCTCGATTACACACTGAGCTCTTGTCTTTAACTCTTTCCACACATTTATCTCAATCAAGTACTTAAGAAGTATCTCGACTTGGTACTTGAACTTCACCATCATCCTGCTCTCAGCCGTCTTCTTGACTAATATAAATCTGAATATCTAATTCAAGTTTTAAAAAATTATAATGCCCATGAATATGTAAGGAACTGAAGAGACTAAAGCTCATAATTAATCGATATGTATAACATGTCAAAAAATGAAATAACAATTTTAATATTTATGTCACTTGAAATTATTATTTATTTTTATTACTCCGTAGTCTTGTAGTCTCGTAGTCTCGTTTTCGCTTGTTTGAGTTTTTGCTCATTGCATTTACAAGCATGTCGTTATTTTATCTACTGTCGATGATGTCGTCAAACGAGTCGCGTATGACGAGCATTTCTATCTTCCACGAACGATAATATCTTAAAGTCCTTGTTAAAAAAACAAATAAGTAGAATTAATTTTCTGCATGCGCGAATCCTCATTTATATACACAAGCGTATCATATATATATATATTTTATACTCCACTGAAAAACAAGATACATACTCAAACGTATTTTTATTTCATTGCACAGGTATTTTATTTTATACCCTTATCACCACCTAATTTACATAAATTTTTTATCCTTATTTATTTTCTTTCATAAGAGGAACAAAAAATCTCCTCGAGTCCGGTAACTAACGAACTTTGCTATTTAGCCGGAATCCAATTAAAAAACAAACTATTAATAGATAAACTTTTGTATTATTTGTTAGTGTACCGAGCGTTGCTCTATGGAGGTATGGGGGGAGGGAGGTTCCCTCATTACTTGTAATTAATTGAATGAAACTTTAAAATATTTGAAACTCTTATATATTTAATCAGTAGCTGAAAGTTTGTAAATTAATTTCTCCATGACTCAAAGAGTTCAATAGTACCATAAAAATAATAATATTTCGGCACGGACTGAACCTGCGTTAAATTGCCTGCGAATTCACGAGCAACATTATGCGCATCACGTATTACAGTCACAAATGCTCACTCTGAATAGTAATGAGCGTAATAAATGCAATGACGTAGCCCGCGGTCGTCAAAAGTATCAAGGCGTATCAATATCTTGAGTCATTTCATTTTTTTATTTTTGGTGACTAAGAAAAAAATAAACACAGCGGAAGGCCACCTGTTATTTATATATAGGTATTTTATAATTTCTGTAGGAACAGGACAAAATATGTATTATTGTAAAATCGGTGGTTTATAAAATAGCACTAGCATGACATGGACAGTAACACAATGGAGGCCGCACGCAGTTAAAACTCCTCTCCCCGTGGCGGCCTCCGTAGGCGGTCGATGACAAGATCGAGAAATGTAGATATATACCGGCGTCATGTTTCCGTCGTAGTAAATAATTCATTGGGTTCAAAGCACTGGCTGGATATATAACGACGTGCTTTAATCTAATGTCGTTTATTATGAGACGTATCAGTTTGAGGGACGATACTTTTCTCCAAGTAGTCTAGATGTCCTGGATCTGCTGAATGTGTTGGAGCCAAGAGTATTGGTAAGCAAGGAGACCTGGGACAAGCTTTTTCGACTGCAAAGTGTTTGGTTATAACGAAAACTTTCACAGGAAATGAGTTGGCAATTTAGTTGCCAAGTCACGTCGCGAGATCGGTGGCTCTATCGAAACTCTCTCTGCCAATCCCTGCTTCTTTCTCTTCCTTATTTATCTTTGTGTATAAGTCTCATTTTATTTGTTTTGTCTCCCTGAGGATTGAGCTCTGTGCAGATATTGCCAAATACTTGTACCCGCTTCCGGCTTTGAGACCGGTCCCTTGTACACATTTACTCGCGTGCCTCTGCAACTCTTCAAATCCAATTGATTTTACATGGAGATCTCTTTCTAAATGTCAAATAATCAAGTTTTTAAAAATATTTTTAGCCAGAGAAAAAAAAATTATTCGATTCCAAGGGATTCAAGTTTGCAAATAGGACTCGTTTTATGACTTTTCACTTTCAAGGCAAATATTTACTGAAAAGCAATAACAGAAAAATATTTTTATTTCTCCGTTTCTCTAGAGTTATAAAGTATCTACAAGCTCATCATTTCTGATCCCAATTTATCAAGCATGACCTCTTGTAAACTGTAAGAGAATATGATAGAAAAAAAAAGTAATAATAATAAACAAGCTGGTGTGTTTTCTAAAGAGTATTTCCTGATTCGCGGGAGTATTTACGACGACACATGTATTGCCGATAATTAAACGCTGTCGATATGCCACGAGCATGAGTGTAAGTTATAAAATAAAATAGTAGTTGGAGTGTAGTGGGATTTCAAACAAAGTGAAAGCTTACACACATATCGGACACAGACTAGACTCGGTAGATGTTACAGAACATTATTTGACGGATTTACTCCCGTGACATAGACTCACGGCGATAAAATCGCCCGTGGTTAAACAACCAGATGGATGTCCATGTTCGGACCGTTGATTTTCCAGCGCTTGTAAATGTCCAAACCTGAGGTGTATATCTTTTCGCCGAGTGAAACTACTTCTCTGAGAGATACCGTTGCCGTGTATTTTATTTTACCTAAACCCCTTTCTTTATCTCATTCTTACTTGTTACATTATAGGTATATCGCATCAAGCCTGGCTGGAAGCCTACCGAAAGACAGACGAGACTTAGCGATATACCGATCGTAAGAGGGATTCCCATCGGCAATAAATTATTTTTCAATACTCTCCCAATGACTATCGGGAAATTCAGCTCCAGCAATAACTTCAGACTCTATTATACCGGCTTAAAAGAGATCAGGACCCCCATCTTGTTCAAATAATATATATATATATATATTTTTTTTTTATACGGCAATTGAAACATTATTTCTTAATAGACTTATTTCGAATACTATCGGGATTATGGTTATTTTTATTTTTATTTTTTTTGTGTTATCCTCTGGAGGGATTGAAACGGCAAATTCAATCTTAAAGAGTTTTAAATATTTAAAATGTGCGTGCCGTCTGTAGAAAGGACATCAAGGTCGAACCAATTATGTAAATTCACCCAACATCAGATACATTTCAATCCGACTGTGCCGTGTGGTTTGTTTTTTTAAAATGCCTGGAATTATAGGGATGCCTTAACACTCAGTAAGCCTTTAAGTCCATAACTGGTTTTATTTAATTTATCGACAGTAATCTAGCGTTTAATTATTTATTATTAGTGTCAACGAGTTGGTTTTATTCAAGAGCCATTTAATTATTTAGTCATTTTGTTGGTAACCGGGCCATTAAGTCTCTCGGTAGTACGGGTTTTAAAGAAAACTACGAAAACTCTTTCAGCGTCAGAGCATCTTGAATGCAGTAGTTGCAAGTGGATATTATTCTTATTCGGGTTGCAAGCCAGCTGACGCCCCCTTATAAAACTCTCCGATGCATAAACAGCTGAAACTTTGGACGTTCAAGTTGAGATGAAGGAGAAAGTTTTTATATTAGCTCGATCAGAAGCTTCTGAATAGACATTCAAGACTGATGTAATATTTTATTCTTCTTCTTGTTTCTCTTTTCTGTTTTATTTAAATGTATTGATAAATCAAGTTAAGCGTGAAATAGGTCGCGTGTGTCAATTAATACGACTTAAAGCAAAACGGACAGTCGATAAATCAGTTTTAATTAATGCTAATTTATTTTGTTGATAAATTGTTGAAGAAAAAATACAAAAGAATAATCAGTAAACGAAAGCGCGCATTTTAGGTATGGGTTATATTTTAAAAATATAAATGCCGAGGTGAGAAATGAAAATATATAGAATTATGACTGATGAATATTTATTATATCCATGTAGAAAGGAAAATAGAAGAAGAAGAATTTGGTTAGTCTGTAAAAATGACCGGTGGCCGAGAACGATCGCAAGTAGACCCGGTAAAGTAGAGTAGTATTCTGGGAGAAGAGTATGAGGCTGTGGGTCTTCCTCTTGGCTATTTTTATCCCTGTTGAAATCTCGTCGAGATAAATCACGACAATCCCATTCGCACGGTAAGCTGCCTTACGATTTATCGCTCCACTCACATTCATATGAATAAGACCGACTTACTTTCTTTCTCTCATTTCACCCTTTTTATAATCCCACTCCACTCTTAACTTTTTTTTCTCCCCATCGCTTCGCTTTATTAGCGCCAAGTACTTTAAGGTACAATCCACCGGAAATCCAAATTTCTAACGCTCCTAAAACATCTATGGTAGCTATTCGGTAGTACTACTGGGTAGTGCTCAACTTTTTCGAAATAATGTCTGGCAACGAGTGGTCTTTTTCCATCGATGTTAAATAAAAAAGAGCCCGGAATGTTTAAGAACCTGTGGGAAAAATTTAAAACAAAAACCTCCTTTCTTACTTACTCTTAGTTACCCCTTACGTATTTCCATTATCCATTTTATCCCCAAGTTGTACTTTTGTTCTGTTTTAAGTGCTGTCGCTTACTTGTTGGAGACGGCCTTTATCCGTGAGAGGGGCGAACCCGCTGGTTGTTTTAAATAAGAGAACCCAGAACCAGGAGCCAGGAGCCGCGCGGGACGAAAGGAGTCATCGAGCCACCACTCTCTTGTAAACCCAAAGCCCTTGTGGTAGTAAGTAAGGTACTGGGAGCGTATTTGCATGGTATGTCCATGAATAGGAAAATAAATCACGTTCCATTGCAAATTTGTAGATGTCACGAGACGGAATGATTGCGTGGGTCGAATGCACCGTCTCTACTTCTCCACTTCTCCACTTGAGCTTGTTTCACTCTTTCACCCTCCCCCCCTCCTAGAATCTTTTTGCTACATCCGACGCGGGAATTTACACGGAACCTTGAGATACCCAATAGTTAGTGTGATTAATTGACGGAATAATTCGCTAAAGAAAATGGCTGATAAAAAAAATAACCAACCGTGTCATTGGCAAATCCACCAGCACATTTCTGACGTAATGCCACATGTGAATAGACTTCCCAGTTAGAATCGTTAATAACAATGCCGGGATGAATATTATTTAGCATGTGTGTGGATGTGTGTGGATGTGTGTGGCTGCTTTAGCGGATGATAGCATAAAAGCTGGGACGTGATTCAGCGACGATAAAATCCCACCTCTAACCCAGCTATCCCGTAACCCAACCAACAGATGATTTATTGCCCGCGTACGTTCGTTCTTTAGTTCTTTTGCTGCTGCCGGGTTCGATCGGACAGCCGAGCGTGCCTGGAAATTTCATTGGGAATAATACCCCTGCTATAAGGAATTAAACGCTTTTTTGTTTTTTATCCCCGCGATGCCCACGAGATTAGTCACGAGTCACGACACCTCAATGTCACAGTCATATGTTATCATTACGCTAATGCTAATAATAGCCAAAGGGAGGCGCTATCTGGGCTAAGACACTCGGATTCGATTAAATCGACCAGAAAAAACGGTCTCTGCTTTATTTCCTTGGGGCTCCGGGATCAATGTCAGGCCAAGGCGATCAATACTGCATTATTCAGTTAGTGTGTTTTTTACTTTTTATGTGGTTTTTATGTTTGCTTTTAGTTAGGTCACGAAAATGACATTTATCGGTTGCCTTGATTTGCGCACGTAGAATTCGATATAGATTTTATTGGTCGCTGTTTGCGTAGCTCTCGATAAACAATTCCATTGGGTGTTGAACACATGCCTCGCCTGTTCACTGAACAAATAATATACACATATATATATATATATATCTATATATCTATATGTGTATATACTCGTTATAAAGTTACATTGAACAAGTAAATTGTAATATAGCAAAGTCGTGCAGTAGCTCCCTTGGCGAATGGGAGCGTCGGTGACTGGGATTTACGTTACCATCTCTTGTCCGTGTCCTTCCTTCCTCTCTCAATATGTATATATATATTTATACATAGTATAATCCTCCAGACATTTCATAAACATGGAAGTTTTCATGATGCAACTAGAATAACAAAGTGACTTGCATTTAAATTTATCAGATACAAAATAAAAACCAACAAGCTTCCCTTGTTGTTATTTAAATTGCTTTTTGAAAGCGTAAGCGGAAGCATAAAAAAGATACTCGCACTTTGATGAAATTGAAAATATTTAAACTAAAAATGAATCAATTTAACCCGCGTTTTAAAATCCCATCCGCCTGTTAATGAATCCACTTATATAAAAAAAGAAAAATAAAAATAAAAAAAAAAAACAAGAGGCAATAAAAATAAAGCGCTTAAGTCTTCGATCGCGTGATTAATCCCGACTAGCATCACAGCACGATAACGAGAGTTATTACGCTTGTCTCTGTGCATGTCGACAAAAGGATCGGCAGAAAGACTGTGTGCCATTGAACGAGTCGCGTATAAAATTATTACGACATCAGTCGCGTACACATCGTCGGAGCGTTCGTTAAAACCGAGGCAAGCCAAACCAGTTATCTTACTCCCGGACGCTTCTCAGATTAACCAGCAGAGTTGGGGTGCTTAGTTAGAGTCGTTTTCCGGACAGAACATACAACAGCCTCATAAACTCTCAATCTCATCGTCAACAGCCTACGGACAAAACCTCAAGCTGATGCCCAATTGATTTCACAAAGACCTACGCAATCGCTAACTAACTGACGTAATTCACTGGAAAATAAGACAACATCTACGTCTATATCAGCGGTATAATGACGCGGGTGTCGTTTCAGAACCTTTCAGAACTCAACCAATTGTTTCCCTCCTTAATTATTAGCTTTTACTTGAGTCTTATTTGCTGGACTCTCGGGCTCTTGGGCTCGCGATTACGGATTCCAGAGTCCAGACCAGAGATTACAGATCCTCGATTCTGTTTTTGCTTTGTAGATGTTGTTGCAAAAAGTCGTGTTAGAGGTGTATGCTGAATGGATAATGAGCAAGATGGAGATCCCGTCATTTACGGGTAATTACCTCCCACACGGTTGTTTCATGTCCAACGGGGGTTGTTACATGCTCAGTATCTTGCTGCTTCTTATCTCAATGTGACGTCTATATACGCCTTTAATCTTATTTATCTTTCATGTTGCAGATTCCAACATATATTGAAAATAACTTTTTATATTCACTCCCATCTCTTTTTCCATCTCCGTCCAAGTATAAGTGTTTCAGTTGATTTAATTTTCCGTCGGTAAATTTTTCAGTACCGACCCCCGGATCCATTACTCTTTTTTATGAGACTTAACGATCTTGTAGCTGGAAAGTTGGACGTTGACAAATTTTAAATTATTTTTGTACCCCCCTAAATGAAATAAAAAACTAAGAATTTTTCACTCTCATGTTAAAAATCTAACTTTTTACTTCGCGGTAAATTTATTGGCGCGAAATTAATGATTCGCGAAAAACGTTTCAAGACGCCATAAATTTTTTTAACCGAAATTTTTATTTTTCGGCTAGTGTGAGTCTGTGGCGCGGAGTTTCCGTTACGCTTGACTAACACGAGTCAGTTGATAAATTATTATAAAATTTCGGGCAGCATAAGCAGCTAATGTCTTACACTTTGATGCATATTTGCGTGTTTTTTTAAACCGAAAACTCGGAAAAATAAAGTTTTTAATAAACTTTGATGTTTTTATATTTATTAAAACTAATAAGTATTTTGTAAAATAAAAGAGAAAACTCGGCGCCGTAAATTTAATGCCGATGACACTGTAAAGTTTACGACTCCAGTGACGAGTTACCGAGTAATCTTTTAACGAGAATCGTATGGCTACACTCTACTACTACTGACTTATCTTTAGCCTCATATACACTTTGTTTTTTATTTTTTCCTCCATTATTGTGTACTTTTTTTTTAGCTCGTAACATTATTGTGAAAAATAGGTCGTAACTCGTCTCATAATCGGTAACTACAACATTTACTGCCTTACGCTGGCGCATGTGCTTGCCAACATTTAGCAATTTTCGAAATTGAACCGATTGAGCCAGCGAATAAACTCAACTACTTCCTTATATTATTCACATTTTTACCGAGCCCTTTATCTTTTAATGCTCGGAGAAATTAAATATTTAAATTAATTTACAAGTTGGCCAGCCATGCGCAACTAAATCGCCACGTGTCAAATCATTTCTATTAAACTTTTCCGCTGAAAATAAAACCCAAGCATATTGTAATAAAAAATAAAATAAAATAAAAAAATAAAAGTGTTTTTAAAGGGAAATTTCTGCATCCACCTGCGCCAGACATAATTATATGCCGCCAGACACTTTATTTTAAAGACCGTAAGAAAATTTCCGAGGCTCGAGTGCTCTGTTAAACAATTTTATGAAAATTTACAGCAGTAACGAAAAAATTTTCGCTAAGCGAAAAAGAATTTTTGAGGTAATCAAAGTGAGATTGAGCTTTTATGGAAAAGCTATTGATGAACTCGCGGCAAAAGCCAGTGAAAGGATGAAAAAAAAAAAAAGGTTTAAATTTTTAGCAGCAAAAGCCTATTTTTCTCTGTCATGTTCGCTTTTCCAGGATATAATATTGGATAAAAGTTCTGAAGAAGATAAATGGCGAGTGGTTTAGACTGCGTGTCGACGCTCGATAAAAAAAAGGAACACATTTCAATGAATCGCATCTAGTGTAAATAATTCATGGGCAAGATGGACTTAAATCTCTATACTGGAGTAATTTCCATTATGAAAAAAAAAAAAGAAAAAAAAAAGAACGTAAATTAATAATAATGAGTAGAGAGTAGGCAGGCATATCTTAATCTATCGAGATAAATATATAATGCGTTGCGGCTCTCCCATTGAGAAGAATCGGACAAAAAGCTTATGACCGTGCATAATATAATGGAACAAGACTAGTCTGAATAACAGAGTAGAGCGAGTTGTCATACCGTTATATGACCGTCCCCATGACGAAGGCGCGCCCTTTAACGCATCCGACAATATTTCATAAAAATGACGGTTTATATCCTATCATAAATATATAGATGTTTATATGTATGAGTCTATGAATGTATGAATGCATGAATGTACGGATGGATGGTCGGATGTGTTGGACGACCAGCAACACGTCAAATGGTAATAAACGATTGCCGGCTTACCGACGACCCCCTTCTGCGTGCACAAGATCGTGTGCTAGGTAGGGCCAATGCAGCACACGAGGCCTCGCCTTATTTACTTGCTTACGTTTGTTGCCAATTCACCAGACTCACGACTTCGTGGACTTGCTCCATGTCTATGTCCACAGTCACCAGATCCCCGATGATCGTAAACTTCAGCTGATTCAACTGCGTGTCCTTTGCTTTTTTTTCCAACAACTATTTATTTGCTTTCTCCAGAGCTGATGACTCATCGCGACCTTTAGACACAAGTTATAATAAAAGGAAATTAAATAAATTTATTCTGCTATTTTAAAATTAACCATTGAACTGGATTTTATCACATGGATTATTTGAAATAAATTTCTGTGCAAAAGAAACCATAAACTGCAATCATTCCGATTCGCAGAACGCTCGGACTGTCGGAAGCTTGTTAGTAATGTTTCAACATTCTTCTTTACAATAAAATAAATTAAATTAAATTAATTCTTAAATCTCTTTTTCCCTCTTTCTCCCTCTTTCTCTCCCTTCTCAGGTTCAGCTAAAAAAGCAAACTGGCTAATTTATTAAAACTTAAAGCGGCTTCAATACAGGTTTAGGTGTGGAGACTGATATAATAAATGTTATCAATGATCTATACAAGCATAGATCAGGACAAGAATTTTCTCCAGGTTCCACACGCCAGCCCTCGGGCCATTTCCCCGTCTGTCTGCCTGGCTAGTCATACTTATGTAACTAAATCGCGACAAAGTTACCGATTGTCATAATCATAAACAATATAAAATGGAAATAGTTATTTATCCTTTTAAAACAATTAATATTCATTTTATCTACTTTTTTTTTTTTTTTCAAAAAAATCTTAATAGACGTGAGTTTAAATAAATGAAAAACTGGTGGAGCTGTTAAGTACTAACGTGGCTAAACCATTGATAGAAAATAGGGAATAAGAACTCAGTGACGTGTTAATAACGATGAGTTTAATTACGAGCGAGACGATAATCGAATAACGAGGCAGTATGGACAATCGAAACGAGCTGATCGCACGAGTACTTGCGCCTCATCTTCTTCTCTCTTTTCCTCTATTTAACTCTCTCACACTTGTATATACACACATATATTTATATATATTTATATGTTGTGTTGTATTATAACTGGTGTGTGCACTCGATACCACAACATAAATTAAATCCATATGAATACGCAAAGTCCTCTACTCTACTCGGTGCTCGGAAGCACTCTCAGCTATAAATTACCTCGTTTAAATTGATTCTCGGTGTAGTTTACAACCACATGAGTACCACAAGAGGGAAAAGGAGAAGAGACGAGAGGGTGAGGAAGAAGGGAGAGGCAAAGGGAGGAAGAGTAAGGACGGGATTGCAGGGTTCATCGGATCGTCGCTCAGGATACCGCGGTTTCCCGGTGATAAGTACCCACCAATGTTTTCCATTAAGTAATCCTCGTTATTCTTATACTGTGTATAATCTTAATTATCCCGTTTACTTTTTTTAACTCTTACTTACCGGTTTGTTTCTTCGGTCTTATTGCCACTCATCACATTTACGCCGCCGTAAATATTACGCGCTCTATACACTCGACTCGGCTCTACACTACACTAGTATACCCCTGACCCCGTACGCAGATCCTACAATCTGATAAGGCCCAAGTCATTTGTAATTTTAAAACTCGTTTTATCAATTTAACTATTAATTGGAATTTTTTTTTTTACCGAACAAATATCATCTTTTTTAATTGACTTCTTTTTTTTTTTTTTTTTTTTTTTTTTTTTTTGTTACAGGTATGTTATTAAAATTCAAGATCTGTAGTTGTGAGTAATTTTTTTATTTTTTAATTCGACATAAATATTGTTAATTGAGGTAATTAGCAATAAATTTGCATGGAAAAAATTAAAAAAATCATGTAAATAATAAAATAAAATAAGTGTTAGCCAATAATCCATAAAGTTATGTAAATTCACGGTTGAAATCACGAGAACATATCCAGTATATTGCATGTCTGGCAAATTAGCACCCAACAGAACCCATACAAATCCGCCCAAGCCCTTTAACGTCCTTTGGCGTCTGTGTACCAAGGAAATCTGCATTAATGCATAAATATATATGTATAAATGTACATATATATATGTGGACCAAGACATAAACAGAAACATAGAGACTATGAGGCGGTTTTGCGGTAAGTCCTATCCAGAGAGACGTTAACCGGAATAGGAGAGCGTGACTCTGGCCAGAGTTTACGGGCGCTCGTTAATAGGATCCTACTATTCGTGGCACTATAGCAATAATAATAGTAGTAATAATACTCCGAATATGCTGTAGTGCAGCAATATAAGGGCCGGGGCTTAATTCTCGCGCGATATCAAGGATTGGGGGAATTGAAAAAGATCCATAGGGGCTGCGCTGATGGAAATCCCAATTGAAGTCGCTCTGCAATGGACCAGAGCACTGACGCGGGAGTCCATTAATCGGAAATCACTGTCTAGATACTGCTACTAAAATTCCACCCTCTGACGAATGAACTGGAATTAAACTCCGCTTTGAGTATCCATTTTATATTTTGTGCAATCTGCTCTATCCTGCATATCAGCTATTTGTGTTTATGGAAGCGTCATTTATAAAAATATATGTATATTCTTTTTTTTTAAGGACTAAAGAAATTATTTTTCGCAAAACTTTTGGATTTAAAATTTTTTTCATCCATCCGAAAAAAAAGTTAATATTAATAACCAATTACGCGTTGCCCTAACCAGAATTTAATAAAGAGTAGCCAGACTTTTTTGTAGTATCAAATAATTGAATTTTTTGCGGTGGGAAAAAAATTAATAACTTATAAATTAATTAATTAATTTAATATCGGAAAAAAATATAAAAGGTATTGACTGAAAGTAAATTTGTTGTGGTTTTTATTGGGAAAGAAAAGCGGGCGAAGTAATAAAAAGACAGTGTTGTAAATGCAGTTTTATATGAGTTGACGTTGATGATATAGCTAGGGACAGGCAATTTCAACTCCTTCCGCCAAGTAATATGGTTCTCGTTCTCTCTCGGGACCGTTATTATATGAGAGCCCATAGAGGCTGCGACACGTTTGCCAGGAAATGGACGGACATGCTCAAGCGATCGACGGAAATTATCGATCCCACGTCTGCACATTCGCTCCTCTGTGTATAGTGCCCGCTGATTACACTCGATTGCGTCGAGTCGCCGGGCAATACCCGAAACCAAATATCTGAAAGCTATTTTTTTAATTAAAGAAATTATTTGCTTTTGATGTTAAATAATTAATTAATTTTTTAAAAGTAAAATGAAATACTGTGAAAATAATCCACTTAAATGGAAAAAAATTCCAAGTGGGATGAAATATTTGTGAGGCACTTGTAAATTATTTCGAGCTTTGATTTCATGAATTTTCTCTTTCTCTTTCACTCTGAGTTCTTTCGAGATGTCAGCCGGCTCTCTGAGCGCTCGCTCGAGGCAAGGACTCTTGACAATTTAAACTCGAAAATTCAGTTCTCTGAAAGCTCTACACTGTAGCGTTTAATTTTCCCGCGAGAATACGATTTTAACTTTTTATTTTTATTATCAAACTTTGGGTTACGTTTAACGCAGATTTTATTTACGAGAATCTGCGAATTTTTTAATTTCCATTGAAAAGAAGATGACGTAAACAAAATAATGGACACAAATTAGTGCGACCAGTGGTCACACAGAGGGTTCACTGGAAAAAAATCTGCATAACTTTACCCAAGCAGAGCTAGTGGAGCAGCAAACCTGAAACCCGGTACCTGGACCAGTACCAGTAGTCTATCCTCTTTGCGTTGTTCGCTCAGCACTGAGTAGTACAGAGTTGAGTTGGGATTGTATCATTACTATAACTAACTGGAGTCACGTCCGAGCACGAATCTGCACAAATCGTTTATTGGTATAACTGTACAAGCGCCAGTCTGGCCACGTTCGTATCGTGTTTATTCGAACGAGAATTTATAGCCTGCGCACTTTAACCAGTTGTAACAAAGGCACCAAAAATATATACATCTAAAATAATAGTTGTTGTTATTATTATTATTATAATAATAACAGATGAGAAAGAACAAACACGTCCGACCCTCGCAAAATAAATAACTGCTGCTGAAAAATCTGAAAGTTCTTTCGGTCAGAGATTTTTTTAAACTCTTGCAAGAGTCAAAAATAAAGTTACTAATTAAATTTAATTTGCTTTGGCATAAAAAAAAAATGAATTGAATATAAAATATTCTAGTCTGCATGCTTTTAACTATTTATTTGCTCACAAAAAAAAAAACATCAACATATATCTTACTCAAGAATACATTAGAATAATATACTTGACATGACATTCAGATTAACCGCAGAAAAAAAAAATAAAACATGTATAGCTTTAAAACCACGATTAATGGAATTTCCAGACCACGAGACCGTAACCGTACCAACATACACATCCAGACAAACTCTGTGTACAAAGTAGTTTGCTTAAAATGCGTTACCGCCTTAACCGCAACCCGGGCCTTTTTAATTAGACTTACGTTAATAACGACCGGTACGCCCGTAATGGTTCACCTCTCACCGATACCTCTTATTCTCTTCTCGGCAAAGAGATGCACCAACAGAATAAAAATGAATATATATATAAAGAAGGTAAACAAGAAAATCAATTACCCTGCTCCAAAAAGATTTTCATAAATTACACTGAATCATATCTGCAATCAAGTGGTTTCCGGTTTGCGCTACTTTTTGATACCAATAATGAAATATAACTCGCTCTTGGCATTTCGTTGGGTCTAGCCCGATCGTGACTCACACACCCACTAAGTGCATACATAGTGATTATCAATTGCCATAATTTACAACTAAGTTATACTTAACAGTTTTATAAAATCTACCTAGCTCAATTATTTTTTTCTTTTTTTTTTAATTTTAAATTCAATCAACGCTTACAGCTCTTCAGGTTACAGCTCTGCCCGCAAAAGTAGATCAATTTAACTGTAAAGAAAGTAAGGCTAGAATTAAAATCCGCGTTTTCAATCCAGATTGCCACGAGAGATTCGAAACGGAAAGCTATACATTAAATTGCCGACCGCGTTGACCTACAAACTTATCAATTTATATTCATTTTCAAATTCTATCATCATCATCATTATCATCACTCTGTATAATTAACTAACTAGACTCTGTGATTTCTCTGAGCCAATGATCAAACGTCGACTTTTTTTTTATTCGAATGCCAGAAAATAAATAATTTTAAAAATAAATTTGTGAAATGGAAATTCAAACTTGAATGTTTGCTCTGAATAAAAAAAATTTATTTTTAGTTCAGTTGGTTTTCAGCTTAACGATTTTATCGCGCAAACTATGAACGGAAAACTTGATTTTCAAATTACGTCCTTTGTTCTAAAACTTGATGCGATATTTTTAGAACGCTGCCCGCGCATTGTTCGCAAACAATTCCATGTAATCCTCAACATATCCGGGTATTTATCTGGCATCAAAGCTCGCGTAAACTTTAGCAGTTCGCGCATATTCAAATTTTAAAAAACCACCAATTCATCAGAAAAAATAATTTTATTCCATTATTAATCATGCGAAAAAGAAAATAGAAAAATTGTTTTTGAATGGAGAGGCTGAATGGAGAGTGAAGGTATTATTAAAGGAAGCTTTGCATTAAAATTTTTTTTTGTGGAATAAAACAAGTAGACGCTCGTTAGAAGAGAAAATCATCTGGTTGGAAACGCTTGTCATCCTTTGACTGAAGATGAGAAAGAGAAGTAAGGACGTAACGTGGATCAAGTTGAAATAAACCCTTTGGTTGAGTTTTTTTTACTTTTAATGTATAATATTCAGTGCTCGCTTCCTCCCCCCTCAGCCCTTGGTATGACTACTTACTCATTTTTCTTGGTCCTTTCTCTCAGGAGAGCTCAATTGCTTTTACAGCCTTTGGAGCAGAGAGAAACACTCAAAGAGTTTAGTTTCAGTGGAGGTTTTCTGGTAAATATTCCAATGGAACCACATTTTACGTTGAAATACTCGGCTTAAACAAATCGGACTGTCGTAGGTGGTTCCGGCCTTCATTTTCATGCCTTTGTAGTCTGTATTTTAATGTTGGAAACGGCTCAGAAAAAATTTATACTGAAAAATAAAATAAGGAGTAGAAAAAAAAAACGTTGAATAAAAAAAACAAAACGTCATGCGAATTCTTTTATTAAAGTTACTTTAATATGCTCCACTTTGTCTTCCACTCGTTTCCCCTCAAAGACATTCGGAGGTTATATAAAAAGAGCTCCTTCAATTGTTACAGAAATTCTCTTGTTTTTCATCTTTCTGTTGTCATCACGTCTGAAAGTTTAAAGAGAACAAAATCTTCCTAGACATTTTTTTTTTCATCCCCGCCAGGTACGCGATTAAATCTATTAATATTTTATAAAAAATTTATCCCAGATTTTAAAGTCAACAACTCATCTTATTTTTTTTGCTCAGAGTTAAATTCATAATTTTACAAACTCTCTCTCTCTCTCTGTCAACTTGAAAATCTCTCCGGTGATAAACATTACGAACTTTAGAATATAAATTAAATTAACATAAAACGATAATGAAAATAATTCTCAACATTGGCAATTTATCATTAACTATTATCGAGTATCATTGTTAATGACCAAGTAGGTTGCATATATATATAAAACAAATACAAGGGTTACAGAGGGATGAAAACAGTGCGTGAATATGTTTACACAGCTCTCGTAGTATTATGCAAAACATGAGCTTTTCTCATTGCATTATATTGTTGTTGTACCTAGTGTACAAACTCGATAAATCGATAATACACGAGAATTTCCAGTCTCCATTGTTGTCAATTTTCATGAAATACGATAGTAATCCTTTAAATACTCTTACATTTTTTTGTCCATAAATAAAATGCGAGTCCTTTGATTTCTTAGCGCATGCGCGCAGGATCCAAAAACTCCATGGGGTAGCTACTAAATATTAAATTTCAAAATAATCATCAAAAACCTGACCTCGATCAAACTTTACTATTCAACTGATAAATAAACCATTATTCTCAACTAAATATAAGCTGCTTCAATTTTTCACTTTATTTCTATTATCATCCAGAGCCAATATAAAATAATAAAAACTTTAAATAAAACACTATATTGAAACCGTAAAGTTTGTCGACGATAATTCCACTCAGTTCAATTTAATTATAATTTAAACCAAATGTTTCTAATTAATTAAAAGAATTGTTTTTTATTTAAATATCTTTTGCTAAATAAATTCCAATACGGATAATTGATCACAATTAGCAGGCAATTAAGACATGAAAAAAACAATTTCTAAGTAAATTTTAATAACGGCTTCAATTAATTAAACTTGTGATTGAATTTGCCGCAATATGTTGCCTTATCCAAGAAAAATAAAAGAAACATTGTAGTCATCTTTGGTTATCACTTTTGGTGTTAATCTACGTTGTAACGATAAGAACAATAAGTTTCTGTATTCAAAAACTGGAAGCAGAGTGTAACAAATTTCCAAAGGAAGATAAAGCCAGAAGAGAACAATCAGCCGGCTAACTTTGTAGCTTTGTTAGACACCAGAGACACCTGGGAACGTGTCGTAGTTAAGGATTTAAATCATCACTGGTTTAATTAATTGAAGCCGACAGTCTAACTGTTGCTGGAGGAATATCAGGTTTAATTTAATTGAATAAGTGATTATGATAAATAATAATAACACTGAAACGTCATTGGTGATTGATTTTAAATGAATATTCATTGTAAATTGTTGATGATATCTGCTAAGTACTGCGCTATTTTATTTTGTCATGATGAAGTTGCGCGTTTTATACCGAGACTGATTCATCTTTGATGTATTACCTGGATTTCTATAGAAATATATACAGAGGTTCTCATGACAAGACTCTTTTATTATTTCAATGAATGTAACGTGCAATTTAAATTTATTAATTAAGTTGATCAATCTAGTTGAGTTAATTAATAGTGAACATGTTCTGCTTTTAATTTTATCTGACGGCCATTTTATTCTCATTCTTTTGATGCTGGTGATTGTTATTTGTAACAGGAGCAAAATACTCTTGGAAAAATAAACGAAAAACACTTAATATTTTACGGACAGTTAATTCAGATATTGAATTATCGTGAAATGAATTCACTTTGAGGAGTTCTCAGAAAATGAATACTGATGTAGTAAGAAGGAATAAAATTAAGAAAAACATGAAAGGTTTTTAAAAAAAAAAGGCACCAGGGATTTAATAACCTGTATAAATATCGATTGCTGGAGAAAGAATTGACGTTGAATAGCGTCGGTGCCTTTGAAAATTCACCGAGACTCAAAGCCATTTTCTTCGAATGCTTTAACGTTCGCGACTGGAACGGAGTAACCCGATCGTTGAATAACTCAGTAGTGTACCCAACTTCCCGCTAGCTGAAATATTTGTCATCGAATATTGATTAGTTGGCGAGGTGATAAAAACATTCCGTAGTTTGTAACGGCGGTTTATGATGACTTGATGACCGAGTGAGAAAAAGAGGGAGAGGGGGGGGGGGAGGAGGGATAGATTTAAGTAATTTCCATGGATCAGTGAGTAGCGGCGGTGTTAATGACGAGTTTTTTAGCTGTCGCTGGGCAATTTAGCAAACTTATTTTCTATTGTCCCTTTGTCTCTTTGTCTTGGCAGGTCTTTAGTGAGTGAAAAGACCCATTACAGGGCCGAGTACTTTTTTATACTCCATCTACTATTTCTATTTGCTTCTTCTCCATTGAGCTGCCGCGGCGATCGCCCAATCGAGTTCGCGGTGGTTGAGAAAAACCGCCGATCCCACGGTGGGTAGAAACCACCAGCATCATCATAATCATCAGTACCCATAACAGAATAATCACCAGAGTACTTTAGGACTCCCTTTTATACATCCTTTCACCTTCATTTGCTACTGCCATCAGTTACAACCATCTCCGAGATTGCCTTCATCATTTCATGCTTTTTCTCCTTTCAGAGCAAACTTACTCAGGATTTTATTTTAAATATTTGTCTGGATAGTTTTTATGCCACCAGGATTATTCAAATATTTACAGAACCAGAAAAGCGGTGAAATTTATTTGCTGGGTAAAAACTGCGGGATAGAAACGTTTACCAGGGCATCGGGTCTCGTAATATTTAGATTGCTGTCCAGACTGACATGAAGAATCGATTCCACACAATACAATCCTCATATATACGACAGCAACACATTCGAGTATCAAGGACCCAAACGGCAATATCGATTTCGAAAGCACCAATATCGATTCATCTTCATGAGCAAATAACACGTTTACACAACAAAGAATCCAAACCCTTGTTTTTTTTTTTTTTTTTTTTTTTTTGTAACACTTTTTCTCTTTCCGTCTCTTCTTCTTCTCCTCATCCTTCTTCTGCTGATGCTTGTCCTTTTTCAGCTTCTGGTTCTATTCAGTATCTTTATTTTCCCGCGTTACAATATTTTTTTGGATCGTTTGTTTTTTTTCTTCCAGCATCTACTTTGTATCAATTTCTTGGGAGCTACAATGTATCTGTCAAAGAGTATACAACCACGTGGTAATGCCGGTGGGTTATGTTGCTAGAAGAAAGCCCATAAATACAAATTCGACGTAAAAATACGATGATCCCACGATTTGTATTCGTCGCCATAAACGATCGTAAATTCTCGGGCCATTTATATTCGATGATATCGTTAGTTGAGAAGAACGACCGAGGGACCCGCTGGTATTATAGATATAAGCATTTGAGATATCATCTCTACACACTGAATACCACCACTCTGTATGTGCCATCTCAATAAGATAAATATCAAGATATCCAATGAATTCACTTCAGATTTAATATCACCGTGCATTAGACCATATTTAAAACCGTCTACAACATTTTCAAAATATACTTGTCAAAATAATTTACTAAAGCTCCAGACTGAGCTATAGTTTCATATCATTTTCAGATAAATTAAATCCTCGATATCGCACTGAAAAATGGTCGCACAAAAACCAAAAAAATTTTTTCCTGACTGAATTCTTGTTTTTGATCAGCAGCTTTTGAAAAAAAAAATTTACAGTAAGAAAAATCAAAAGCATCGTTAAATAGATGCTTTAAGTTGAAAGTAAATTTTTTTGCAAGTCGATACGAGAATTAAAACTCAAGTTACAGGTTTTAGAAATTTTAATAATTCATCGAAATGAAAAAGTGTTGTTTAATTCTCTTGTGCATTGTTTTTAATTTGATTGGCTGGCAATGGGAATGATTGCTGAGAAAAATTTAAAGGAGTTTTTAAAACGACGATAAATTATAAAACTCATCAATCGACATTTTTCAAAGACCCGTGTAACTGTCAATTTTATTTAGTTTTTTTATTAAGTAGACAGAGTGCCTTGCCCGTGGAGACCCGCGTGTTTCGACTGCTCGAACAAAGAAATATTGTCGCACCCGACGTTATTGCCTTTGTCTGGGAGCCATTGGACGGATTTATGGGTTTAATCTGGTCAACCAACGCCACACTACTTGTTGGTAACGTCATCAATTTTATTTTAAAAAATATTTTTACTTTTCCCAAATCTACGCACGCTATACATTCAATGTTTCATTTTTTCCCTCCCCCTCCCTCTTATATTAATATTCCAGCCCCATCTGTCTTCATAACTATGAACCATGAGTCATCGAAAATGGAAGCTATCTTCTAATATGTTTTAAATTCGTAATCAAAAGCTAAAACCGAAATTCACTAAAACCCCAAATGAAGATAATGTCCAAAATGAGTGACATTTCCTTCCGTCTCCTGCCAATACCCATTTGATGATATAAATATTAAATGAAGCTGAAGTGACGGAGAATAATGTCAAGTCTGTTCCACGTAAAATATTCAAGAGAAATTCCCATTATAGTTATTAAATTATGAATCTTATATTATTAATAAAGGAATTTTTTAATAACCGAGTGATTTTATTAGCTGTTGTGTATATAGGATCATATATATGTATATGTATATATGTATACGGTATATACATTAAAAGTTACCCTCCACGTTTCGTAGAAACTAATGGCTAAGTATTTAACTTGCTGAAACGTAATTAGAACTCGACTCGGTTATTTGCACAAGCAGATGTCGCACCGGAGTGCTCGACTGAGGAGGAGTCGGCTCGAGAGTTCATGCAAGCTTTATATGAGTACCGTGCTGCAGATTATGAGAGTTTAAATAAGCATAACTGCTTTTTTATTTACCATTATTTTAGATTCTTTATGAGAACCAAAAAATCTAAAAACTGTTGTTAAATCGAGCGAAAAATCTTTACGCACTTGATCTTGGTCTTCTTGTTCTCGTTATGGTTTTTTTGCCCAAATCAATCGAACAAAGTGATCTTGCCACCACCGAAGCTATAAAGTATCCGGTTGCGACCACAAACGGATATCGTAAATAGCAAACTTGAGTTACGCATCAAAGCTGGAGCAAATGAGGTTGCAGTGGGTCAGGAAATTGGGTCGTAAGGGGGAAACTAGTCTGACGATATTTACGATGATGATGGTGATGATGATTATGATTATAATGACGATAATGATGATGATGATGATGATGATGATGATGATGATAATACGCGGGGCCAGGATACCGTTAATCTGTCTGGTTGGAACGTTTTCAACGTCTCGTGACTGCTCGCGGTGCTCTTTGTGGACGCGCCTACAGACGCTCTGTAAAAAGCGGAACTACATCATAAGCTATGTTTTGCTCCGCTTTGCCCAGTTCCATCCATTCCAGTGGAATTAGTTTAATCCCAGTTGAGATTGAGATTTACTGGAAAATTAGTTACCGTTTGAAGCGACAGTGAGAGTGTCAGACTTTTACTTTTAGGATCGCGTGGAAGCCTTTGAAAGCTAATTTAAACTGGCCGCCATAGTCGTTGGTAACTATTGTCTCAGCAACTGTGAAACCTGTTAATGGAAAACAGTAATCTAGCGGTTGGTAGATTTGTATGCTCGTGTCTCTTCGGCACGCGATAATGTTAATATATAGAAACCGCACGCAATTCTGTTTAATGTATGCCGTGTATTGTGTGGAGTAGCCTGTAGGCAATGTGTGACACCGAGCCATACTCCCGAAAGATTGAATTTCGAGTGAAAAATGAATGGCTCGAAATTGCGGTTCTGCTGCGACGGGTCCTTTGTATCGGTTGATGAATATCAGTGGACCTTAACCGACACGATTGTAACCATGACCGCAAAATATAAAACCAGCGACGGTAATAAGTCCGAAGCGAAGCACAACCAAGCTGAAGTACAAGGGAAAGAAGAAATGTAAGATCGTTTATCTCAATGTGGCACACCAATAACAGATATTATTATCGTTTATCTCTAATAGCGGTAACTCAGCTATTAGTTTTAATATTTAAAACATTTAAACATATTGTATCTAACCTGGGATCACGTCTAGTGATTAATCTCCCCTTAGCAGACTATTCTCAAAAAACGGCTTTGATTGAATATTTAACATTATAATCTAGATCTGTCTGAAAGCTAATAATAATTCATCCGATCTTTCATCAGGAGTAACAGTAATCCAAAGAGCTAAACAGTTTCATCGTATATATATATATAGATATATAATAGTTTGTAACTGCATAGAAGGTTATTACCTAATACCAAAGACCCTGGGTTATATCGATCGCGCATTACGCTCCAGCTATTAATCCCGGCGTATTGCCAATAACTCCCTTCTCAAGCTCCGTCAAACCGAGAATCCCGTTAAACATCCTAGCATTTATACAATCAGCCTTAAAAATTAGTACTGTCTCATTTAAGGAAAGCCATTGTCAGATATAAATCTAGGTCTTGCGGCAAAATACCGACTAGTAAGTAACATAAAAGGTTTAATTCACTTTCAGTAGTTAAATCTGGTTGAACGACTTTCCGTCTTTAACGCGAACGCGTTTCCAGAGGGGCGTCAACGCACTCACCAGTTTATTAGCGTGTGACGTATGATAACCGCGTCGGTGATTAAACCAGTTTCGGAGAGCAGTGACAGGGCAACGACGATCCGCATAATATCTGATGTTTCCGGTCATTTGACAAACTAAAAGCCCCGGGCAGATTTTCTGTCTGGCAGCAGTACAAGTCTCGTGTTGTGTCTCAATAATAAATAGCTGCAATGAAGATATTTCGAGGGACTCTGTAGATTTTTGTTTTGCTGAGGTGACTAGCAGAGCACGACCCGTTAAACTCAGATGAGGGTTACCGAGAATCAGGTCTCCAAAAAAAAAATGTCCAAGATGAGTTTCTTTATGGCCGGATACCGTTAGCTTGGCAATACCTTGACATTCGCAATCAGTGAGGCCTAATCACAGCCTCCCATCATACTCGGAGATATGTCGTTTAGCTGTTGTTGTGAAGACCGGGTAAAGTAGCCAGTCCAAGCCAGTCTCCGTCGACCTCTAGCATCCAGCCTAGCGACGGTCTTTCTACTCTACGGTACAAATTGCTCCTCACGAACAATAGACCACTGGCTTATCTTACTTCTCTTCGTGCTGCTGATTCACTGGTCTCTTATGACGATTAACCGCCGACAATTTATTGCTCCCATTAATAACAACTTTTAAATATTAAGTACTGGTTTATCTAATCTTTATTTAATCTCTAGTTAATTTAGTAATACACGCAAGCTATTATTTCGATCGTGATATAAAGCAGTAGCAGCAGTGGTTCTGAATTAGTGAGGAAAGAAAAAAGAAAAAAGGAAAAAAAAAATTGTGGAAAACAAAGTCCAGACGCTGGGCGTGCACTCAAGGTAACGAGATGTGTGTTATGAGGTTAATGGATTTTCTTTACAGCAATTCACTATTGTATTAAGTCATCAAATACCCGGTGTAATCTAGCATGTTTTTTTAATGGTGTTTTTTGTTGGACGGATGAAAGGATAGTAGTCTAGATCGAGGAGCGGACTCGAGTGGATAGGAATGAAAGGTGAATCATCAGATGACCTGGGATAAATTTAATATGTCACGGGTATCTACAGTACAGTATTGTCAGGATGATTGTAAGAATGTTGGTCCGCTAGCTGTAGATCTCTCGGTAAACTTGATTGCTGAGTGAACTGCGTGACCAACAAGACGTCAGACAATTACCACTGAGTTGTCATTGAAAGCCAAGACCTCTCGGATTTATCACGATCACGACTTTAACCTACAAACACACTTACTTTCTTTATTAATTACATTAATCGCCAACAAAAGCTATCTGCCATTGTCTATTGTCTCTTTATTTATTCATTTAAACAGTCATTAATAAATAATTATACTAGACATAATCAGGCAGTTGATAATATATGAAGAAAAGTTTAATAATTGAATGACATAAGCAAGCATTGTCTGGATTTCCCGATTGTAGAGTCGGAGGGTTTTCGGGTCCAGCAACAATCGACCTGGAATTAGATGGCCAATTGTACTCAGTTACGAGTGGGTGGGCGTCATTAAATTTCGCCAGCATATAGATGTTGTACTGCCGGGTTGGTAATAGAGAGGACGATTATATAAAGCAGCTTGGCTTTTCTAAACTCGAGACTCTGGAGCGAAGCTTTGTCGAGCTCCATAGTTGAATTACGGATCCAATACGTATATCAGTATTATATTTCTATATGTGAAATGCTGATAGCACAATACATTGAGGGTGTGCTGTATTCATTGGAGTGGCTCGTCATCTTGGTTCCTAAATCCCATATAATATTTAAAATTTAATTATTAATTGTTTTTTTGATAAACATATAAACAATCCAAGTTAAAATCGCAACAAACGCTGTAATTCTGAATACTGAATATTGAATAGACTTGACTCCATAAAAAATAGCTGGTAAAAATAGTGGACGAATAGGAGCCAGTGTGAGGATAAAATTTTTCGTGTCTATTAAAAAATTCTATGCATCTACGAGTGAGTACAATGCTGCTAAAAATAATGGTCGATGGGACAACGCGTTCTTTCTTTATTATTATTGTTATCATTATGTTTTTTTTTTTAAAGTTTGCTACGAGAGACTGAATTACTCAGCTGTACTATTCCTCCGAGTCAGAGTCAGAGTCGGAGTTGGAGCGAACGTGGAATTGCGCGGGATATAAGCGAGTATTATTCGTCAGCTGGATAAAAGAGAGGATGAATAAAGAAAGGTATAAAAAGCGAAAGGGTGGATATTAAAGTGAGAGAAGGGTAGAGGGATATATATCGTCTTCTTTGGTACATTCGTACCGTTCTAGCAGACCATTACATTCTTTAAATTCCTCCAGTGAATGAAAATCCACGGATAACCTAAGTCTTTATACATCCGACTTTTTAAATAAAATATTTTATATTTTACTGGTAGATATTTCAAGTCAAAATCCAGTCGTGCAAATAAATATCACATTAACTTTTTATTTTGATTTTTAAATTTTTTGGTTTTTGCTGTAAAAAATTTTGGTTGACATGACGCAGATTAATTGTGCATTGAAAATATCTAATTGTTTTGATAAAAAAAATAAATAAATTTGGTTTTGACTCTGAAAAGCAATTAGTTATTTTAAATTAAAAATTATTTAATTACTCTTTGTACTTCAATAGACTACTTTTTACGAGGAATTTAATTAACATGTCCCAATTAATGGTCGAGCAACAAAAGTCTTTTATTTTATAATTTAATTGACAAAGAAATATTCAAAATTGTATTGTAAATTAAATCTGGAAGATAGCGAGTTGACAAATAATTTTAGAATTTTATAAAAGAAAAAATTCCAACAATTTATATTGAGACGAAAAACTAAAAGTTTTTAATTTTTGGGTTAATTATAAGTTGGTCTGCAATTAAAAAAAAAGTATTGCCGAGTAAAGTGTAATTATCAAAAATAATTATTCTCAAAATACGTGACTTTTTTGAGTGTAAAGAAAAAAAAGGCAAAGGTAAAGAACCCGAAGCTCGTTAACGCGTTATCGCCGTGGAAGCTGCCCCAACAAAAAGATAACTGAAAATAAAAAAGCAACGAAAAATCGGGGACAAACCTCACAGGCGCGTAAGGGCCATAAAGAGTTGGATCTGCTCTCAGCTGCATCCTCGTACTCTTTTTTACACCCAGACAAACTTTTTTTATCCCTACGTCTCTTTACTTCTATTCGTTGGCTCAGCTTCTCGTTACGTCGTTCACGTGGGGTCTCTTATTCTCTTTTATTTCCACCGTCTTCCCCATCTTCTCCAACTACAAGACCTCTCGTAATACCTTGCTTACCACCAGCTATATCCGACTGCTATCCAAAGAAAATACTGAAAGCATGACCAGCACTCACCTAATGTTTAAAATAAAACATGTCCGAGAGATTTTTTTTAAAAAAAACTCAGACCTAAAATATTCAAAAAAAGTTATTTATTAAATTTAAAAATACAAAAACTTTAAATTCTCAGTTAATTGCTTTCCATAATGGGAAACTTTACAAAGAATTAATTATTATAAAATAAAAAAAATAAGAATAATAATAATAATGGCTAGGATTAACCGGAAACACACTTGGGTCTGGCAATTATCCACTTGCGCTTTTTATCAAAATAATTATTTAGTTATTTTTATCTCGGAAATTTATTGTACACTTAGGAATTTATTGATTTTTTTTTTTTTTTTTTTTAAATTTATATATATATATATATATATTTATATATAATATGTGTTGTTGTTTTTTTGCTGTGAGTAATAGGTTTCGCTCCACTCGACAAACGGTACCAGCGTGTGTTATATCGATATATTTATACGTATATATATATATTAAGAGATATGGTATCGACTAGCCGAAAAAGTTTTAAATGTTTAATATATTATGTAGTGAGCATTAGTGTGTGAGTGTGTGCTGCGAGCGAGCGCAATCCGCAATCTTTCCGTGTTATTCGAGCACATGCCATATTTTCAGCCGGCTGAATGTTGTGCGCAGGTTATTTAAACACATTGCATTCCGCGATGCGTTCATTTATATTACGTGTCGTGAAATAAATATAACCAATAATCTATAAGTGCTGTATTAAATCGTAGCTTTACCAGCTCTACTTCCTCGTTGATATAAATGTTACATATTAAATGGAGAAATATTTTATTTTCTACTAAAAGAAGGAAATTTTTTAGATACCAGCCGTAACTCCGCTTCGAATCGACCTATGGAAATAAAAACAAAATTTTTTTTCACTCTCGGTCTCTAGTTCGGGAAATTTGGTTATTCTATGCAGAAAATTTTTTAAAAAAAGTCTTGGATCGGAAAAGTATTAGAAATTTTCGAGTCACGGTGAATTTTTTTTTTTTTTTTAGCAAGTTATCATTATTTTTAGTGGAACCATCTTTCTTGCTTTATGATTTAATAAAATGAAAAAGGATTGACCTAAAAAAATTTGAGAAAAAGTATTGAAGCCTCGAGTCCAAGCTTTCAAATGAAATTATCAGAATTGAATAAAAAAAAATTTTATTAATACATTTCAGGTCTTTAGAATAAAACCAGAAAGGCTATTGTTAAAGTAGTCTACTTTTTTTCCTTCAAAATTGAGAAATGAAAAATTTTTAAATGATCAATAACAAGCACATGCTCATCAAATTCATATTATTTTGGTCCCTGTACATGAACTTTAAACAGAGATATCACAAGCAAAAGTGGTATATTAAAAAAATTTTTCATAGTAAATTCCTTTGATATTTCCTTTAAAGCTCAGTACAACGAAAAAGAAAAAAAAATGAAGAAAAAAATTGACAATGTTCTTTTGAAGAAGTAGAAAAATCGATCAAAAATAAATTGACATAAGACACTAGTTTGTGATTTTTCTGGCTCGTTTTCTACAACGTCTACATAGTCTTATTCTCATCTACAACGTCCCCAGAGAGACATTTTCCCTCTACCAAGACTTACCGAGCTGTAGTATACGTCACCCAATGGACTACGGCCAACGTGTGTGCGGTATAAAAAATCTAAAAAGAAAAACAACAAAAAAAAGTAAAAATAAAAGGACGGACAGAGAGACAGAGATAGAGTGGGCAAAAGACGTTTGGACTGAGCTTAGTCGGATGTCAGAAACAAAAGTCGTTTTCTTGGAAAAAAATAAAAAAGGAAAACGTAATATCGAGGGATTCTGAACGTTAGCCCAGGAGATACGGGAGTACGAGTATAGTCGAGTATTCATGTGCACGAGGTTTATGGAAAACGAGTAGATGGAAAAAGGTTATGGATAAAAAGAAAGAGAAAGTCCTTTCCAGAACCCAGGTCTTAAGAAAAATTTTCTTGATACCATCTCTATTTCCAGTATACCTTAAATATATACATACTCTGTATATTTCAAACATTTCCATCTGTTGCGATCAACTCGCCGCACCGGGAAATCACCTTTCGGTAACACTTTTCTCAAACAAACGTACTTTTATGCTTTCCCAATATATCTTGGGATTATTATTTCCCTGTATAACATGAAAATCCCTTTATCATTTTCAGCACCATTCAAGTTATACCTTCTTTAAATTGACTGGCAAAGCAGCTCATTACCGAAAAAAAATAAAAAAGCTATTTCTATTACAGGTAAGATCCAAATCGAATTTACAATGAATCAAAACCAGTGAGTAAATAATATTTAAACCTGATTGTCATTTGAATGACCTAAGCAGGTATTCCTTAAGATATCAACGCTCTTATTTGAAGTTAAAAGTGGCGAGTGCTCGATATAAAGAAGAAATTCAATAAACGAACAAGTGTAGTTATAAAACATGACGCAACTCATTGGTCTGTCTATTGAAAGTCTTTTAGACACAGGGTTTTCATTTGAACGTCTTACAAAGGACTCGTGCCCAGGTGCTCCTTTCAATTCGAAAGAAAGACCCGGGTAATTCAATGAATTACACGGGAACGAAAAAGCTAGAGTAGCTTTAGCTTCAACCACACACTTTATGGTTCTGATGCTAGAGCTGAGGCGATTGATTGCTCCTTTTGATACTGTTTCTCGCTTAAGTCTTTTATGTTACAGCCCTAGTATAGTTCAAAAGGGTTCTTCAGTTACTGGGAGTCTATCTAGGAGTATTATCATCTTGGATCCCCTTGTTAGGATAATAAATCGTAGCTTTGAGATGATCCAATGATCCAATGTGAATTACCGATTGTGTCGATCGTCCTTAGAGTTATCATATATCACATATTATATTATATTATATTTATATGTGGCTATATAGAATATAAAAGTTAATGTGATCTTACATAAGTCGAGACGTTATCGGTTAAGACAATCGACAGCTGAGGTTGGATCGAGTACACGGATGCGGTACACGCAACCATTGAGATGGAGATGGAGCTCGAGCTCGAGTTCACCACAGAGGTGGAGGAAAAAGGTGGAGAAGTCCAAAGAGCTATTGCTGATGCAATTATCGTGATACTACTTATATTCTCGAGCTGTAAATTCCATCACTGATAACAATCTTTTTAAATTATTATTATCTGTTTCTTTAAAACTATCCGTCGAATAATCCAGAGTACGATTACTCGGAACTATAAACTTAAAACTATAGATGTTTTATTAAAAATACCCGTAATTGCTTGGGCAACGAAACTCTATATCTATTTGAGTAACTGGTATTCGGAAAAGCGAGACAAAGCTTTTGAAAAGTTGGCTTGTGCAAATGTAAACTCAGTAACTCAACCGTTCAAGAAGATGAACAAGAAGTAGATGAAGAAAACCTGAAGAGTCTGAAAACGTCATCTTAGTAGTTGTCTTGGTTGTCGTGACTTGCAGAGACGAGTAGACGAGACGTTCATTCATTCTTACGAGTAACTTTATTCCTACAACAGCATTCTACCAAGTTATTTTTACTTTTAGTCTACTGTCTCTGGCACTCGGAAAATTTACTCAATTTACCTCTTTTACGCTTTTCACAAGCTACAATAAAATTAACTGAGCTTTAATATTTTACTTCAGAGAGCCAAATACTTTGTTAGCTATTTTCATAATGCGGGAATTATTATTTTTATTTAATTAAGATAAAAAAAGCAAAGTCGGTTTGAGAAAAAAAAATCAAAATTAAAATAACATTTTTTTTTTGTCCTAATTTAAGGTTTGATAATTTCCAATGACCCAATTTGCCCCCAGTCATTATTAATAATTTATTGAATGAGTCGGTTCGCTAGAAATTTATGGGCAAATATTGCAGGCTTGGAAAAAAACTACGAGCTAATATAACCAAGCGGTAATTCGCGGCGCGATATCACACATGTTTACATCTGGAAACAACCCGTGACACTGTGGGTCTGCCCCCAGGCTCTCGATTCCCAAATTTTAATTAAAAAAAAAATGGCTAGTACGTAGATATAGCCGAGAAATTACAGTTTTTTTTCGATTACTGTTTTCCTTCTATTTGGAAATAAAATGAAAGAGGGGAAAAAAAATGGGCGAAAATCTTGAGAAAATAGAGAGACGTGACGATTTAATCTCAAGAGAATGATCTGAGTAATCTATCGTTGATGGAGACAGCAAACGATTCTCTTTCTGTGTTGGTGCTCCGAGGGAACGTCAAATCGATTCCCGTGATGGATTCGTTTGCGAGGATGCCAAAAAAAGAAAACCAAATAAGCGAAGATGGAAAAAATAAGATTCTGTATAAAAAAATAGAGATTCGGATCTTGATGGATTAAAACTGAGAGTTGGATCTACAAAAAATAATTATTTTTTTTGACAGTACTGACTATTTGCTAATGGAAATGAAAGTTTGTGCAAAGAAAAAGTAAATATCCCCTCGATTTCGAAAAGGAGTTCCATCGGTCACTTGGATCCTCTTGTCCCCATATCGTTTCGTTAATTGAATGATGAGTCAGGTAAGTTTAATTTGACTCGGCTCGGTGGTTCTTTATTCGGCGACGATGATTAAATAACGTTTCAACAGGGATTTCTTCTTCATTGTTGTGTATCACGGTTGAGTTAACTATTTCCCAATTATCCAATTAATCGATCGGGTAAATTGGATTTCCGTTTGTGACCGGAATTAATCATCGCTAGGTCTAATTAAAATTTCCATTACCATTTAGCATCACGGATTCATAGTTGTTAGGTACGTGTTCCGATGACGATGATGCAGGCTGATCCTCACCAGAATACAAGATAAATTTATGCTAATTTATGCCACTAGATTTATTAATTTACAAATTATTGTCTGCTCTCAATTCAAAATCATACCCAACATCCACTAAAATTATTTTTATCTTCCAAAAGTATCCAAGACCATATTTGTGCTCCGTCCCAAGATTTAGCGTCGCGACAGATGCAATGATAGAGAACATCAGAATACCGGATTATTACCATGGAATCCAGTGATGTCGTGCACGCGCTGAGAATTTTAATTATTCAGCGAAAAAAAAATCTCGAGACGGATTGCCCGGACCAAGACATCAGGAGACAGTTCCGCGAATAACGGATTCCGTGATTTTATTGACCGCGGTTATGTCTGTAATTATCATTCTCAGGTCTTTTAAAATATAATTTAAGTGAATACCTGAATGTCTCCATTGATACTTTTTTAAAATGCCTCCATATAAATCTGCGGCATGCCCAGGACACTTGTAAGATTCTATTTAATTTAATTAGTGAGTAAACTTTTCGAGAATATTTTATCTGTTTATCGACCCGGTAGCAATAAAAGGAATTGGACGAGTACATGGTCCAGAATGAATAACATCGGAATATTCTCTGATACTAAATGACTACTGCATATTCCATTGGTTTGAATCGCCGGTGATGTGCCTGCTCCGTCGTGTTGGATGAATGTGGCATAATTATTGCCTTTCATTATTCATCCTCATTTAAATGATCGCTGCATACATCTATATACATATATATATATAAATACAGAGCTAGCTAGCCAGCTACCTTATGACAGTTGCTACTCATTTAATTTAAAAGCTCGCGCGTGACTAAATAATACGCATTAATTGTGATTGTTCGTAGACTAAAGATCACGCGATAAATATAAATAATTATCATTGTAGTTATTATTTTTATTTTTTAACTGGGGGTACTGGGAATCGATTTTAAAATAAAACATGACAATGAGATTCAATGACATGTATAGCACATGTACAATTTACAGCAGACAGAGTTATGTATCTGTGTCCGATGCAAACGATTAGGTTTCCAAGTTGTATTACCAGTACTAGTCGCTCTGATGCTAATTATCTGATCTGACTGCTGCAATGCAAGTATTGCTCGGCTATGGAACTTGAGTAGAACCTGTCGATATACATGTATATATATATATATTTATATATACATATGTAGCAAACAGGGACTGAGTAGTACGCAGAAGCAATATCATGATCGTTATCTTGTAGCTCATGGTGGTATTATCTAGCCGGCTAAATCAGATCTCGCGAAGCGTGCCATTATGCATACCGCTAACGATTTCTCGAATCTTCGCTCCATCGGTATGTGATACGCTTCTAACGATCCTTTGTACAAATTGAAACTCAAATCCATCTATTCCCATTTAACATTTCATATTTATGTTCCCTTGCATGCTGGTACTTGCCGGTTGTAAATTATTATTTGTGATTTAAACTCGGTGATTAACTTCTTACATCAGTCGACCAATGCCCACATAGATTATTTCTCAATCAAGTGGATAATGACACTGTACTTTATAACAGTTATTGCGCACTGACAGTTCTTTTATATTACTAAATAATTTCTTATCAGTTGACAACAACAACAACAACCAGTTATCAGTAAACTAGTCTTCATTTTTCGATCGATCTCTTTAATCGGATAGCGAAAGTCAATCGTCAAGTTTTAACCCAATCTGAGCTCTGGTTTGCGAAATACTTGAAAAAAATAAATAATTATTGGGACGGAAATTTCGAATAAACTTAAATTGAGAAATTGTTGGCATAAATTCAGATCGTGAGTGTGAAGGGTTAATTAGACAGCACAAGGTGATAGCAAGTACGAAGTGTGGGTAATATTGGCAAGCATAGAACCGGGAGATTTTCGAGCTCGTAGTTCCTCACTCAGCTAACCATTACATAGTTCTATGCTGCTGGGAGCAGTACACGGTCAACCGCGAATTTATGTACCTCATGTACAGCTCCTCAACTGAGAAACTGATTACACCGTCTGCTCTAACTCACTTCGCTCCTACTAAAGCCTTCGTACCCAACTAAATTCACCCGCCACCTCATCACTGGTTTCTCCATAGTAACAAACCTTAACTTTCCCCTTTCATCTCTCTATATCATGATTATTCCCTCGCGAAATGAATACAGAGCCACTAATATTCAAATAACTATATGAATATATATATAGATACTTATCAAGTGAGTGGAAGTACTCAAAAGTAACAACACCAGAGGGTTTTCTTTATCGCGACGAAACCTCCATCTCCTCTTAGCTTGGAGCTACTCAACCCGGCAACAAAAACCTAAAGCTATCCGAGGGGACTCACTCATTCCTTCATCACATTAAGGATTTTTTTTATTCACCAAAATCTTGGTCTGCAGAATGACCGAGGGAACATTTATGTGAGGAAATGAATTTCTTTAAGAACAAAAATTGAATTGGTAAGTTTGAATTATAATTGGCACACCCCAGTAATGAACTGATAGCTGGTGGTGGTTCACAAGTTTATTGTGGGTTAATAATAAAAGACCAAGATAATAGTGTAGAGTATGAAAAGCTCGTGATAAAGAAAGACAGAAAGGAAGGAGTATAATATTTAGTGGGTTATTTGCCGTCGAGTTAATCTTCTTATAACCACGACGGCGCTCAAGAATGAACTTCCGTTTTCGGGCGGCACGATATCGCGTGCTCAGACTCGTTAGACTTCCGTTTAATCGTCCTGCATTGCTCCCCTTGCTCTCTCTGGTTATGGTTCTGGTTCTTGTTCTGGCTCTAGTTATATCTCTGGCTCATCCACTCCATCCACTTGATCCACCTCCAAGAGCTTTAATCGTTATCCCTGAGTACACAAAGACGCTCTGGAAATTTAAACGTTTCTCAGACATACGATCTGATAATGTAACGTGTCTAAACACCTTTAGTCAGATTTAAAAACAATAATTACTCAAATAAAATACCACTGATCCTCATTACAACTTTTTTATTATGCAGCGTCCGATGATTATGCGACACGTGTCTCCGTATTTAATTTGCAATCGGTATACGTCCCATCTAGATGAGGTTTTTTTTTAAATTTATTTTGTTGGCTCAAAGCCGGAACCTGTTTTGAACATATTATCAAGGGGAATGCCACGCTCGTTAATCATCCTACTGAACAAACATCTTTCGCTCCCGGGTAACTCTCCCAAGGTTGTAATTCGATGCTAAGCTTTCAAATCAGCTAAAATCTAATGTATCTGACCAGATCCCGGACCTAGTGATTACTAGATCATTATCATCATCATCACCGTATATTTACACGGAACTAAAAATCGCTCATTGATTTTTAAAGAGCTCTAATTATTTTACAAAATAGGATTCTGGCTAAATTTTATATTTACTTGTCGGCTGTTCAGGTTCGCCCTGAGGATTCCGACCGAGTGGGGAAGATATTGAAGGTAACTTGTGTCTAATGACATATATTTTACAATGGTAATAGTAGTACTTGACCGGACGGATATGTTTAGGTTTCATCAGAGGTTGTAATCAATTAGACGTGTACTTTTCGAGGGATTGATAATTTGCGTTCAAGTAATCGATATTGCTGGCGGGTGTTTACATAAACAAATAAAGATGCTGATGCTGATGTTGATGTAGATGCATGTAAGTGTAGACGCGGATGACAACGGCCGTAAGACTGAGATGCGCAAGGAGCGTAATGAAAGCTAAGTACGCGGCATAATCTAATCCACTTAGGTTGTTGCGGTCTCTGTATCTGGTGAACGTCGGTGATGTTAGTCCTCGGTCTCGGTCCGAGCAGGGCCACTGGACTTGGCATAATGGCTATTACCCAGTCTCACGTACTGATTTAATCTAGATTACCAGTATCAACTACGTCGTCTTAGAATATTATATTAAATATATTAAGGGATCTCGAGGTCAATGCCTACAAATAAATTACTTGAATTAACTTTAGCTCAGCAATTTTGTACAAAAAAAAAAAAAACAAAAACAAAAACAAAAAACAATTCTATAAAAATTATTCAATTACTATGGTCATAAGCTGGGGCAACTTGGACAGAGCAATTTTTTTTTTTTTACCAAAGTCTCATGTCCTTCTAAATATTAATGAGTTCTATAATGCCCCAGTTTATTTTTTTTTTTTTTCTAAAAAAAAATTACAACAAAGTTTATTAAAATTGACGAGAGAAAAAAATTTTCATCGACGCGTATACAAAAAAAGTATAGATAATTAAAATTGAAAGTTTGTTAAACAAAAAACTCCTGTAAATAATAAAAAATGTTTTTTTATTTTTATTTAACAAACTTTCAGGTTGGATTAATTAAACTGAAATCATCTCGCGAGGAAAGTTGTTACAAAGCAATAAAACATTGTTAAAAATAATTAATTAATATAATAATAAAGAAATAATAACAAGTTTAAAGTTTGTTGAAAAAATGTTTACACAAGAATGGGTATCCACTTAATGCAAATAACAGCTTATAAAGCATACCGTTAACAAAATATATGTGGAGATAAATAATAAACACGGTGTAACTCACTCTACTTTTATATTTATCAGTATGTAATGGTAATGCTCAATAAATAAACGTTTATGTGTGGATATGCATCTATAAAAAACCCGGCATCTAACTGGCAGGTTAATTGTTTGCCGTATAAATATTATCGCTATGGTTTATTTTGTCGTGTAATTATTAAGCCTAATTGCGATGTACGTTTTATTGTGGCTCGTCCATTTCACGTGATGGATGGACATTTTAAAATGCCTCGGTAGCTCGATATTCATTTCAGTCTCTACTCGGTGAGACTAAAAATACAATAACGTATTTATATATATGTATGTACATCATAAAATGTATGGAATGACTGTGACGGTGACAAAATGGGCATGACCTTTAAAACAATGTAATCATCGTCACTTTTATTTTTTTGTCGAGATATTTATTGAAATACTTGACATATATACTATTCAATATTTGGTTTTACTGATGGTTATAGAATTTGGTACTCAAGTATTTAATAATATCAACGAGCGTCCACTTGTGTGTTATTAAAAAAAAAAAAAAAATATAAAATTCATATGAGTAAAATTAAAAACAGAAAGAAATTTATCGGCTTATTTTTTTTATTATTAACTTGTAATATATCGTATCTCACAGTGGCTGAGATATTAAAAAATTTTAAATTGATAACTCTTCTTTTTATGACGGATTAAAATCCACAACAAGGGATGTTAATTAAAAAAATTCATTTAATTTATTAGATTATTTTTTAATTAAAATGACAATTTTTAAAATTATCAATTAACTTAATTTTTATTATGAGACTTCCGGGAACATGAGAATTTAAATATACGTATGGAGATGGATAAAAATTTATTTTTGAATCGCAAGTGGTTTTTAAATTTAATAAACGAATTTGAAAATAGAGTAATTGAAAAAATAAAAATAAATATTGACTGAATAATCTCGTACTCCAGAGTCCACATTAACAAATCAATAGCAATATTACTCGATTAATCTTGTATGCAGCACATGGATTTCGATAGCGTGTTTAGTTACATAAGACCAAGTGATTACGTTGTGATATTGATTACTGCACATTTATTAGGTCAATATGAACGCCAGAGCTTAGATTGTTCATGGTAATAAACCTCCCAATCAATGCCATTAATCTGAATATCAGATTGTAAGTAAATACTCAAATTCGTAGTGAACCAAAAAAGTGAATTTACACCCGAAATCTCGTCATTTGTGAATTTTTCACCCTCTGCTCTCACCCTCGGTCCTTTACCCTTCACACTAGCACACACAGATCTTGACACCCTCGACAAGCATTACGGCGTCTACGTCGACGTAGTTACGTCAAAAATACCCTTTTTGCCAGCCCTTATCGCCCTGCTCACAAACAGAGTGCACTCGACTCTATACTTACTCTCTTGTTCACGACGACCATGATTTTTAACGCACTCTGTTATATTCGTTATCATGAGACACTTTTTTTTATACGGTTATTATTATTATTATTATCTTTATTTTATTTAGCATTCCTTTGTACTTGGAGTAGCGTATTACGATAAAATATCATTCAATGCTGCCACTTGACATCTCAAGAGCGATTCAATGCATAATTTTACGCATTTGTCCCTCATTTCATATTGTTCGTATATACTATTTACATCATATATGTATGAAATCCAGCAATACAACAATTCAATTATTCAAATTGAAACAATTGGATTTGAATTCTAATTTTTAATTCTTAACCTTAAAGTTATAAATTATTTTTATGCATTATCTAGAGTAATAATTGCAATTTATCGATTTTAATTATCGTAAGCCAATTAAGAAAAATAATAAATACTTTCTACTAATGCTTTATCAGAAAAATTAATTATCAACTACTCCGCATATTTTAATTCGTTTTCGCTTTAACGGGCGTTTGGTGGGAGATCGAAATAAAATTTAAATAAATTGTCGATCTGTGGATACTTCGAAAGAGTTATAAGTGATAAATCAGAATAAAAGTACTTGGTATCCTAAGAAATTAATTTAAAAAATAGGAAGCATAAATAAAAATATTACTTATGGTGTTTTAATTACAAATAAACTGATTTAATTACTCTGGGTAATTAATTTTTATTTTTTCTCATGATATATCTCGACATATTTTTTTCCATGTGGCGTGACTAAATTCATGAGCTATAGAAAGTGGATAAAAAATATTTACAACAAAATAAGTAAAAAATATTTAATTTATTTAAAATTTAAAAACACGTGTAAAGACACACGTGCGACATTATGCCTGAATAAATAGTTATTTTATTTTAAAAATGTCATTATTATTATTTTTTTTGTTTTACCTGTCGAAACGAATGCCAAGGCGTGAGACCGTTTATTACGGCGACGGCGTACGCGCGCCATGGATGTGATTGGAATTTTATTAATTGGCCGTTGCATAATTCATCCCGTCGGTTTCCCGTTCATAATTCTCGAAACCCTCCAGGGTGTCTTTGAATAAGGACAGATAAATAAAAAATGCTAAGGGACGCGAGCGAATAAACTTATGCCGGAACGTGGTGTCTTTAAATGCCCAAATATAAAAAACCACTTGAGTTTTATTCTTTTTTTTTGCCTCCTTCAATTATTTTATTCTCCATCTTTGAATCATCCTCTGAATATTTCATTTTGAAATTTAATATTATTTATAATATTCCCGCTCTTATTTCATTATTCATTTTTTTTTTTTTTTTTTTTTTTTTTTTGCAGTAAAAAAAATGTCATTGAATTTTTTTTACGTAATTGATTAGATTGCAAATGATTTAATCGCGAGGATACGTCTCAAGTATTTCCAGATAGTTAGTAATAACGTTGATTTCCTTGAATGTTGTATCCATAAATTTGAAACAAGCCCACGCTACCGTCTAATAACTCATTCTCATACATAATACATAAACATTTAGTATTCATTCTCGTCTCGCCTGGTGAAAATTTTCAATGTGTGCATGCGCTCGTGAAAATCTTACGGAAAATCTCTCAGCAGATTAATATAACCTTTTTAATTATCATAATAACAATAAATAAATCGAGTATATAAATTAAATAAATGGTTTTTTTCATACAATAATTCTTGACAAATGTGTCGAGTCACATTGAGTGAGTTTTTTTAAAAAATTAGTAACGGTTGTCCGGTAAAGTAACGCCGAGTGGATTCGAACCGATCTATATATATATAAGCGTCATAGAGCACCGTCAGTATCTGTTGGCTCGTGTGCAGTGCAATATATAAAACTCACATACACACACACACACACATACTTGTAAAATAAAAAAAAAGAGATGCCAGCACGTATAGACCCGAGGTGCGGCCATCACCGTGTCCAATACGTAACCTAACCTGTACGGATCCAGTATTAATGTTCAAAAATTATTTTATAGATAATTCTTTTTATCCTTTTCGACTGAAATAACTCCCCAGGGTTACCGTTACTCAGTCTCTAAATATATATATATATATATATATCTTATTTTCAATTGCCGGTGCAGCTTTCACTAAATTGAGTGCACTATCGTCAGTTAATTTGAGTGTAACCTACCGCCGGTACACTAGGGTCCAGCAGCAGCCATTCTATTGAAATGTAATAGGAAGTAAGGTAACTGTATATGACCTTAAAGATGCCGACGATAATCCAAGGCAGGCGTGTCGCTAATACGACTGCATCTACCTTATGGTCACACATCGGAGTTCGATCGGCAGGCACGGAGAAGGAAAATTACAGGGGGAGGGGATCTGTATCGCGGTAAGAAAATAAACTCGCGCATTTATGAGATCGTACCAGGCGCGACCGCTGGCAGACACTTTAATAAATGGGCTCCGACGGAGGTTACAACCTTCATCACCGCTAAGATAAACCCGATAGCATCACCAATTTCGTCACGCTGCCGACACCACGCTGCTCCTGAAGGGATCTGCCGCCTTGTGTCATTACTAAACTGTCTTTCATCTTATCCGCCGCTGCTTGATACACTTTTATTCATCTTTTTTTGTATTTTTATTATTCTATAATATTTTCCCAACGAAAATATTATTATTGTTTTTTTTTTATATTTTTTACTCGGATCAAGGGATTTTATATTTGACGTAATGGATAAAAATACAAAGACGTATTTACATTGCCAATAGTTATTTTTTCTGTTGGATTTTTATTGTATATTATATGTATATATATATTTATTTATTTTTTTATTCGTAGAGTAACGTTTGATTCCCCTGGCACGTATTTGATAGCAAATATAGGCTTCGCTTTGACTAGAGAGACATGAAAATAGTTATAGTATTGGGCTCGGGTTTGCATGAGGTTGGAGCAAGGCTTTGTCCCTTAATACCGACAGCCGACTGTAAAACGAATCCCGTATGTATGGGCTAGTCAGTGAAAATAGAGGGAATACTTTTTCTCGTAGTCTAACTCGTTTTCGTGGCGAGCAGGGTATAGGAAAAAATACCGAGGAAAATACCCAGGGGATTTAGTTATACAGTCGGCTGTGGCAGATCGATAGACATTGCATTTTATATGCAGTGTCTATAGTATATGAGTTGAAATAAAGAAGGGAAAATGCACTAGAGGAAAGAAAAGCATGCGGAAAAACGATATGAGTGCAAGGGTTCTTAGTCCCCTTGTCATCAAAAATTCATACTCGACTGCGCGATCTACGACGTACTGTATTATTAAATAACCCTCCAGGTTTCATGCCACGTTTATCATCTATTGCACTGTGTTAAACTTTCATGGGATAAAATAATAATGTTACCACCCTTTCTTCTATTTATTTCGATAAACGAAATTCTTATATTTTTAACCTCATAAAATTTCGGTCTAACCTTACTTTTATTAGAATTTATTTTTCATACTTTTATGAATTTAAATTCAAAGTAAATAATAAAATAAGTCACTAGCTTTCTTAATTCACTTTTTTTCTGTATGAAAAAAAATTATTTTTAAAATTACAAGACGAAGTGAAAAAGTTAGATAACTTTAAAAATCGCAAGTACAAATGAAAAAAAATTCGTTTGAATAAAAAATGAGTCTGCGATTGTGAAAAATCAGACAGCATCAAGGATTCAAAATGAAGGATAAAAATAATGAGTGAAACTTTTTCGAGCCCAGATTATAATTTACATAAATAATGGGACAGGCAAATCTGATATGATGTTGACGGGAGGCGTACACAAATAAATATATTAAAATTTATGTACACCAATAATCCGTTATTATTTCACGGATTACCATCCCGATAAATTAATTTATACACGATATTAAAATCAAAGTAACTTGTAAGAAAAAAAAAAAAATAATAATAATAATAATAATAATATTATTTCTGTTGCAGGTACGTGGATGTTGAAAAACCTTTTTAAAAATTATCCCGACACGTAAGTAACCGTGTATTTATTTAGCCTATTTAAATTCAAATATAATATATCCTTACGAGCTTGAATAAATTTCTTTTCGGATGATCTGTTATGATAAAGTGCCAGTAAAAATTAGCATTTAAGTCCAATGACCCTTATTTACAGAGCCTGAAAATAAAAATAATAATAAATATACAAACCCGGGCTATTGTCATTGTCGATACGAGTGTCACAAACATCACGTCCGACTGGAGATCGTATCACTGGTTGCTTTATCACCATCCACCAATCGTTCTTCTTTTCAACAACAATATATTCCGTTTTAAACATAACATCTTACATACATGTAAATATATCTATATATATATATATATATATGTATACAATTCATCCGTTAAGAATTCATGAAAAATGTCGGATGAGTTGGGACAAGTCTTAGCATACTCGTTTGAATATATTTAAACGTCTCGCCGACAAGCTCTTGTCCATCACACACCCCGAGCAGACATTTTCCAACAGACAGACAGACACTGCTGTCTATCTGCCCACTATCGGTGGATTAATCTCAGCACGTGCCTTTCAAATTCCATCTGGTATCTATTAATCAATTGCCGGAAAAATATAACATATATAGATACATATAGATTATTCAGAATGACTAAATAAAATTCCGAGGGTAAAAAAGATTTCTCAGAGCGCACCGTTATTAAATAATCGTTATCGTTATCAAAGATAAGTCTCGGGTACAATACGTGAGGTCTTCCTCTGCTCGGCAACTTCAGAATTTCTCTATGGGGTTAACTGGGGACTCGATAACCGTTAGATACGATAGTACTCTCACGAGTATAACTAGTTTCTTTTATGTTTTATTTTATTATTAATTATCAAAATTAACATTTTTTTTTTATTTTTAACTTTACTCGATTCGAGTTTAAATTACCCGTGATATTAAATTTTTATTGGCAATATTATGGAAGATTTGAATGAAAACGTCAGAGAGGCTAAAAACTGACGGGTTCTGTCTCATCACTTTACTACTTTGCCAGTCACGGACGTCAGATTAATTCGTTAGAAAACAGATAAATTGCCTGGTAATTTTCTTTCATAAATTTTATATTTTCATCTTCAAATTTACTTACATAAAAATTTAAAAAATAACAACTTCGAATTTTTCACACAAAATGAATATTTTTACTCCGTTAATAAAATTCAGTGTAAAACGACCTCAGGTTTCATCATTAAAAACTCAAGAGAAATCAAATTGATTAAATATAAAAAAAAATGATAAAATATTCAGAAGATCCATTTACGAGATTTTCCAGAGCAGCAGCTCATGCACAAAGCCCTCAGGGATTGTATATTCTTTTTTAACCTTAATCGAGAAGGAGAACGCGTGCTCATCGCTGTAGATCGTGCCCAGATTGTCGAGATACTGCCACACGCGGGTTTAAAACTGCGAAAATGGTGACTGCTGTAATAGTTTCCAGATGCTTTAATTAGTCATCCGGCTTGAGGTTAATTTTTATAAATAATTATCTTCATTACACTCGACATAACTACATAACACGAATCTGATGGTATCTATATGATATCTGGTGTGTCAAGTCCATTATAAATGATTTATTAAACAAGTTTATGTTTATTGTCACTCGAAAAGTTGTCGTGAAAAGGGAGGATGTTAAAATGAGGAGGGTTAGGAAAATAAAACGTGTGCGCGACGCCACTGTAACAAAGAGGTGACCGTATATATTATTATTATTATTGTTATTATAATTGTGGGTGACCGTGTCCTTGCGCTCAATGTAATGTTGCAACTTCTGGGTGGTAGGTCGTTATTATTAGCATAAGTAGTGAAATATGGCATCATGACACCGACGATATGCAACAAATTTACCAGATTAACAGACCAGCTTTACAATACTACTAATTATAAGTATACATACTTTTTAATGACCTGGTTTAAATTATTTATTTTGAAATAAATAAATAATTTAATATGCAGTAAATTATTTAGCGTGACTCGGACATTAAATAAAAACTCGTTTAATTTACCGAGTTATTTCCTTTCTTACTTTTAACTGCTGATCATTTTACTTTTATTTTCAATTACCTTTTTTATCCGTTTATTATTTTCCTCGTTGGAACGATGCTTTTATGTCGTCAAGCACGTTAACGTCACTTTTACGAGGCACGGCTGCCGGGCCATCGTTTTTTCCTTAAGCTCAAAACCCGGAGCAAAGTCTATTCGTTAATTCAATCATTTTGCGTACCGCCTTCGAGTCGGGGTAAGAATACATCTTATCTCATAAATTTTACGGCCTCAGAAACTGTGTTATTGAGATAAATTCTAAGCGGCTGTCAATGCTTCTGCTTCGAAATTGTGCGTAAGTTGATAATCTAAAGCTTTTTTTTTGTTATTAACTGACTCAGGTGACTGCTGTACAAAATGGCGGAAGATTTCTGGCATCACTTTTTAAAAAAATGGTTTTTATATTTTTTTCACGGAAAAAATGCATAAAAGTGAAAAATAACTTGATATTTGTTTAAATTCACTTCCTGCGAATGCAAAAAAAAAATTAAATGATCGATTTAGTCTGCAATGTTTGAAAATAGACGGCACTAAAAATCGCAGGTGGACAAAATATGGCAGACAATTTTTTAGCGGGATCACAAGTTAAATTTAAATTACGAGAGTAAACAATGTATTTTTATTTCATAACGCGATATTAAAATACCTTGGAGTAATTTTTTTTAATTATAATAATAATTATAAAGGTAAGGAGATAAAAGACAAGATTAAAAGTATAAGTGATCGTTTATCTTTGTAAAATAGTCTTCTACATACGCCCTCTCTTAAATATCTTCAAATTAGACACATTTATCTCCTCTGCGTCGCTCTTCCGAGCCATTCTCTTTTAACTACGCTTTTAACATATTTTATCCGTAAGTTTGAATAATAATATCATTTTTTTAAGGATTTTTAAAATAAAAATCAAGACTTTATAAAGTACATCCACGGGGATTTTTTTTATTCCATAAACTAGCCCTTTATTTCTCATAAAAAAATATATATATATTTTTTTTTATTATGTACCTCTTATGTATGCTTATATAATATAAAAAAAAGCTTTTTTTCACGTTCATTCTTTGTTGACACTACGACAAAAGAACTTTCAGCAGCTAGATTTTTATCTCGGTATTAAGTTTTAAATTCCGCAGTGCACGCGGTAATAAAAATAAAAATATTAAAGATTTGCTAAAAAAAAAAAAAAAAGAAATAAAAGCCAAATATTCCACAGAAACTTCATTAAACTTTAAGTAATTAACATCCCGAAAGTTATTAAATAAATAAATAGTATATTTGCAAAAGAAAGATTAAAAAACTTGAAATGTAAATAAAACAAAGAGAACAAAAGTGTTTACCCGAAAAGAATATCTCTAGAGAATAATAATCGGCATCCTCGGTAAAAGACAGTGTGTGTTTTCATCCCACGCGATCATTGTCCAGCATTATATTTAAATCCCGTACGTAGGACGGACTGTGACAGTGATACGTAAGGCATACTAATTGCCCCGTTATTTTTACCGTCCTTCATCCACGTGGCTCATCAACAATAACAACAACAACAGCAGCAGCATCAACAGCCACAGCCACAGCCATTGGATCTGTCAAATAAAATTATTATCTACATCTATAACCAGACGGTTTATTACGCGATTCTATCTTTCAATGCAGTTATATTATTTTATTTTAATTTTATTCATCACCCGAAGCTAATTTTATTTAATTTTATCAAAAAACGGGATTCTCTAATTGGCTTCAGTTAATTTTTTTAGTCTGCTTCTGGTCGTAATGAGGAGTCAAAAAAATCTTCAAAAGCCCGGGAAAATTCAAATTCTTTATTTACTTAAAAAATAAAATTAAATTTTGGTGATAAAATTTGTCAGAAAAAAATAAATTGGCGGATATGTAAATGAATTGAATGTGATTGGATTTGAGTTTTCGATTACCCGAGCACGTCAACAAATTATTAGTTTCGATGGAGTACAAAAGGTCTCGGCGCGTTATTGTTATGTGTGCAGACGAATACGAGTGGGAGTAGAGTGAAAATGCTAGTGCGAATACAAGTACCAGGATATTGAGTTTAGTATGCATGTATGTATGGTTTTCTCTCGGTCGTTACACTGAGGAGAGCAGGCCATCCAATTTCGAGGGCTACAATTGTTATTTGAATGTTCAGTGCAGTTTCGAACAACCAAGCCTTTTAAAACTCAAAGATCTAACGTTCTCTTCTCTTCCATCCAATCACTATACAGCGCAACGATATTCTTCTGTGCAATAATTTATACATATATATTTAAATATTATATTTATATACTTTTGTTTTCATATTTATTCAAATTTTATTTTATACTTTTAAATTATATACCAATATTGTTTTATTCAGTCACTAGATACAAAAACACTCGTATTTTTTTTTAAACTCTTAAATATTTATTTTACTAGAATTTAAACATCGAGAAAAATTCAAATTTTTTTTGTTTGTAATTGCAATTTTTTGCGGGAATCTTCTAAGTAAATATACGTACAAGTCATAACTTAAATTATTATAATTATTACAGTATAAATTTTTGTTAAAAAAAATGAAATTCAGAAAGCATTTGCGTGAAAATAAATGAAATGGATATAAAAGGTAAATATTTAACGTGCATGTGGGTGCTGAGTGTTGAGTGGTATGAAAAAGGGAGTATAATAATATAAGAAGAGAAAAGGGGCACATGGATATACATGTCGACAGGCACTCACCCGCTGTGAAAGGCGGACGCCATAAGGAAGGAAGACTCCTCTTGACTTTCCCTCTCTTTTCCCCGCTGGCCCGTCCTCCAGCTTTCTTTCTATTCTTGTTCCTCCCTCGCCGGTTCTTTGGCTTTACTTGAGCTTGTCAGCGAAATAAAGCCATTCTCTGCTCGACGTCGGTACACCGATATTTCACAATAATGCGAGATGGATACTAGAGGCCGGGGGTCAGCATCGACCGTGCTCGGGCTTCTACTTCTACTTATACTTCTACTTCTAGATGCTCCCGACGCCGCTGTTGTTGTTGTTGCTGTTGCCGCTCTTATAGACCCTGGTTACCGGGTAAAATATTGAGAAAATGTTTCAGACAAAGTACGTGCTCGGAAGCGAAAAATAATATTTACTGAAAATTATAAATTTTATTTTCAAGTGTAAGTTTTTAAATTATGTTTTTTTTTTTTTTTTTTGGTGAATAAAATTTTAATGCTGCGGGAATAATAATGAAAATAAAAAGCGAGTTTAAATTTATAATGTCTAAAACGATGCACGTACGTCAGGCTGTGGGCACACGATCCACGTACACGCGTTCCTTGTGATACGTCATGTTTTATTTCACACTTGTCTTCAATGCTTTTTTTTATTTGTCAGGCTAAAAAAATTTATTCATAAAAATATTTAATATTTTGTCCAGAAATTCCTCAGGTAAACAAAAAAAAAAACGTCGACTTTGAAATTCATCGAAATTTTGATTTTTTTTAAAGTATATATTTATAGGATAATTTAAAAATTCAATACTTTCAGTCATAGAGAGATAACGTTTTATAAAATAATTTTTTTTTTTGCTTCTATTCATTCGAATCCGCATTATATTTATTTTTCCATCTTATCGTCTGTAAGAGTCTCAAGAGTCTATGAAGTCTATACGGATTCAATCGATCGACTTTTCCGATATTGCCGTCTCGATTCAAGGACTCTTTGTATTTTTTTTTTTTTTTAACAAAATACGAGACTAGATATCTCGATGACCACAGAAATATAATCAACGAATATTACCAGCGCAAAAATATTTTAATTGAATTTTTAATTATGAGCAAGTATAAAAAAAATAATTAAAAATATTCAAAGAAGAAATTTCAGTAAGAAGACCAAAAATTTCACCGAAACTTTATCCATTTTATTCAATTTTGTCTATATAACCGTCAATGTGAGGGGTTAATAGGAAAATTGGGTGAGAAAACCAGAGGTAAAAGGGTCTTAAGAGCCTTACGCTAACCTCAGTACTTTAGTTTCAAAACAACCATCTCCGTAATAACGTCTTGGGCTAAAGGTTATGTGTTAATTATTTCATAACTAAATTCATTAAGTACAGGTTAAATTTCCTAATAATATCAGTCATCATAAATATTTTTTAAAACATTTAGAGTTTGCCGAAAAATATCTACTATTTATTTCTAAAGACATTTTCAATTAAAATTAAAATGCCTCATGAAAATACGGACTTTGATTATTCAAAGCAACGACCTGCTTAAACAACAATAATTTGCGTGCTCGAATTGTTAAATCAAGCGTACAAATGTTTATCGTGTATTTTTGATGAAAGAAAGGAACTAGTCTTTCATTCTAGACTCACGAAGCTCGAGAGTTTCCACGCGATCGTCGTCTAAAAACAACTAGATACAATAGCTGCATCTATTCTAATATATATAGATATATATGCAAGTACTTGATCCCTGGAGTGTATAGTTCTAACCTCGATATCGCATCGTTGAACCCGGACAATGAGCTGCAACATTCTCAGTGATTTATCGTCCACCCCCGTCATGACACAGTAGCCTCGAAAATTTATTGATTTATTGCCGATTCTCGGGCGCTATATAAATTTACGTTCTATGTAAATCATTTTTATTGTTTATAACTGCAGCTATAAAAAATTAATTATTTTTAATTCGCTCTCTATTATTTAATTTTTTATTTTTCGCCCTTGTGGCGGCATGTAAATTAGATGTAATTTATGGTAATTTAAACGTCTGCTGCGACAAATAATGCCCCGAGTCGATATTCAATCAACTATAATTTTCTCATTGTGGTAAGCGTGTAGGTCACACGGTGGATGCCGGCTGGAAGTAGATAAAACCGGTGCGTGGTCGGACATTTGAGCGCGCCAAGCTATGTGGGGTTAATATATACACAAATAACATTTATATGTGCGCAATAAATTCAACTTTAATTTACAGCCTTCCCATGAAAAATTTTAGACACTTATTAATTACTTACTTACCACAGAAAAAAGTACTCGAGCCAACTGCCGCCATTTTGTATCACTTGCTATTTTTAATTTCTTCTTACGCGGGAACTCGACGATAAATAACTTTTTAAAAAATTTTTTAACCTTCTGGAGAAGTGAATTTAAAGATTTTGGCAATTAATTATGCAAATTAACGACTAAATAATTTTTAAATGTTGAATTTAATGTATGAAATTTTTTTGAGGTTAAGAAGGGATTTTTAGCGAATTGAAAACTCAAATTTTGAGGATGTTGACTGTTCTGTTTAGTAAAAAAAAAAGTAAAATACTCTTAGTAACTTGGCAATTTAACTAAGAAATGATTTTCTTAATGAAAGTAGTGCAATTTCACTCTCGAAAACGGCTTCTGGCAATCTCACGCGACCTACGTGCATAAAAAAGTAAAAATGTATTATTTAAAAAAAAAAAAAAATCGGAGTAGTAAACACGGCAAGATTTTTCGAGCGAGATAATATTGCTCGAGCTGGCTCGGCTTCACATGATCGTCATGATCCACTTATCGTGCGAGGATCGACCTGCATAAGTACAAGAAAGTTGGTTATTACTCGACCCGGCGTATAAGTCAATAGCGTCTTCAGAACCGCATCAGACTCCTCTGAGAAAACAGGTATTTAATTAATAGGCGGCGTTACACTCTGAGTGCACCCGTGCAACTGTTGCACAAGAGATTAGCGCGTCTTGTGCACTCCCTGATTCTTTACAAGTGGATAGAAAATAAATAACTGACTCACGCAATCAAAAGTTATCTACTTCTACACCTTTTAAATAATCTAATTATTTTTTTATTTAAAAAAAAAAAATAATAGAACCGAATTTTATTTATTTTCAGCTGAACTGAAGCGAAGAATTTAAAAAAAAAATAATAATTGAATAATTTAAAAAAAATATCCAACGCGGGTGGGATTTACACGATGGCCAGAGGCGATGAAATGAAATTATTAACAAGTTAAAAATAAAAAAGTAACCGTAAATCTTAAGATAGTGTAAGATCGCGTGTTAGGTGAATTGGCAATCGTTTGCCGTTCACCAGCTATTAAAATTATTGTGATAGTATGTCTAGTGTAGTTTGGACGTCAAGTAATGGTCGTAGCACGACTGTAGGCTGCGAACAAGCAGAGGGGCAAGGGCCCAGGAGCATGAGGGCCAATTAGACGAGAACGTGAAGCATCTTCCGATTGGATTGCATTAGATCTCTTATGGGCAAATACACACATTCAAAGTTAGTCATCCTGCCTGGACCCTACGCTTTACCTATTTATGCATAAACCCCTTGCTCTTGCAGCCTAAGCTCACCCAGGGCTATTTCCGCATTCCCCTTCCTTCTTACCCTCCTCCTCCACAGCCCGAGTCCCATGTAATCCGATATGCTGATGCGCCAACCCGAGCGCTGATGATACCCCAGTGGACAAAAACACTCGGATGCCAAACTAATCGATGGCTCGCTAATTTTAATCAATAATAGTCCAGTATATTTTTATTAAATTGGACTAATTAATATAAATATATATTTAATTTGATCACTCGAAATTATTACTTTCATTTACATTTTAATTATTCAAGCAAGAATCAAATTAATTTGCCTCCATGATAATTAATTACAAAATATTTCCATAATAAGATATAATAATAAATCAATTATTTTTAATTATTAACAAAATATAATTGAGAAATAGTTAGCATGTTAAACTACTGGAGCATTTAATTATTTGGTAGCAAAAAAATAATTTGATACTTGATCTGGGTTACAATGCCATGAAATTATAGCGAGTTTCAGTAGAGAGCTCGTGTATTGAAGAGTATGAAATTAAATGAAAATTAAATAAAAAAGAAAAGAAAAGGCAACGTGTTGAGGATGCGTGAGGACGCTAAGGAGTTACAGAACCAGTAGAACTTGGAGAAGGAAGAGGAAAGAAACAAAGAGGATGTCGAGTACATTGCTTCTAACACCCGGTTCAACTGCTCACTCCCTTTTTCCTCCTCCGCTGGCTCGCCCTCCTCCTTTTCCACCCCCTCTCCCTCATTCTCCGCTCATTCTTTCTCTGGTCTTGAACCGCAGCCCAGCGCCGCTACTGCCATTATCTCATTTTTATTCATTCGTAACATTGTTTCTGGATTGCAGGTTGTCCGACCTACGTTCCATTCATCATTAAACCTTTTTTTATTTATTAACGTCTAATTTACTCGCGTAATCCAATAGACTTTTTTTAAAATTACATCACTATAATTATTTATAATGAGACCGTCGGGTGAGAGCCGAACAAGCGAAATATTGTAGACGGGGCAAACTGGAGTACTTTCTAAATTTTAGTGTTTCCTTGTCCGAGTCAAAAAACAAATTCGTTTTTTAACTCGGATAATTATCCCACTTGCCCCCCCCCCCCTCCAATTCAAGAAACAATAAAAATATTTGGCACAATAAATTGAATATTGATACTGCCGATCAAGCAAACTTGTCACGTCTGGGTTCTGAGTTAGGTATTTTATATAAAATATATAAATATATAGAAATCCGGGCTGGAGAGGAATGAAAAGTGCGAGGTGGGTTTGGTGTAAAGAGAAGAATCGAGGCGACAAAATTGATGGGGTGAAAGCGAGAATATAACTGATATTGAGGATTAAACGTCCACAAGGGAATATTGGATTATTGCACTCGAATTTTAGTCTGTCGGGTGTACTGCTAGGCGGCGACAACTCCAAATATAGTAGAGCAAAATGGATAGAATAGAATGGAGTGAAGTGGAGTGAAGAGGCGACACCGTCGATTCAATTTCCCTGTCAAACAGACTAGACCCTTCGCACCACTCGTTCGTCTTTGTCCAAAATATATACCATTGGGTTTCTATACACGCATCTTGTGTGTGCAGACTCACACAATAAATGATGTGGGTGATCAATTGCTAGAAAGATATCTCGTCTACTCACCCGGGAAATCTAAAATCTGTCGCTCGGAATTTTTATTTCACTTACTGTATAATTTTATTTTAAATAAATCATATTAAAGCTGTTTTATATTTTTTGATTGACGTTATTCCCCGCGATGATGTAATTCTGGATTTTCAATTTATGCTTCCTGGATTTTATTTTAATAAGAGGAAAAAATTAATGAATTTCCGTAATTATTTTATTACTTCTTTTTTTAGATTTTTAAATAATTCTTCATTTTAATATTTTTTATCCAATGAAGACATATTCTACCGAGAATAATTAACTAATGACATTTTAAATGACAGCAGTGACTCGTAAAAATATTATTTCTTATTAAAAAGTCAATGGAAATTCTGAAATATATATTTCTAATGACCTGAAACTTCATACCCAATAGTTTATTTTTTTTTTTTTTTACTTACGATAATTATTTAGTAGCCAAAAAAAATGACAATGAAAATTTTCCCTATCCTTTTTCGCTCCCTTTTATTGTATTTTTTACGCAGGAAGTAAGTAGACTGTAACCTTTGGCAAGAAAATAAGTAAATATCTTTTATGTTCCCTTAAAAAGGACTTTAGTCAGATGCAAAAAGATAAATAACGGGCTAGACTTATCTGAATCATAAAAAAAGGAAAGCAGCACTCTCATTTCTCTCATAAAAAAAGTAAGCTCATGTCATCTGACCTCACTTCGATATATATGCATCTTTTTATTTCCCTATTTTACGATCAATTCCATAAGATCCATTTTATATGTTAACACATTAAATACTCTATATTTATTCTCATATGCATGGCATAAATTTTTTATTCCCTCAGATGTTTTATCATAAAAGCGTAATTCGCATTACATATTCTGTCAATGATAAATTAACCCGCTTACTAGTTCCAAGTTCGTGAAGCTCTTACTCGTAATGTAAATTTTTAATTCTTTCATCTTGGTTCCCACATTTATGCCGACCCAGGATGTCACTTTTTCTAGCCGCCAATTACTTAAATCTCATTAAAACTCAAGCCATTATGTCGATTTTCCGTTACAGCTGTTTAATACTAAATAATATTACAGCCCAGTAATTAAATACTCATAAACTTTATTTCAACCATACTAAATGACGTTCATTCATATATTTTTAATTAACAACCTGATACTTTTAGACCGCTGACACCTTTTTTGTATTCTCTTTCACAGAAACACATTTGTCGCAGCTCTAAGTATAAAAATGAACCCAACTGTAAAAAGAAATTTTAAAAAATTAAAAACCCGAGTATATTTTCTAGAGTTGAGACATTAAATAACAAGATACCGGGGGACATAAATACAGCTCGATATGATATCATGGACTGAGCATCTGTTATCACCGCTTCGCGTATATCGAGAGCTCGAATTTCCCAATGGACAATAATGCTATTACGTTTATAAAATTTACAAGATAGTCTGTGAACCCGCGCTATATAGTAAATTTTCAGTGCAAAGTTCTCGCAGGTCAACCGTCGGGTAATATTCCGTAAAACCGTTCAAGATAAATCCTTGATATTTTATAACAAGGAACTTGAATCAGCATTTTTCACAGGGAGACACTTAAAAATGTAAATCAGGTATAATTGATGAGGTGAATAAATGAGGGACTAACGTTCTCTATAACATATACGGACAACTTGTTTGGCCTTAGTTGGTATTACAGATTAAATCGTTATGCCATGTGGATCTGCGCTTATAAGGTTTTTGCAATTTTCTATGCCTTCATCAGCAGAGAGCTCTCAGAACAGTCAGAGCCGTGGCAATAGCAATAGCAACAGCAATAGCAATAGCAACACCAGTAACAACAACAAGAGTACCAACGTTTATCGATATTCAATACGCTTGAATTAAGGTATATCACGTTACAACGACAAGCATGCTGTTATGGCGCGACAAGTACTTGTAAAACAGTATTATAGATCCCAAGAATCCCTAGAGCGGCGAGCTGGCAGTAATGCGAGCAGATATACGACATCAAACGCCGTATTCGTACAAGAGCTAATCTACACCGTCTAACGATATCTCCCGTGAATTAGCCCATGAATCTTGTTACCGGTCTGGTGTACTAGCATTTATTCGTACCGGCACCTACAGCAACAGATTTAGTGCATTTCCAGCTCGCGGGCACACCTGCTGACCAATCGACCGACTACGATCGAGACCGCGATCTCCGTCGGCAACCGGAGCAGCTCCTCGGGCCGCCGTATTCAGAAAATAATACAGCAAAAGTTTATTCTCAACACTAACCAGTTTTGTTTAAACCGCTTTCAAACGTGTTAAACACGTGCTTTGAATCTACCGCGTGCTCTCACTCGAACCGATTCCCAATATCAACCAACCGGAGGAAATTCCAAAGTCTGGAATGCCGCGATTACATCTCTATCATACCAAATACACTAATACTAATGACAGATTTTATATTTTTTTTTTTTTCTTTTACTTTTATTTTTAATAAAATACCCTCGGGACTTTAGCTTTTCGGATTCGCGGACCAATGCGAGAGATTAAAGAGCCAGATGAAAGGGATTGTGTTTCATTTGGAAGATGGAAATGTACGAGTTATTTTTAAAAAGCGGATATAGACGGATGTGAATTTGTTAAAACTCTTTTTTGTTACTTTTACAGATAGTCTGTGTCTGGTTCGCTCTGTCGACTGAGACATCATCGACCCGTTTTCTGGCCAGGGCTTTTCCCTTTGCCGTTTAATTCCACGCCAAAGATTGATTTGTGAGTTAATTTATCTAATGCTCGGGAGCTTTGCTTTTTTTTTTTATGCAACAAGAACATTGAATGGAACAACCGGGCGCATTCAAAGATGACGTTAATAACTTGGGTCTAAGTCCCATCTGAATTTATAAATAATAAGCTAAATAATGCCTCGGGATTACCGTGCGTTGAAAAGAGAACAAGGGGATACGGGAATGAGGAAGCTCGAGTCTGGATGTTAAACCAGCTGTCTACTATCATTTTATGTCTGTCCATTGTGTCTATCTTTATTTACAGTCATTATGGTATTTCCACCGTGGGTTTTATCTCTCAATGTCTCAATACTCTATCTGATCATCCAAGGGCGGCGTTCCACAAAGAAAATAATTATTTATATTTTTTTACTTACCGAGAAGTAAAAAAAAAAACAATTCAATACAATATCTGTGTTTACAATACGCCACCTATTGTAACCTTTTTAAATTTTCAAATCATGCAGAATAAAATCAGCATTAAAAATGAAAAAAAAGTATATTAAGAATTGAATGGACAATTTATAGTGATTATCAACAATATATTCGCACTTGGTATCAATGAGATTTGATCTTGAGCAAGGTATAGCGTGTGAGTAGACATTTATCCTGGAAGCTTCTCAACCACTCGATCCAGCATCTGTTGCCTCACACATTTTAATCATTTATCTTATTATCCTGCTTCAAGGTACCGCCAATTATTTATTTAATATTTTATCTATCACGAATAAATTATCTTTTCTCAGTGGCCGTTTCTCAGAGAAGTTATTTTTAAAAGTGAATAAATAACAGTGAGCTTAAGGAGGAAAAATCATAAAGACAATATAGGACGCGTGTGGTCCCAGGATCCAAAAGTGGTTGCAAAAGCGGTAGCACGCCCAGCCCGGGATCATGTGAATCCAAAGAAAGTGCACACGCGCACCCAGTGAGTTATGGCACATTGTTCCTCCCCATTCCCCCAGACCAGACCAGACCAGGCCAGACCAGACCAGACCAGACCAGACCAGAGAGAGAGTACACAGGGTTCTGCTGAGCTGAGGAGTTGCATCTACTCCTTATGTCCATGAGAAAACGTGATAGTATATGACGGTTAAGAAGAAATTCCACAAGTAAATTCCGCGAATACAATTCTTCTTGCTCTTTTTATTTCATTTATTTTTCTGACTCAATTATTTTTATTGTAAACCATAAATGCAGTTACCAGACTTTAAAGCAACAAGATAAAGCTGGGATCGAATTCGATCAATTACTACTGGTTGTTCCGAAAAGAAGATCATCCAGGTCACGGGCCCGAGCGAGAGCACAAAAGATAGACAGCCCGGTTCCGTGAGCTCGATAGTTGCTCATTAATGAGAATGATAGATGGTACTCTTGCGGTTTATATAGAAATACTTTCGGTTGATGCACTGAAAACACGTGCTCTTAGTGTGTATACTACTGCAGATAGGTGAAGATACAGCTGAGAATAAAGAACCGGGCTCCGATCGCGTGGGCAAGAACAATGAAACTTTTCCAGCAGGAGTAGCGTCGATGCTTAGCCCTCGGGCATCGAGTATAAAGAACAGTAAATCGTGACGGCTGTTAGTGAACTTGAAATGTAGTCATCGTGATCATTAGCGACATATCCACTTGTGTGTTCACTCATTTAACCAGCTATCAGTCAATAGCTATTTTATTTAGTAGTTCCCCGTCTTTATTATCACAATGCAGGCTCTTGAACCGAGTTATCTTGACATCTTCCTCATTAATCAGCCCGGGTTTTTTTGGGAAATCCGACCCCAACTTAATTCAACCCCAACTCACCTACATATTTCAAGACCTCAACCTTTTCCCTTCTTCCGTCACCCTTTGTCATAATAATTTTCCTCCGCAATTATAACCCTACTCTCAAGTCTTGATCTCATGAATATTACCACCTGGGTTGCCCGCCGAAATTATCTCAGGCTCGGAGTAGAGTCTCTGTGCGAAGGCGATAAAGCATAGTCTTTGGGTTGAGGAATTATCCAGGCCTAATACGAGCCGCGACACCGTTGGAGCTCTAGGTGGTTTAGTCCCAGCCATTGTATAATCTCACGATAAAGAGTGAGACTACTGGTGGCACCACTGGCGCCTCTGCTGTGGGTAGCTACTCATCACGCTGACGTTAATCGTTAAACAGAATCCACGTCTTTTAGTAGACGTGCTCAAGCGGAACAGTTCTACCTAAGTAGCACATCTATCGCAATATCCGTGAGGAAGCCAGAGAAAGCCAGAGGAAACATGAGACAGCTAAACCACCCACCCACCAAAATACCCAAACCCCATCTACCCAAATACCTACGACAGCTCGAGTGTACATGCTCGGCTATATGTCATCGGAAACCTAGCGTGTCTCAGTGATTAAACGTGACATTTTCCCTTATCTCCTTTACACTGAATAGACGTAGCTGTCTCTGCGGGTTTTTGATACTTCTAAGGAACAGTCCCTCGACCCTCTATATCTATTTTTCTCAACTGACAGTCAACTGGGATGTCTCCCCGATGACAAAGCTGCTTTTTCAGACGTTATCTCAAGTGACACCTCGTAATACGCTATTAAATCTTAATTATCTTAATTCCGGGTCATTCTGATAAGAAGATTTATTTTAAAATACCAGTGCGGGAAATGGCAGAGTTCAAAGACGATGACTATGATAATAATGATGATGATGATGATGAAAATTAAAATGTATTCCGTTAGATGATGAATTCCTGAGAAATCAGATATCCTAGCGGCAGATCTAGCGTCTATTTCGCAGAAGATACACAGGAATTGACTATGATGAGGTAGCAGAGTACGAATACAAATGAGGAGGTAAAAGTATTGTCGTAACGATGTGCCGAGGACGAGGACGTGGTGGTTTCCATCAAGGGTGTGATGCGTTCTTCACATGACTTGCAAGCCTGGTGACTTCACCACAAGGATCCCAATCCAGTCTCTCATTCTATCGGGCAGCTTTGCTGCCACCAGCTCTTTTCTGGTCCTCTCTCTCTCTCTCTCTCTGCTCAACAAAACACAATGAACCCAACAATGGCTGATTAAGCCGCTTCTAAACGTGCACAATGTCCGAGCAATGTCTCTGCACTTCAATCAGCCAGACGTACCAAGACTCTCACTCCATGTCTCTATCTGTCCCTGTCTTTATCGTTGGCTGCACCGTGAATAACGATGCTGCTACACTACACTACACTGAGCGAGTTATACGCTATAAGCTATATGCTATATGCCTGAGCAGTTGTAGCCAGTGTTATATTATATAGCGTTCACCTCGGTTTCTCATCTGCAGACTAAGGACACGCTTACGTAGGCGCAGCCAGGCTGTCTGTCCCACCTTGAACCTGCCGCTATTATGCGGAATTGTGTGCGGCGTTGAGTAACCATTGCGGTGTCGCTAGCAACCATATAAGTGTCGGTCACCGGGACAATGCTGAGTCTATCTGTTTTCTCAAACACCATTTATTTCCTTCACTTATTTTATTCCGTAATTTATAGCTCCATTAATTAACTACAGACTAGTCCAGTTTCTTTGGCTCACATTTATTGGTAATTAATTGTGGTAACTCACTCTAATTAATGAATATGATTTGAGTTAATTAGAATTCCGTGAACCGATGAGGGACAATGCTATGGATATTCATAACTTAATTAAATCTAAGCTAAAACAATATACTCGTCCTGTATACTGGCAACCAGCGGCAGTGGCAATGGTGATATCAGTCGATGTGAATGTAGATGTGCAAATACAAACACAAGTGGAAGTAGATGGTAAGAGCACACTGTCCGCGACAAAGACACGAGTATTACGACGCTACCCAACCAGCGTGTCGCCGTCTTGTCTCGACGAAACGCCGCATGAATGCGAGAACAATGCACAAGCCTTTAAGACATCACCGGATTAAATACCAGGAGCATTGTTCCACAACACACTGTTTGTTGTTTTCTTTTAAGAAATTAAATCCTTTGGTACATTATTTATGAGAGAAAGTTTTCATTCTGCGCTGGCTTTCCACGGCTCTTGCATGTCATGTCAATCAACAAAGATAATTATTTATCTATCGATCTATCCATCTATCACGGTGAAAAAAATAAAAACAAATGTCTCGCTGGACAAAAACAATGTTATGGTCAATACTGTTACAAAGTAAATTAAATAAAGTTGTATAAAAAGAAAAGGAAAAAAAGAGAGGAAAAAAAACAACTTCAAGGTCCACCAGTTTCTCAGTAAGATCAACGACATTTAACAGTTTCTTAAGCAGACGAGGTCGCTTACATAGCAGTTGTGCAGTAGTAGTAGTAGTAGTCCTCTCTTCATCCATTGTATATTTCATTTATTCTCGGAAACTTTATCGCCAATCAACAGCTCTGAATAAATTAGCATCCTAACATGTGGTCATGATCATGATGCTTATGATTGTGCAGGAGTGGCATCGATTTTTTCTACACCCAGCAGCCTTCCCTTTATTATTATTTACTTGGTTATTTTTTTTTTTTTTATCCCATTGAGCAAACTGTTTTTTGCGGCAGCCTTGAGCAGGCCGTTTCTTATTACAATTAATCGTAAGGTTATAAGGAATAAATAAAAATAACACGCGGCACATGAATCACAATCGACGAATACGGTCTCTCCATTTGTGGCTTATGCAGGGAAGGATCCTTCTTGTTATCGGTAGGTAAATAAACCAGATTTGCATATCGGTAGTGTTCAATGGGATCCTGCTGGCCGGTTCCTGATGCAAACGGGCGGCATCAACATAACACTCTCTGTACTGTACTGATTCGTTTGTACATTTGCCGCTTATAAGATGAGGATCCAACAGCTGATGCCAATGAATTACCGTCTCCAGTTATTTCTCGGTCAAAGGTCTTTTATACAATTCCATAGCTAATATATTAATTCCGCATCATACTATTTTTGCTTGTTAAAAATCCTATCAAAGCCAAACAAGTGGGAGAAGAAAAAAATGAATAATCCGTATTTGAAGAGCGCGATTATATTTGTCAGCGGGTTGTGCAATAAAAAATAAATAGAGCCTCGCTCTTGACGACTGGAGACAATTATCTGAAGGTTACTGTGAAGGATTTACCCACAATTAATTCACATCTTAGCCGCGGTTATTTGTAACATAATAACTCGCGGAATTGCGGCACGAGTGTAAATTATATACCGGTTACATAATCGTTAATATCTTGGACACCATCGCGTTATTAAGGATTCATTTCAAAGTTGCGCAAAACAACGAGTTTATAGTTGCTATTTTATTATCTACATCATTTAATAATAATCCTCCGCAATTACTGATAAAATAAAGATTACATATCATTAGTTATTTATTATTATATTTATATACTATTTACAGTACGGATCCTTTTTACGGAATGTTAAAACGATCTTGGGAGATATTACAAGTGATAACTTCCGCCCACGGTCTTCAACTTCCATTGAGCTCTTAAACCCCGTACGAATTAGTTGAGCAATATTGTTGATGGGTTGAATTTAATAAATAATCATTACACGGCAATAAATAGTGGTAGGTTGGACATCTGGGAGAGCCGGTCGCTGGCCACACGGGTGTCTCTAATTATTAATGGCACTCGGGTTACTACGGTCTTGCTCTTACTTTTGCTCTGGGTCTTGCTCTTGGTCTTGCTCTTGGACGTGAATCGGTCTCCGTTTCATGGCCCGGTTGTTTGAGGCTTCCACATTGTGAGATCCACTTCCTTCCACAACTTACTACTTCAACTTCGTCTCTTTTTGCTCAAGTGCTACTACTGCTTCTTTAATTCTGGTTCTCCATTGGCCATGATCGTCATACAACTTGTTACTTGGTACCGTCCTATTCTCAAGTACATACTCGAGAGTTCATTTCAGTCTGTTTTTACACTTCGGAATACTTATGCAACACAATGCTTTTCATCTTCAACAATGCTGGTGATTTTTTCCTTTTAAACCTTTAATCTGAAATACCTTCTACTCGTTGCTAAAACTCAAGTGACTTGAATAATTTATTGCCAACGAGGCTTTAAAATCAATTAACTCACTCACCGAATACGAGAGATGATTCGTGGCTGGTTCCACACCTGCGGTATCCACCATAACTTTGGAGACTGGAGACAAGGCAAAACACTTATCAGAAACCGTGGCAGCGTTATCACGCTGTGGTATAAACCCCCCCCCCACTCTCCTACCAGTAGATCAAGTTTCAGAAGTGAACCTGCTACACCGTCTATCCAAATTAGTTTGCGGAGAAATCAACGAGTGTCTAGTGAAGTAAAACTGCTCCATTACCGATGACAAACTGGGCCAAGTCTGACTTTGTCGGGACTAATACCCGTCCTCTTAGTTACCGTACAGACACTTAAGCTGCAGAGTATATGCCACCAAAGTATCTCGTTCCCCTTTGCGTGTCTTCCACATCTACATCCACATCCATATTCACATACTCTACTCTACTCTACTCTACTCTACATATATCCGACACGTTAAAAGAGAGGATGTGTATAATATAGCAGACTGCTCGGAGCTAAGGGCTCGCTGGCGGTACGAGACAAAGAGGAGCCGCAAAAACTACAAACTCGACCTCCTGCCACGATCTCAGAAAACCAGTCATGGGATTTGTCTTCTCTCTCTTTGGCTCTTAGCTAGCATATTCCTCATGAAAGCCACGGCAATTACTTATTTAAACGGACACTTGCCCCATTAAACATTTCACATAGTGATGCACTGGTACCTCGGTGGATTAGCTTGTCAGTTATTTATACGTCACTGTCTTCTATTACAGAATCATCCTCACATACAGGGGATACATGTGTAGTTGTGACAGTCTATGAATCTTAAAACTCGCCGTTCTAGTTCACTAATTATTAATTTTATCTCTTTCAACGGCGTCTCCAAGCGCTCAAAGGTATTTTTAAGCAAATAACTGCTAATGGAATTAATTTAAAAAGAACGGTAATATCAATTACATTTTACTGTCGACATTAAGAAATCTTGTTGAGAAACATTTAGTAGTTTTAGCTTGTAGATATCCTTACTTTAATCTTAAATACATATCAAAGTGCATCATATCTGAGCGACAATGTCCTTTCATATCCGTTAAATATTACTGGGACATTAAAGGCGGCATCATTATTTTAGATCTCTAGTTATAGTTTAATATCCAGCATAAAAGCTACCACTCTAACAGAATTGCGGACCAAGACCAAGACCAAGACCAAGACCGAGACCGACTAAGACTCAGGCTATTGTCGAACTAGTGTCACAATGAGTTTAATTAAATAAATGCAATCTTAGCGCTCATGTAAAATATATTAGAATGGTATTTCACAATAATGCGATTAATTATCACGTTGAATCCCTGAGGACAGTGTGTGCGTGTGACCTAGTGTAACGTGAGAAATACTCGCCCTTGTTAGAGACTCTCGCCGGTGATCATTTTACCTGGTCTGGCTCTGGCTTACCTCTATCTTCCCCAGCGTCTCGTTACTACGGTACGTGACGTGTCTCCGAGTGCCAACTTGCCAAGAAATATTTTCCCTCAGTAAAATTAAAGACCGGGTAGAAAAAAAAAATAGAAAAATTTAACCAGATGATCATTAATCTTTTTTCCCGAGCAGAGCAAACTAATTATTAACTATTTTTTATCTTTATACTAACAAGTGAAGAGATCGGAGAGTGGGAAGTGGGAAAGTGGCCAGCTTAGAGAGAGGAAAGACGGTAACGTTGGTACCTAAAACGCGTTCATGTTATTTATTTTTACTGATCCGATTTCTTGGGAATAAACGTGATCAAGTGGGTAACGGGACTAAACACGATCTTGGAGATGGTTGAAATAATATCATGATAATATCAGTTACGCTAATTGATTACTCGCTGAAAGGAATCGCTGAAAGGTGTTTAAAATTAAATAACAACAGCATTTATAATAATGTAGATTGATAAGATACCAACTAGTGACAATGAAACAAAGTATATAGTAGTATTTAGTGAGGAATATCCTCAGCGAAATTAAAGCTAGCAGTACGTGATTTGAGCTGGCTCGATTCCAGAAATCAATGCGAGGCAAAATGCCACTATTAAATACTAAGGACACGTCCTAACGACCTGGCAATCCAACAGCAGAAGGAGTCCTGGGAAAAAATAAAAATAAAGTAACGCAAAAAATAAACCCAAGAGTATATCATGTCGACACAAAGTGGCAGAAATGGAACAGCCTTCGTGTGCATTAACGTACATTCAATGTATACACACATATCCAGAGCTGTCAGACACGCCAGAGCAACATCCGGCGTACGTGATACGGGGGCGTGATTAAAAGGAGGTGGCTGGTTGATTGCAATCAACTCACTTGACTACCTATTATATATATCAGTTTACGATATTGACTCATGACATTATTACCGCGATTTCTTCAATTTAAATTGCACTCGAGTTTTTAACCTGATATTTTTACATCAAACCAATCATGAGCTGATGAGCTCGCTGGAGATGCTGTTGGATACTTATTATTTAGTCGTTTAATTATTTAATATATTTTTTTACGGCAATAATGAAACTGAAGGCAGAGGGAATTGGAGAGCCGGCTCGAGGCAAGTACTTTTGATGCAGACATCGGAATTGTTGGGTTAAAATATATGACATGGAAAAGCTGGGTTGCGTTTTCCCTTAGGACAATCAAGTCGAGAGCGTTTCTTATCAGTTTGAAATGCCTCTAAGCATAATGCCTCGCTCTACTTTGCACCTAACAGACATTTTATCTTTTATCTATAAAACTTTTTTTTTACAAGTAAATCCAACATTTTCTATACCCAATACATAATATCCTCCCAAAGGCATGTTTCTTTTTATACCGCAAAAAGTTTTCCTTTTTAATAAAAAAAATCTCTATATATATATATTTTTTTTTCTGTTACAGGTAAGCGTTCGTTTCATCGTAACATAAGTGAGTACTGGCCACTAAAATTAAATAACTCTTGAGAGATAAAATTGAAAACACTGGTCAGTTTATTTGGTTGTTTTTTGTTCGTACATGCCCAAACATCCGGTCAAACAAAAAAAATTAGAATCGGAAAAAAAGGAGACTCCAGTAGAGCGAACCCACAACGTGACTCGGTTGTTAAATCAGTTGAAAAAGTAGAAGGTTTCAAAAACCCCAAGAGTGTAAAGCGAAACTCGGTACTAGCATTAAAAGTAACTCTTGAGCCAATTTACCGAGGCTCAAGACTCCCAGGAGTTTTTATCACGCAAGATGGAACACACCAGAGTAATTACCGTTCAGATTGAATATGCTAATGCTACTCCGCAAATGATTAAAATTAGATTATAACCTATTTGCAACCACGCTCAGCTCATATCCAAGCTCATTGATCTTAAAGCAAGCTATACCCCCGAGCATCGCATTAATTTCATTCCAAAAAGCCACTTTTCCTGCCACTCCAACCTGTTTATTACTTACTTCAAAAAACAAAATAATAATAATAATAATAATAATAATAATAATAATAATAATAATAATAATAATAATAATAATAATAATAGCAGCAACAACGCTAATGAAAACAATCCGTACCCCGGTTTCCAAAGCGGTGTTTATTTTTTCTAACCAATATTGATGGTAAAGCAAACACAGCCAATAGCCCTAGAATAAAAACGGGGTACTCGAAAAATAATAAACAAGCGCATCCTATCTGTCGATACTTGGTCTGTTCCCATGGCTCGATGTGTTGTAAAATTATTAATAATAATTTAATAACGAAGGTATTCTCCATCTAGCACGTCCGACAAACTCGGTCAAACGAGAATTAAAAAAAGTTTGAGTATCTAATAAGGGGTTGTTAGCAATATTAACGAGGTATACTTGATATAATAAAAAGTTGTTTTTCTCGTGGTTGAGTCGGCGATGCGAAGGATGGAGACCAGAATAATCCGGGTCCCAGAGTCCAGAGCAGTTCAGAGCAATCCAGAGGCGTGGGTAGTCGAGCGCATACCCGGCGGAGGGTAATATGGGAAAGGTATCATGTTTAATCGGAGATGCAAGGAAAGGGAATTCCGTTGTAAGATCTAAAGTATTTAAGCTAGTTGACCACTTGTTTTTAATAACTAAAAAAAGTTGTCTGACAGGCGGAGATACTGGCGGCATTTCGTTCACGCTTACGATGACAAGCTGGCTCCCGAGTCCAGGACTTGTTGTTCTGTAATTCTGTAAATCTCTCGGCCTCCTTCGGGGGCTTACTCACGAGATTATGGTATCCAATCGCCGCTAATGGTTACAAAAAATAATTATTATAAACCGCTTTTTGTCCATTACACGTCACCAAGAGTATTTAATCGGCGACGACGGAGGTACGAGCCAAAGCTGCTCATAATAAATAACTATACTTTTGGGTTTATTTTGTTTTAATTGTCGGCCGTTTTGGTGACGAGTTATGCGGTAATTGTTGTGAAAAATGTCTATCTTCAGTTGACCGTTTTTTTAATGCCTTTGTTGGAAGCTAATGACCAAATAAAGACGTCGTTTTTTTCTTTGTCCGAGGACCCTCGGAATTGGGTCACGGCTAAATTCATCGTTTGCATGTTTTCGCCTCGTTTAATTATATTATTATTTTTTTTTTTTTTTGTTATTTTTATTTTTATTCCTATTTACTGTTACATCAAACTGTTAATACTTTATTGTCCATACTCAACTAAAAGTAATTAAATGTCTTTTAATTGTCCTTAAATAAAATACTTTAAATAGCCGTTTCGTGATAATATCGCAAAAACCATTTTTTAATTGAAAGCTCCTAGATGGAGATTCGAACCGTAAACTTTGCATTTGATACCCTTATCTTCGAAAAATAAACAAAACGGGATTTTAAATGAAATGTTTGTTGAAAAAATATAGAATTTATAAAACGGAAATTAAAAAATAAATAAAATTTGAATCTAAATGTCAATAGTTATAACGATTGGCTCGGGGTTCGGCACAAATTGGCCCAGTCGACCTCGAACGTGAAATCACTCGACACTGCAGCAGTATCGAAAAGGGCTAGATTGCATCAGAACCAATGTCGATACGTGTGTGTACAGTGTAGCATAGTGTAGTGTAGTGTAGTGGTTACAGGGGAGAAGAGCTTCGGAGATACAGAGAGCCGATGAGAGTTTTGTGGACGAGTATGTGTGCAGAGCTCTCTAGCGAGCGAAAGCAGGACAACTTGGGATCAGCAGATCGCCAGATCGGTATTGCTATGCAACAGTTTTCGATGAGGCCAGTAGTTTGGGGAGGAGTGTTACGCCCTTCGGGAATTAGCGTTTGCTGTCGATTGGAACGATACCGGAAATAGCGAACCGATCGAACCGTAGGGCTCGTCACCCTTCCATTCTCTTTATTTTACTCGCCCTTTCACTTCCATTCCACTCGGCAATTATCGGCGAGCATACCATGCACTGTTATTGCGGAGAGGCGGAAAAAATTTCAGTGGAAATCAACAGAATCAACAAAGCTGATTCAAATATTCCTACGTGACGATGGACAAATTTTTTTTTTTTATATTCGCTAGTGAAATATATATGTATATAAATAAATAAGAGAAGCGGGATGGAAAAAAGAGGATAAAGTAGCAGCGGAATTATTCGAAATCAAATTTAAACTCTTTGATATTGCAGCGCTCGTGTTTGTCTTCGATAAATATAAAAAAATGTGGAGGTCGAGCAAAGCGGATTTCAAGTGTTATCCCATGAATATTCGTTGTTCAAACAAAAGGAATCTACGGAATATATAAAAAAAAAAAAACGTTGGAATAAATTTTAATCAAAGGCAGCTTTGTTTCGACTATTTTTTTTTGTTCTTCTCGTTTTATTGTTGTTTGCCATCAAACGACAGATCAAGTATTTGTTTGTTAAGAAATTTCGACGTAGGATGGAAATTTTCTCTGAAGTATAAATAAAGTATTAGGTCGAAATAAAAATAAAAAATAAAGCATAAAAAATATCTCGACTTGAGAGATATAAAATGGATCTTGATGTATAAAAATATTTAATCAAAGCTTTGTTTTAAATTAACACGGTCTTCTTTGTGGCTTTGAAGGAGTAAAAAAATTCTCATCTTTCGTATTATTTTTATTTTTATTACTAAGGCTCTTTGGGAATGCTTTGACGTGAACGAGAGTTGCAGTTATAGTTATAGAAATAAAAGCTATGTACACTTGAATTTTTTTAATTTTCAAATCTATTTATATTTTTAATTTCGGGCTTGAAATCCTTTCGAAAATTATATTCACGTTTCCAAGCGTAATTGTTATTACTTTGTTTCGTTCTATAGTTAGAAGAATTCATTTTCCATTTTTTTCTATGAAAATTGATGATTTAGTTTTCATAAAAATTCAATTACTGAAATTTCCGTAAAAAATAGTCGGACAAGAATAGAAAAAAAAAAAAATACCGGTTTAAAGTTCGTAATAGGAATTCCAATTCCGCGACGCGAAATTTACTAAAATTTTTTTTTTTTTTTTTATTTATAAAAACTATTTTTTAGAGTTAAGGCCGTTTTACCAGTTTATTTTTTTCGAAGGACGAAAATCCTTTTTTTAATAAAAATGACATTTTTCCATTCCAGAATAACAGGCTCTGAAATTTAACTAACGATCGGAGTCAAAGTACGAAAATTTTTTTTGACGTCGAATTAAGAAAAAAAACAACAACAAGCATTAATGCTTATAAAATTTGTATATCTGATCATTGGTTGTGACGCAAACCCTGTAAAGTTGTCATGTTCAGCTATGTAGACATTGTCCCCTAAAACATGACTGAAATCTATGTATATATATTTGAGCAGAAACGGTCTAGGTGAATGGGCTAGCATTTATACATCCGATTACACAATGATACAATAGTGGTGCTGGGCGGTGAAGAGTGTACCCCAGCTAGTATATACAGCTTTTGCAACATCGAATCTGTCACAAACAGAACATGAGTATCTCTTCCGTACACAGTTTCATACACAAACTGTTTTTGATATAAACACATACACACATAGGCACACATACTCAGTTATATAAATTGGTAGCGATAAGCATGAAAATAACCTGAGATAAATAATATAACTTTACCTTTTCCACTTTTTCTTATTCTTTATCTCATTCTTTATATTTATTTTTATCCATTTCTGTGGGGCAGAAAAGCTCAAATAGTATTTTTCAAATAAGATGTTTTCCAGGATTGTTGCGATAAGAATGTACGTGATGGGAAGGTTAATTTATAATAAGCTTCATAAATGATAAAACATTTAATAAATTTCCGAGCCACCAACCAACCGACTGAATCTGTTTTATTTATTTACATAAAATTAATTACCGCCGGTGGGGTACCGCCTTAGTTATTATATATAAAAGTGTCTTGATGCATGTTACATCCTATTTGGTAGGGTTTCGTGTTTGCTTATGCTCCCGGTAGGGTGTGGGTGAAAACAGAACGGCTGTTAAATATCTGGCTGAATGTCGACAGTAAAGAACGAGGGCGTAACTCTGTTGCCCCACAGGACATTACTCACAACTCTACTACTCGTTAGTTATATTAAACTTTTAAATCCAACCTTTTTCATCCTAATTTGCATAAACCTTTTTGTAATGCAGTATTTAAATAACTTTAAATTAATATTTACAGCCATTTGATCAACATCCAACTTCACCGATTTATTATTTCTCTCAGCGATTTATTGAACTGCAAATGGCAAAAAAAAAAAAAAAAAAAAAAAAATAAAGAAAACGAAACATGTATATAATAAATGAATAAAAATAAACAAGCAGAAAGTCCTTGGCCTGAAACCTATGAGGCAGTCCAGTTTTATTGGCAACAATAAACAGCATACTTGTGTGCGATCTCGAGATGAACTCACCCGGTCGATCCGGAAAATATCTCGTGCGTCGGATCACCCTCGAGGATCTCTTTTGCCGCAACGCTCTCACGGCTCATGACACTCTTGTGTGGTGAAAAAAAAAAAGGTCATTTTATTTCGCTAAAATAACTTTGTACGTGGGATATCGCACCGTGTCACCCAACTGCCGAGCCGAGAATACTCGTAACTCGTTGCCGCGACATGTGCATATTATTGTTATTATTATTATGTGAGTAGTAACCGGAGGGCAATGCTATTTGGTATCATATTTCAGAATAATACTTGCGGTTATGCCTCTGGACTCTCATGCTGCCTGCATACTAATGCTTTAAAAACTACCTTGCACTTGTATCAAAGTCGGTTACACTTTTCGACCAAAAAAAGTCTCATAAATTTTTTTTTAAATAACCGATTTACAAATTGGCCTCGCTCGGTCACTATAAACGTCAGTTAAAGTTAAATTTACCTTGAACAATTCAAATTTATTTACTGTAACCGCCTCTGCAAGCCAAAATAGAAATATTAATTAGATCGATGGCATTAATAGCGGGCGATTTGGCTGCCAGAACTGTCAAAATCACTAAACGCGCAGATTATTTTAGCAGACTGAGTAAATCAGGAAAATTACAAATACTAACGAGCCATTGATCTGAAAGGAATTTGTAAAATCAAGAGGATAGTTTCTAAATCCACTTTAGTCTGATTAGGGAAAGTTCTCGAGATATCCATCTCGATTTAGATCTCAAGGGATGGGTGTTTGACCAGAGGAACTGGAGCAACTAACTCCGACCATACTAACTGACCGTTTGATTAGCTTTGCAAATATATGTACATTTAAACTGTTCCGATAGCTCTGAGCCATAAACTTATAGTTTTAAATTAAATTATCCGTCTGCATTTTCATTATTTTTTTTTTTTTGGAGTAACCGTAAATATTAATAGCATTCAAATGTTTATAGTTTAATTTCCCGAGAAGCGAATGGAAATGAATGAAAAAAGTTATTTAGTGTTTCATTGGAGGAAATAAAGTTCAGTACAATTGACCGGAAGTGAGCAGTGTGGGAAATATATATATCTATACATAAGGGAGATAGCATATCCGCTGGTCTATACATATATTTATATAGATATATAAAGAGAGAGAGAGAGAGGGTAGACTCGAGTGTGCTAGTAGATATGGGGTAATTCATTTACGATACGCATGACCCGAGACCCAAGAGATAGGGGCTTTTTACGATACGATACAATACAGATGATGATTCCCGTGTGAATTTCGAGCTAACGCTAATCCGCTGAGAAATATACACTTTCGAATGTCCTTTTTATCAACATTTTAACAATTAACTTACTCAATTTACCGCTACCACTTACAGTCACGTGTTTTATTGTCTGTTAAGCCTACAAAGTAATGCTCAGCATATAGAGTACGTTGTAGTAATTAATAACAAAGTTAGTTTTAGCGTTTAATTAGTTTACGATCCAGGGGTGACGTTTCTTGAAGCGACGCCGGCTTCAGCTTTAACTTCAGCCCCCCAGATGTTACATTTCTTCTCGGGATTCATCAGGCTTCCCTTGGGACAATTGAACGCTTGGGAAAATTCCTCGCTGTTCATTAGCGGACCCAGTAATCTTACGCGACCTGGGCTGTGAGGGTCTTCGCCGGCTCGTTTTTCAGCAAATTGTTCATTTACTACTTCACACCATGCCTGAAATATCAAAAATTTTTTCATGAAATAATTAACTATTATTTAAAATAAATCATTACATTTCCGTAAGAAATGAACAACATTTGGTCGTCAGTAAATTCTTCAAAGCCAAGCAATTTCACGTCAGCTCCATGGTTTTTGGATACCGCCATTTTGTAAGCGTCGTACATTGAATGAACTCCCATTCCATCAGACAAATTTTCTGATAGAGTTTTAAAACCAGAACTCGGTTCCCATTCACATGAAATTATTTTTTAAAAACTAACAATAACAACATTCGAGGAAATAATAAATTAAACTTACCTCTCTTTCGGTTTCGTCAGATCCATTTAACAATTTATTGTATTGCTGGATAAAACATCCAATGCGATCTGTTAATGTGGCTTGCGTTTCTTCAGAAAATGATATTTTTTCAGTACTTTCATCAAACAAAATGTCTTAAAAAAAAAAAAACGCCAGTTTTAATGTTTATAATTAAGGTAAAAGCCCTAGTACTCGATCACTCAAGTATTTTTATATCTATATTTAGTATAATTTAAAAACATGGAGTGATCAGTTACTAGATCTCTTATATACCTTATTTAAAAAATAAATGCTTACCCATTATATCGTAGCCGTGTCCTATTTCATGGCCAACAGCCGATCCGACCATCGCATAATTTAAAAATCTATAAATTTAATTATTGGGATTAATTATAATTTGAATTATTTATATTATAAAATTAAATTACTCAGGTATATTTTGAGAAAAAAACGGAGGCTGGAACAGCGCAGCAGGTATTACTGTAAACAAATTATTTATTAATCAATTTAAAATATTTAATTACATGATCAAATTGTAATTATACTAAAGCTCTCACAGTCCGAGCACTGTGATTGGCCGACTCCCTACCAATGACCGACACACTAAATTTTTATTATGGATTGCAATATAAAAACTTACTGACTTGACCGGTAATGTAGCTCGTGTCGACCGTCATTGGATCTTTTTTACTAAACCAGCTATTCAAAAAAAATTAATTAACTGACATATTAATTATCTAAAATTATAAAAGCTTTTAGCGAACCTTTCTTGTGGTGATCCCGTTAATAATTTACGCAAATTCGATTTGACCACATATCTATCGTAACTCAAATTATCATCTATCAAATCCAAACCAATCGTCAACTGAAAGAGAAATTAATAAATTAATTAATTACCAATCATCATTAATTAATTATTTACATCCAATAAATACCCCGTGGAATGCAGAAACAACAGCGGTCTTGTATTTGTACCAATCGGGAAACCCAATAGCAAACTTTATATTTTTTAATTTTTTATCCAAATTTTCTTCAAATACTAGGTTATTAATCATCTCTCTTATCTAATTTAATTATTCAATTAATTTGAAATGATTAATTAATGTATTGACTATTGATTCCCTTACTGACCTTGACTTCTGCTTAATGAAGTTTTATTAATAATGAGGGTTAAAATAAAATAAAATAATTATTATGATGGATTGCATGGAAAAAGTGGGTTGAATTAGAAGACAATAAATAATTCAATAAATCGCATTTATTATAAAATTTTTTTTGCATACTCGATTATCAGCAATCGATAATTAATACATTGTGTCGATTATTCTACTATTTACCACTTAATAGTCCATGGATACTCGCGTTTTTTTCTTTTAGAAACAGTTTTAGGACCCGGTCCCTCCCAAAAGTCACATTTATTCTCAGGATTCATGGGACTGCCTTTTGGACAGTTGAATGCGCGCGCAAATCCTTCAGTATTTGAAATACTTCCCAGTAATCTTATACGCCCTAGACTGTGTGTCGCTTCTTGAGCAAAAATTTGTTCATACTGTGGTCGCAAAGCTTCACACCATACCTGTTACAAAAACCAAACAACAAAGCAATGAAATATCAATAAATTTATGACAAACGTGATTAGTAAGCTGATGGAACCGAGTTCGAATCCCGGCCCCGGTAAAAATGATAATCCAAATGTAATCTTTTTTTTTTTATTTAATTAATAAACTTACGTTTCCATAAGAAATAAAGAACATCTGCTCATCAGTAAATTCTTCGAAACCCGGTAATTTTGTGTCGGTATTTTTTTTTATGTAATTCTTATAACCAGAGTAAGTGGACTGCAATCCCGACGCATCTGCGATATTTTCGCTCACTGTCATCGCTCCTGGCGACTAAAATAATAAAAAAATTATTTATATATTTATTCTAGAAAATAATTATTGATAGTTTGAGTACAACCTCATCCCCGGATATATTTCCAATTTTTTTTCGGAAAAATTCATCAAACTGATTAGTGAAACATTCCATTCGATTATTGACCATTTCAGATGTCGCTGCTACTAATTCTCTCTCTACGTGATTCCGATCGTACTGAAGTCCTGTGAAATTAATTTTTTACTAAAAATATAATTCGATAATTAAAATAAATATTAAGTATCTATTATTGACCGTTATTATCAAAACCGTGGCTTATTTCATGACCGATAATTACTCCAGATATTCCGTAATTCACTGACCTGAAAAAATTAATTATTTTTAATTCAAATAAAAATAATAATGTTATTAAAAATAAATCCAGTATTTTTAATTACTGAGGAACGTTGAGAGTAAAAAGCGGAGGCTGCATATTAGCTACTGGCATATCTGTAATTATGCATTAATTAATTTAAAACATTTATTGTTGAAAATAATTATTATCGTTCGAATAAACCGACTTATCATATTATTTTGGTAGCGCGCATTGATAGTAATTGGATCCAAATCCCATCTGGAATTTTTGTAAATATTATATTATGTAGTTAGTATAATTATTTAAATATACATTATTTTCAACAAAAGAATATTATATTTTATTACCCATCGTATTTGTTTTTAGAGTTGAACATGTTCATTAATCCCACTTTTAATGAAAATTTTCGGTAGCTGAGTACATTGTCCGAGTAATAATCCCCAATATTGAGCTGCATTAATTTGTTCAACAAACGCATTAAAATATTACCAAATAATTATTTAAATAATTTACTGAAACATACGCCTTTGAATAAATTTATAACGTGCGTCTGATTTTTGTACCACTGTGGAAATCCAACGAAAATTTTCAACTTTTTCAATTTTGCTTTCATCTCTTCTTTGTTCATACTGTCCAGCAAATTTGTCTTGTCTATCATTTTTTCCATACTTTCACGAATTTCGTCCGTCATACTTCGTACCTTAAATTTTTTTATTCATTAAAATTATCGATACATTTTTGGTAATATAGAAAATTTACTTTTTTTTCACTGTCATCCGAAAAATATTTTTGAGTGAATGCATACGCCGCTGCGTCACTCAGCTTCAGTTCTTGTACGCATTCGAGCCAACTGAAAAATTAATTGAAAATAAAAATTATCTTGGGCCGGGTTTTTTTCAGTTCTTAGAAAATTTTTGTTTTCATTTCATAATGCAAAAATTTTCTGGTGCTAAGAAACTGTTTTTCTGTGTATGTTTATGAATTTTCAGTACCGCGGTTTCCGTTCAATTATACCGAGTTGTTGATCTTCTAAACGGAATATCAAATTTCTTATTTCTTCACTAACGTATATCATCATATTACACACAAAATGCCAATGAATATAATTAACTGAAAAAAAAAAAAATTAGTTTTGCAAAAGAACATAATGGACAAAAAATTAGTCACTTACCGATTGTTCGCGGGGGTGTTTTTTTCAACAGAGCGGGCAATTCTATTAAATAAACTCTGTTCCTAATGATGACATTCATTGAACCGTCATAATCTTTACCAATCAAACCTAAAACGTTTTCAGTTAATTTTTTGAAATCTATTATTGTTTTACCGTCTTTTGAATCTAATTGCGTATCGCTTGATTCAGGGTACGTAAGAAGTTCGTCGAGTGAAAGAGTTCGTTGCAGGTTCATCGTTTTGTGTACAGCAATCTATAAAAATCAATTTCAAACAAATCGAATATGTTTCAAATCAAAAACAAAAAAAGTTAATTACATCATTCAGAGCTTTTTCAAATTCAACCAACTCTTCGGCGTCTTTTCTAATCGTTTCGTCGGATATATTTGCTTGGGTATGTTTGATAAACATCTTGGCTATTTGGGTCACAAAATCGATGTAACCATCATATTTATTGTTGCGAAAATCTCGAAATGAGAATTCGGAATGGCCAACCTGTGGACCATTAGCTGGTTTAATCTGAAAAATACATTAGCTGGCATTAATTTAATCATCAATCGAAAGGTTGGTCAAATAGATATAATAGAATACCATTAGAACGTCTTCTGTATTCTGACCAAAGCCGGGTGGGTTAAAGTTATAGAAGACATAGGAACCTCCGATTTGGAAAAAATATTGTTCAACTCTTTGCCATGTATTTTCTACAGGGTCCCACTCATCGGGGTCCATAACCATTGGCCAGCCACCTCCATGCATTAAAATCGATTCCAATGGCCTCAATCCATATTTATTAATACTTTCTGTTAAATTATTTGATTTTAAAAAGACGCCTGTGAAAATTTAATTTTCCTTACCTAAATCCATACACGAGTGATACCATTTCTTAGCTTGCCTTAGTGGTAAAATATCATTCGAATCCACTTCTGTTTCTATTATTTCTATTAATAAAACCAATAATTCAATAATAGATTTAAAAAAAAACTGAGATAAAATAATGTTATCAATTACAAACCTTTGATTCTCTGAAAAACGACAGTCTGGAATAATTGGATGCGGCTCCAAGAAGGTAAATAAGATGGAATATTGTCTTCCGCACTCCACCCACCGCAAGTGTATTCATAAAAATCATCACACGGGTCAGCAGACTTATTTAAACTCCTCAGTAATTCGTCGGCTACAATAATTACATTGATCAATGATCCGTAGCTGATAAATATTGATTGTAAATAAAATATTTACCTATTTGTTGGCAATCATCAGTACGACAAACCTCAACTTTATCAACACTACCGTCGGTTTCATTATTAAAATGCCCGTTCAGTTGATCTAATTCCAGCGCCACTGCTTTATTTAGCAGTATTATAAACGGAATAAATACAAATTTTAACGAAATCATATTCAGTAAATAATAAATTCAAAAATCCTTTCGATTTACACGAGTCTGTTTCACCACCGTTGTATTTATAGTCCATATTTATCTAAATAGGAATTTAATGTTGTCTATCAGCTTGAATTATTCCGCACAAACAAACGGATATCCGTGTTTTGAACTACATATTGCATTATTATTATTATTATCATCATATTATTATTATTATTATTACTATTAATACTATCATCGTTTAATTATTTCTAAATGCATATCTATTTATAATTTCTTGAATAATTATCTTTTTGAAAAGTTTTCAATGCTTTTAATAGTTTATTGAATACCGAACGAAATTCATAATTGAATTTAAAATCTTTCTGTTGTTACTTCCTTAATAATTCAATTACTTTTATAGAAAGAACAAGAATATAAAGGAATATCTTGGTTATTTAAATAAAACATAAAATATTAAATGATAATTATATATTTTATTTCTGGAAAATCGTACAAAGTTCAAAAATTTACACAGATAGTTATAAAAGTGAGTTTTCACCATCGGCGAGGCCAGTGTTTCCGTTTACGCAGTTTAGATTTCCTGTTTGACATTCGCTTTGTTTCAGTTGACCAAATGGTGCATTTATTTTCTGGATTCATAGGACTTCCTTTTGGACAATTAAACTCTTTGGCAAAATCTTCGGTATTTGACACCGAGCCAATAACTCTTAAACGATTTGGACTATGGGAATCCCCTTCAAAATTTTCTTCAGTAGTTTCTGGTGTCGCTACCTCGCACCAAGCCTGGAAATAAACGCTTATTACTTTACTGCGAAAAGATAAATTTATTTATGAAGACTTACAGCCGCGAACGAAATAAAGAACATTTGATTGTCAGTAAAATTTTCGAAACCCGGCAGTTTGTTATCTGGACCTTCTTGTTCGAAGGTTTTCAGATAAGCTTCAAATACCGACTGAATTCCAGTTACATCAGCAATATTTTCAGCTCGCGTTCTTACGCCAAAGCTATTGCCCTTATAATTGAATAAATATCTCAATAATCCTTCATAGAAAGGTTCCGTCTCTCCAGCTAAATCATTGTATTGGTCAAGAAAACATTCAGCCCGTTTGTAATACAATGACAGCATCTGTTGAGATATTTCAGTATCGCTTCCATTATCTCCGAATTTTATTCCTACAATTGATTATTAATTATATATATTATGCAAAGCTTACGAATAATTTTATGTTAATCGAAATAATTCAAAATTACCTTCGTCATCAAATCCATGTCCCATTTCATGCCCGATTCCCGTTCCCTGCATTCCATAATTAACATTTCTATAAATAGACATTTTTTAAAATTATTATCAATTAAATTTCCATCAACTTTTCATTGTTTCGGTTAATTTTATTACCTGGGTAACTGGGATGTGAACAGCGGAGGCTGGAAATTAGCCGCCGGCAATTCTATTTTATAAATAATCATCAATTAACAAAACTCATTTAATTTTCAGTTTTTTTTTTTTTTATAGATTTTTTTTTCCTTACCTATAATGTTTTCTTCTGTAGTATAAAACGCATTGACAATAGTCGGATCGATTTCATATCTAAAAGTTAAAATTTATCTTTATTAAAATTTTTTTTATAAATTAAAATTTTCCTTACGTACTCAGGATCAGCAGGGTCTGCTTCAGGATTTACTGCATTGTAATATTCTTTTTTTTTTTCGTATTTTTTGTAACTCAATATGTTATCAAAAAAATGAGACCCGATCAGTAACTTAAATGTAAATATAATTAATTAATTATTGCAATTTATGAGCATGAAAATTATTAATTCCATTATTTTTCAAGTACCCCTTTGTAAGAATTAACAACAGCTGTCCTGTTTCTGTACCACTCTGGGAACCCAATAAATACTTTCATAGAATTTAGCTTTTTCTTGGATAGTCGTTTTGATTCTTCGTCCATCCAACTCGTTCTCTCTATAAGTTCTTCAAGTTCCTTACGAATGTTTTCCGTCATTTCATGTACCTGAATTAAAAAAGTTCATCTATTACCCATCTTATGAATTAATGAAACCCATAGCTGCCGAGTTTGCCGCCGAATTTTAAAACAAATAGGAGAGAGTGGGGCAAAATGGATCTATTTATATTACATATAAGCCCTAATTTCTTAAAAGGCCTCTTTGTCCGACTCTCCCCTACATGAACTTGAGTTGAAAATAATATTTTTTCTTACAGATTTGTCAATATCTTCAGTGTAAAATTTTTCAACAAACGCATAAGCAGACGCACGTATCATTTTCATTTCCTCAGTACACTCGAGCCAACTAAAAAATATAAATTTTTAGTAAATACGGACTTAAATTAGGAATCAAAATTCAAACTTCAGCAAATTACCGCGGTTTCTTTTCACTGGCTTTGTAGACAGTGTCTTCTAATTTACTTTTTAAACTTTTCATTTCTTTGGTTGTGTACTGAAGCATATCCCTAACAAAGGCCCAGTGTATGTAATTAACTGAAAAAATTGATAGCTAAGTAGTCAAAGTAATTAACAGTAAAGCGACAAATAAATTACCTATCGTTCTTTTGGGAGTTTCGTTGAGCAATTTAGTTAACTGAACATAATAACTTGGAGTCGCGATGGTAATCATCATACTCTCATTAATTTTATGATCAATCAATCCAAAAATTCCATTAAATATATCTTGAAAATTAATCTGGCAAATCAAAAATTTGATATTCAAAATTTCCATTTAAATTATTAAATAAATAAAACTAAATACTTTTTTAAAATCGGTGTCTAGTTCCGCGATCTCTTGATCGTATTGCTCCAAAAAGTCTCCAATGCTCATTTCGTCGTACTCGTCATCAAGCTGAAGATATTTATGCAAAAGATTATTTGAATTCGTGACTAAAAAAAGTGATTAAGAATTGTACAAACTTCACGCAGAGCCAATTCAAATTTGATTAAATTTTTTATGTCCTTTTGAATAGTTGCTTTTGAAATTCGGGCGCTGTTGTGTTTCACGAATGCATTGACTACCCCTTTGATGAAATTAGCATAAGCTTTGATTTCGTCTTCTAAGTATACATCGTATTCAGTATCCACCAAAAATTTCGACTTTAACTTGAGCTAAAAAATTTAAAATAATTTATTCAATCCTGATTTGGACCTGAGTAATTTAATTTTTACCTTCCTAGCTTCTTCAGTAGAGTCGTCAGACACCAGATCAATAGAGTGAAAATTATAATTTCCAGTGATGTCAAAGTAATAATGTTCAATTCGTTCCCAGGAGTGTTCATTTTCGTCCCATTCCTCGGCGTCAATAATCATCGGCCAGCCTCCAACTTGCATCAGAATTGATTCTATCGGTTTCAACCCTCGTTTTTCAAGCGTGTCTGTAAATAAATTTTCAAATGATTAATTCAAAAAAAATTTTGACCAAAGCCACTCCAATACCTGTATCCATACAAGAGCGATACCATTTTTTTGCCTGCCGCACTGGCAAAATGTCATCTGGCTCAGGGTTCGTTTCCAAAATTTCTAAAGTACCAAAAACTCATTTAAAATTGTTAAGGTATTAGCTTAGTTTTAAAATTATCATTTAAAATTTTGTAAAATTTGATATATCAGTAAATGATGATAAGAAAAAAATCAAATTAAATTTTTGAATAGCTACAGAGAAAATAAATTCGATGAAAGCTGTGATTTCTCATGTAGCTCAATATTAAATGTATAAAAATCAAAATTTTACTGGTTCTCTGTAGCTTTTAAAAAATCTTATTGGGTCTTTTTTATAGCATAATTTACATATACATCAAATTTCATGGAATTCTGAATAGTAATTCTAAAATTGACAGTACTTAGACTTTTGTAATGCATTCATTAATTAGTTACCTTTAATTCGAGTGAATACAATTAACTGGTACTGCTGGAAAACACTCCAACTAGTTTCCCAATAAGGAATAATCGCCAGATTATTCCATCCTCCGCAAACGTATTCATAAAAATCATCGCAGGGATCGACGGATTTGTTCATACCTTCCAAAAAATCTTTGGCTGTCCAATTAATAGAATCCCAATTAAAATGGCTTAAAAAAATATATATACTAAATACAAAAACAAACCAATTATTTTGCATTCGGTCGTTTCACAAACAGCCGGTTTTTTTTCATCATTTCCTTCCGCATAAAACAGCCATCGATTCAACCCTGAATCCTCGTAACTGCCAGATGCATTCTTGTAAAATGCTGCGTTCAAAACCAGAAACCTATCAAAGATTTTTAATTTATAAATTCACATAAATTAATAAATATAATATTGATATAATAAGAGAAGCAATACGTACAAAATTAATTTTGATATCATTATTACTGTTCGCTAATATAATTTGTTAGCAACTAACAACGATTGATCAAATTTTCTATTTTAATAACCCAGGATACGGAAGCGACTTGAGTAATTTTTGATAATAATTATATCACTTTGCAACATATGCTTCCGTATAAAAAAATTAATGATATAAAAATTATCATAATCAATAAATGAAGTGCAGGCAGATTTTATTTTGATAAAAAAAAATATTATTAATTAAATCGTCGGACAAAAAAAGTTTACACACGGACGTCCACCCGGAAATACTCAGAATAGCTTCCTAGGATGTCAAAACGTCGACATCTAATGAAAACTCGATTTGCGAAAATCGGATCGAAACCAATAACTTTCCTTTTTTTGAAAATTTAAAATTTTCATAGCGGGAAGTTTAAAATGATTTCTACAACAAATTGCTTTTATTCAGATAATCGTTGCCTCTCAAGCAATTCCTAATGAACAATCAATTTACCCATAATTTTTTATTAAAAATAATGAATTATAAAAAAATACTTTTTACACGTTGGTGTGCTACTTGTTGAAACACGGAAGGTCTAGCCCAAAATCATATCACTCTGCAAATGATGCTTCCTCATAAATGATTAATTTTATAAAAATTATCATAATCAATTGAAAAAATGCAGGTGGATATGATCTTGACTAAGAAAAGTCTCATTAATTAAATTAATCGTTAAATATAAAATAAAAAAATTATTTAGTGTTCAAAGGACGGGATTGGAAAAAAAATCAATTCAAGTAATAAATTGTCATATTTTTAAATTTGTATTTTAAAATCATAATTCAACATATTCATAAATCAAAAATTAAATTGTTGATAATATTTTCACCAATTAAGAACCCAGGGATGATGTTTTTTGTGCTTGCGACCGCGATTGACTTTTTTGGACGCAGTATGTTCCTCAATACTTTTCCAAATATTGCATTTATTATCGGGATTCATCGGGCTGTCTTTCGGGCAATTGAAAGCACGAGCAAATTCATCGCTATTTGAAACTGCGCCAAGTACTCTTAAATCCATCGGACTGTGTTCATCTCGTTCCTTTAGTTCTTTCGCATACTGGTCCGTAGATGCTGTGCACCATAACTGTTTACGAGCATAAATAAAGTTTAAGTAAAAAATATTATTTTTTTAACTCAGTCATCCGAAGAATAAAAATCGACATACGGATCCAAATCCGATGAAGAACATCTGGTCGTTAGAATACTTTTCAAAACCAGGTAGTGTTCTATCAGAGCCGTCGTTCTCTATCAATCTCTTCCAGGCCTTGTAAACTGCTTGCAACCCTGTGGTATCTGCCATATTTTCTCCTTGAGTCTTACGTCCTGGACTCCCTTTCTTTAAAAATTAAAATAATTAATTTTTTAAATTTATTTATATAAATAACTTAAATAAATACTCCATATCCTGGTGTAGTTCCGTCGTATTCAGGCTCTGTGGCCCCAAGGTAGTTATTAAATTGATCAATGAAACATTCCGCGCGTTTGTAATACATGTCCATCATTTGCTCAGATATTGTAAAGTTGTCTTCCTCTAGCCCTATTTTCAACCCTGTTAAATAATTACTTATTTTAAAAGTTTTATGGATTTACTTTTATATAGTTTGCATAAAAAACTACCGTCAACGTCATAGGCGTGTCCTATTTCATGCCCGATCACGGCCCCAATCATTCCGTAGTTGACGTTACTAAGTAATAATTGTAATCATTATTTTTATTATTTTAACAAATTTTTTAACTGTAAAATATTATTTTTAATACTGACTGGGGAAGATTCACAGTAAAGAATGGAGGCTGCAAATCGGCAGCAGGAAGAACTAGAAATTTAGAAATCATATAATTAATGAAAAAGGTAAAGAATTGTGTTGATTTTCATAACTCAATCTTACCCATGAGATTAGCATAAGGATCATAGTATGCATTAACTACAAGCGGATCGACTTCTTCACTAAAAAAGAAAATGATAATAGTAAAAATAATTAAAAACAATAATAAGTCATATATAAATTCAATTTTACTCTTCGATAGGTATTTCATTCGCCAGTGACTTGCGTAATTTTTCTCTGATTTCATATTTTTTGTAACTCAGTACGTTATCAAAATGGTCGACACCGATAACCAGCTAAAAATATTTATTGCATGTTAATATTAATTTATTAATTTATAAAGCTAAATTTAAAATTTTACCCCTTTGTAGGAATTGAGAACGTGGGTACTGTTTTTATACCAGTCAGGCGTGCCTACAAATAGTCCCATCTTTTCTAGCTTGTCCGTTGCTATTTTTTTAGTCGCGTCATCTAGCCAATTTGATTTTTCAATCTGCAATTTCATTTCATCGCTTATATGGCCGACCATAGTTCTAACGTTAGTGTCAACTTCTTTGGAAAAATATTTTTCAGCAAATGCGTATGCAGTTGCTTTGACCATTTTCATCTCTTTCGTACATTCGATCCACCTAAAAAATATTATTTGCATTGAAAAGTCTCAAAAAATTCTATATCAACGCTCGCACATTTCTACAAGCTTCAAAAATAAATATTGCATGGAAATAGATACCGTGGTTCTCGTTCTTTGACTCCAAACTCGTTTTCCATTAACGTAAAAAATATATCACGCATTTTCTCAGTCGTCGCCGCGAGGATATCACTTACGAAATGCCAGTGAATATAATTAACTAGAATTAGTAAACCAAAAACTTGTTAGATCATTACATGGATTTACGTAAATGAATTTTTTACCTATAGTTCGCTTAGGAGTTTCATTCAGTAATTCATTTAATTGAACAAAATACCCCATACTATCTGCCGTTAAATCAGAAAATTCTTTTACGTCATGATTTACCATTTCCAATAATTGATTCATTAATTTTTTCACATTAATCTGCATCGGATTAATATTTTAGTTAATAAATTCATAAGTAAAATAATAATTTAACATACTTTGTTGCCTTTATCAACTGTTTTTTTGTCATACCACTCTTGAAACTCTTCGAAAGTCATTTCAGGTTCGTCGTCATATTTTGGAATCTTGTAATAAAATGATTCAAATAAATAATGGTCAATAAATATTTTTTTTTTATCTTTAAAATAAATATTACCATGGCTAATTGTTTTTCAAACTCGATCAAATCGCGGACATCTTTCTCAATCATTTTATGGGAAATATTTGCGCTGTTGTGTTCAACAAACATTTGGATTACGGACGAAATGAAATCCTTGTAATTTTCATATTCTTCTCCTTCATAATTTTGAAATTTAAACGGAAGTTTATTGAGAAGTGGAAGATCGCCTTTCTCCATCTACAAAATAAATTATTGAGAATCCACATAAAACATCAAAATTTAAATTACCTCGACCGTGGAATCTCTGTACCAAAGAGGCGCGAATTTGTAAAATACATAAGAGCCAGTGATTTGAAAATAATGCTGCTCGATTCGCTGCCACGAATGCTCACTTTCATCCCATTCTTCAGCGTCAATAGTCATCGGCCAGCCTCCAACTTGCATCAAAATTGATTCTATCGGTTTTAACCCTCTTTTCTCAAGTGCCTCTATAAATAAATTTTCAAATTATCCATTAAAAAAAATACCTGACCAAATAACATTTATTACCTACCTGTATTCATACAAGAGCGATACCATTTTTTGGCCTGTCTCACTGGTAAAATATCATTTCGCTCAGGTTTCGTTTCCAAAATTGCTAATAAACACAAAATTTACTTACAACTTTTCATAAAAGAATAACTAGTTGTAAATTATTGTAAATACCTTTCAAACGATGATAAACCATTTGTTGAAACATGTAAGGTCTACCCCATACAGGAGTATAAGGAGGAATAGGATGATTTTTTTTCCATGATCCGCATGCGAATTCATAAAAGTTTTCACATGGATCTACTGATTCATTTACTCCCCGCAAAAGTTCTTTAGCTAAAGGAAGAAATTAAAATGTTATCCTGAGAGTAATATTAATGAATAATTAATTTTAAAAACATACCAAGAGCTTCGCAGTCGTCGGTATCACAAACAGTTGATTTTTCATCATCTAGTTCATTATTTTCAATATCAAAAAGCCACTCAAGACCTTCAATGCCACTATCATGGTGTTTCTTCCTTGAGCTGATGATCTTCCCGAATGTGCTGGCCGTTAGGAAAAACCTGGGTAAAAATTAATACGATACCTAGAATTGCACTAATAATTATTATAATGTATAGAAATACTCACAGGATTATTTTGAAGTTCATTTTTTGTGCGTTTTAGTTTTCAACGACAACTAATGAATGCGTCTGATAGTAAAGACATTGGATATTTAAACTAGTTTACAGGATGGACATGAAATGGTGTCTCATGATTAAATCTATTGCGCATCCGTAATGATTATTTTATTCATTTCCGCAGATGCGATCGCTTAACTGTTTTGAAAATTGGTTCAAGACCAAAAGTTCAATTTTTTTTTTAATACGCTAGTGGACGGATACGCCATGAGCTGTTATTGATAATAATTATATCACTGTGCAACATATGCTTCCGTATAAATAAGTAATTTTATAAATAAGTTGTGGCTACGAAATGTCAGAAAAGAGAATTTCATTAATTTATGATAATATAAAGGATGGGATTCAAAATTTAAAAAATAATTGAAGCAATATACTTTTTTTATTCAAATATAAGAATACATATATTTAAAAAACATCGTTCAACGTATATCGTATGTATAAATGTAATATTTCAATCAATGATAATCTCTTGACCAATAAAAATCCCAGGGATGATGTTTCTTGTTCCTGAGTCCTCGATTGGCTTTTTCGAGCTCAGTATGTGCCTCAATATTTTACCAAATATTACATTTCTTTTCCGGGTTCATCCGGGTGCCTTTCGGACAATTGAAAGCACGAGCAAACTCCTCGCTATTTGAAATTGCGCCAAGTACTCTTAAATCCGCGGGACTGTGTTCATCTTGTTCCCTTAATGCTTCCGCATACTCTGCCGTAGATTCTGTGCACCACAGCTGTTTACAAGCATAAATAGTTTAATTAAAACATGTTATTTTTTTAACACAATCAGCCAAAGATTAAAAATCAACGTACGGCTCCGAATCCAATGAAGAACATTTGTTCGTCGGAATAGTTTTCAAAACCTGGTAGTCTACTTTCAGGACCTTTCGATTCTATCATTCTCTTCCAGGCATCGTAAACTGCGTTCAACCCTGTCGTGTCTGCCATATTTTCTCCTTGAGTCTGACGACTTAGTTTTTTTCCCTTTGTAAGTTTAAATTATTTAATTAAATAAATTTTTTATAAAATCAAAATAAATTAATTAAATAAATCAATACTTGGTCTTCGGAATTAGTTCCGTCATTAGAACCCGGCTCCT